>NC_083830.1:10345228-10917728 GCF_015708825.2 Lethenteron reissneri | reverse complement strand
CTGTGTGAGTCTGTGTGGGTCTCCGTGCGAGTCTGTGGGTCTCTGTGTGAGTCTGTGGGTCTCTGTGCGAGTCTGTGGGTCTCCGTGCGAGTCTGTGGGTCTCCGTGCGAGTATGTGGGTCTGTGTGAGTCTGTGGGTCTCTATGTGAGTCTGTGGGTCTCCGTGTGAGTCTGTGGGTCTGTGCTAGTCTGTGGGTCTCTGTGTGGTGAGTCTGTGGGTCTCCGTGCGAGTCGTAGGCAGAGGGGAAGGGGGGGGGGTCTCGATCCTGGACTGGAGGAGGGGAGGGAGTCGACAGCACGGACAGACAGTGGGGGCAGCAGAGGAGAATGAGCGACCGTCCACTGAGTGAAGATTGCCTGGGGAGGCTTCCACAGAGAGACACTCGTCTGCTGGAGCGGAGAGAGTTCGTGGAGAAGAGTGGAGTGAGACGAGAAGGGAGAGGTAGGAGAGTGCGTGGAGGATAGCGGGGTGAGTGGGGGAGTAGGGGTGAGTAGGGGTGGGTGAGTGGGGGAGTAGGGGTGAGTAGGGGTGAGTAGGGGTGAGTGGGGGAGTAGGGGTGAGTAGGGGTGAGTGAGTCATGGAGGATCCCGTGCGCGATATTGACAATGGATGCAGGATTGCACTGGGAGTGGCGGAGTGATCTTAAGTAATCAGAATCGACAGGAGGAATCCGACGAGCCATGCAGCTCTTTTTCACGCACGTCGAGGAGACCATTTGGCAGGGGGGGGGAGGTCACGTGATTCATAATTGCCGGGCGAGAACTCCTTCTGACCCCCCCCCCCATCACCCCCCCCTCCCCCACATATCACCCCCCGCGACCCCGTCCCCCGCGTGCCTCCACCGCATTGTCCCGCCCCTGAGGGGGTGGGGGAGAGGGGAGGGGGTAGGGGAGAGGGGAGGGGGTGCGGGAAGGGGGTGCGGGAGAGGGGAGGGGGTGCGGGGAGGGGGTGCGGGGAGGGGGTGGGGGGAGGGGGAGGGGGACACCAAACAGAGCGCGTGCCGAGTGCGCGACCATTGTCCCGCGGGGGGGGGGGGGGGCATCGGCGGCGCGTGTTTGGTCAGAGAGGGGAGATAAGGGGGGGGGGGTTAAGAACATACCCCCACCAACCCTACTCCCCCCCCCCCGCACGGCCCCCCACCCTGGCCCGGCCCCCCACCCTGCCCCACCCGCATTCACAAACGACCGGTCACGTGGTTGTCCGTCTCAGTGAGGACGCGTCTACGAGCGTGGGTGTCCTGCGCCTAGGTCGACTCGGCCTCAAGCGAGTCCCTGGCGCCGGCACGAAGGGCGACGAAGGTGTCCGGGGGCGATGGCCACCCCAGCCCCTCGTCACCTCGTGTGTGCCACCGTGCCGGCCTTCGTAGGCGATACTCGCTTACAGCATCATAGATGGTCGTTGGGTTAGGTCGCGTACATATATAAGTGTCGTTAAAACCCGCCACCACCCGACACAGCCAACTAGTAAGGGTTGTCACGTCAACAGAACGTGGCCAATTCGTCACTGGTACAGCACTAGTGTGTAGTGTATAGTGTAGTGTACTAGTACAGCACTAGTGTATAGTAGTGTAGTGTATAGTGTAGTGTGTAGTAGTGTAGTGTATAGTAGTGTAGTGTATAGTGGAGTGTATAGTGGTGTAGTGTATAGTAGTGTAGTGTACTAGTACAGCACTAACCGGTTGTGTGTTGGAAAGCCAAGCCACAACATTTACAATCCGAGTACGACGTTTCGCCAGTAATTACAACCAGCTTCATCAGGCGACAGCCAGAGTGTGGCTTGGCTCTCCGACACACCGGCTAGTGCTGTACCAGTGACGAATTGGCCACGTTCTGCTTACGTGACAACCCTTACTAGTTGGCTGTTTCGGGTGGTGGCGGATTTGAACGACACATTTATATATGTACGCGATCTAACCCAAACAAACATCTATTATGGATGATATTGGTCGCGAAAGCCTCCTACGTGTTAAACTCGCCTACTAGCACTTGCCCCAAACAACCTCTAAAAGGCCACACACGGGGGGGGGGGAGCGTTGACTGTCTCCACGACCACTACAGAGCAGGCCGAGAATCTCGTCTCGGTCTCGGATTGCCGGAGGAGCCAAACCCCCGGGGGGGGGGGGGGGGGGCAGCACCGCCCGGGCCGCGTGGCTCGCGACGGTACTGCCGGCGGCGGCGTGAGAGGCCTGAACGCTGCCGCGCCCGGAGATCGGAGCGGCGACCTCTGCGACTGGCACGTCCAGGTGTGCCGGCGGCAATTAAAGCGCAGGAGAAAGCGAGCGTCTCACCGTCCGCACGCACTTTGCTTTGACCTCCCCTACTCTTAGGTTTTGTCGGTAAAGTCACGTGGGTAAAAATAAATAATAAAAATATAAATTGAAATAATAATATAAATACAATTACAAATCACGACGTTTTGGAGGCAACGCAAGTCTCCGTCATCAGGTGGGACGGTCACAGCCAAATTTACTGTCTCAAGTGAGGCAAAATTCCAAGAGACAAGCTCTTAAATACACGTTAAGGGGGGGGAGGGGCTTATCTGAATGTGGTAGCCAATGAATGGAACGTGTTTGGGGGGGTGGGCGGGGCTAAAAAAGAACAATTTACCTCCCCTCTTTGCCGTCGCAAAGCGATTGATCATTATGATGTTTATCATTATTATTAAATCGCTACATTTGCCGGTGCCGGCGACGCGGCTCGCTCGTGATATCATCGCGGTGGCGAGGAGATGTTGACTACCTCGCCTGGTGTACAGGAGGTCGTGGGTTCGATCCCGAGCCTGATGCCTGCTGCTGTATATTTGGAGTCTGCGGTGTCTCTCTCATCATCATCACGGTGGCTAGGAGATGTTAACTACCTCGCCTGGTGTACAGGAGGTCGTGGGTTCAATCCCGACCCTGACGCCTGCTGCTGCTGCTGCTGTGTATTTGGAGTAGTTGCGTGTCTCTTTCTCGCTCTCCCCGTGGTCGCGTGGATTTTTCTCCGGGTCCTCCAGTTTGTCACTCAAAATTTAGAATCAACGTCACGCGTTGAGCAGTGGTTCTTAACCTTCACTGCAGCCTTGCACCCCACGTTTGTGTTTTAATCGTTACAAAGTGTAATGTTAATAGATACTCAGGGTTTGATTAAACAAAGTAGTTGTTTTGACGTGTCCGTGCTTAATTTGTGTTTCGATTATTTACCTTCTTCAACTAAATCTGGCCATGTCTCGCTACCCCCAAGACGGGCATCTCGCACCCCGGTTAAGAAGCAGCAGCACCGGCTTAGATGATCTGGCGACTGCTATACATCTGCACGTGATAAGCCACTTCGTCCAGCGATTATCGGAGATAGCCAGGAGGTCTCTTCTGGAAAGAGAGAGCTAAAAATCTCAGTGGGGCGTTACCTGGTAAAATTATGTCGGTGTCTCTTCAGCCTACAAACACCACGCGCCGAAAGCGTCACAGCGAAACGTTAAAGACCCAGCGACGTCATTGGCACGAGTTGTGTGCAGGCGTCACTGTAGCAATTTTTTTCAGTAATTAATTCCCTTCCCAATTCTAAGAAGAGAAACAAAATCCCACCGCAAAATCCCCAATTGGGATGACGCGACACTCGACGGCAGAATAGCAGCAGCAGCATCGCAAATCTGCTGCGACAAAACCTGGCAGGACCCTCCTGAGAGTCTTGAGACTTGGCGAGGCTTACCTGGGCAGCAACAACAACAATAACAACACAGATCCAGTGGACAGTGTTCACGTGGGGCGAGCTGCGGTCCAATTGCTACCGCACAGACAAATGCAAAGCTCCCATCAGTTTGTCTCCACGGCCATTTAAAACGCAAACTATTATTTGGCGATGCTGCTGCGTTGGTGGACACACGCGCAGAGTCAGTGACAACAACGGCAACTCACATCCCGTGTCAACAACACTCTGTGTGTGGCCTTTAAACTGGGACAAAGTATATAACAGGAGACGACGTTTCGGGCAATGGCCCTTCTTCGCAGCACATAGGCCAGAGAGGTCGTGTATATACCTCTCTGCTCTCTGCTCTGTGCGCGCTTTGCAGAAGGGACATTACGCCAAACGTCAGCTGCTATGTAAATACGTTTCATTCTAAGCGTTATCGGCGGACGTGTCGCGTTATCCACCGTACCGATTACGCAACCGTTTCACATTCACCAGGACCCTGGGTGATCGAACCGAGACTTTGCGAGGTCGCCTGCGTGATGGTTCCTGTTCCTCACGACCCCCCCCCCAACCCGCTACTTCGCTTTTACCCCCCCCCCCCCGGCACCCACGCGCGCGTCACCACCACCGACTGGAAAGTTACTGCGGGAGCTATGAATTTAAAAAAATATTAAATCAGCTTCGAATTTCTTTTTTTAACGAACCCGGCAACCCAACCCCGCGTCTCGCCCGCCGCCGGCTATTTGTAGAAAGATGTAAATGCGATTACGTAATATGGGTGAACAATGGGGGGGAGGGGGGGTTGGCGGATTACATGGAATTACGTCACAAACTCCAGCAAGTCCACACCCGCCGCGCTAACCACTGCGCCACCGCTCCTCAACCGCGTAGCAGGTCACAGCGTGGTGGGGGAGCTGTGGCGCTCGTGGCGAGCGCTACGGAACCCGACGAGATCCATTCTCGCTCACGACGAGCATCCGTGGCGAGTGAGAGCTGTGAAGCGGCCGCGCTGCGAGTCGCACCACCGCCCCCCCCCAGCCCCCGCTCACCAAGCCGCTCTGCCCCGCGCGGTGAAGTATGGCCAACAGCTCCCCACGGCCAACACGGCATGCATGGGACGTCTTGATCCAGCAGCGAGACAGACAATGACGTGGTGGTGGTGGTGGTGGTACACCGATAGCAGTCATGCTGAAGTGGCCACGAGTCGTCATCTATCCACTGCTGGATGGTCTCCCCCAGTCTCTCTCCACCGCTGGATGAAGGCCTCCACACAACCTTCGCCATCTCAATAGATCTCGCGATTCCACGCTCCGCGTCCCTCTCGCCCCTGCACTCACACCACGCGCCGCTCCATCTCCCCGGCGCGCCTCCCCTCGGGCGCGCTCTCCCCTCCTCGCGCTGCCGCTCACTCGGCCGGCCTCGGCCGCCGGGGGCCTCCCCCCAGCGTCCCCTCGCTGGGCAACGACGCCTCGTGCCCCGCGCCGCCTCGTGCCCCGCGCCGCCTCGTGCCCCGCGCCGCCTCGTGCCCCGCGCCGCCTCGTGCCCCGCGCCGCCTCGTGCCCCGCGCCGCCTCGTGCCCCGCGCCGCCTCGTGCCCCGCGCCGCCTCGTGCCCCGCGCCGCCTCGTGCCCCGCGCCGCCTCGTGCCCCGCGCCGCCTCGTGCCCCGCGCCGCCTCGTGCCCAGTGGCCGCTGCTCGCGTTGCCCAAGTGGGCACCACGAGGGGCGTCCCCACAAGCACGGCGGCGGCGGCGGTGGCGCGCCCCTCCATCCCCTCTCGCAAGACCACCCCTCGCGTGTGCATCTCTCTCAGCGTCACCGTCAGCGGCTATCTACTGCTGGATGAAGGTCACGAGGAAGAGGTCTCGAACGCCGCGTGCTCTCTGCTCCGTGTGCTCCTCGGTCTGCCTCTTGGTATGATCGTGTCTCACTCGTCTCAATAATAGAAACAAACAACCCCGTTAAGAGTCGCGGCCCTGCAATTGCTCGATGGCGTCTTATCGGCATAAACACCCTGCTCCGCCCCACCCAATTAGACTGTCTGTCCGTCTGGCAGACGAGATGGTGGCGGATGGGATTCCACGAGGTTGCAATGGGGTTTGTTTCAAACGCCGCGCCGGGGAGATAGAGTGGACAGGCGGGCGACCTCTGGAATGAAGGTCCAGCGTGCGGACCATTGCCCCACGGCGCATCTCCCCCCAGTACCACCGACAGTGCAGCGATGGTAAAATGGGGCTGCCCTATCGATAACGTCTCTAGGACTTTACCCCGGGGACAGAACAGAAGACCCCGGAGCCCATGGAAAATAATATATATACAATATATATAAAAACATATATATAATATATATATAAATGTTTTTATATATTTATATACATATAAATATATAAACCCCCTTTAGGACCCCGCACTGACCCCATACAGCTCCCAGGACGACCCCAAAAAAGGCACCAAAATACGAGACAGACGTTTTGTTTCAGGCCAAGTGTACCCAAAGGGAGTCCAGCCCAGGCACGCACGCACCCTCCCGTCGTATCCCCACCGCTCCCCCCCATCCCAAGATCTCGTGAGGACCTCGCTCAATGCGAGTGGCGTGTCTCCACTGTGCACCTCGCAGCGCCACAACTTCTCTGGACGTCACGTGGCGCGGTCTTCACCTGGCCGCCTGGGGTTCTGGATTCTGCTCGGGGCAACCATTCCACAAAATAAAAACTTTTTATTTTATCTTATTTGACCAGCTCAGGTCCCACTTGAGCTATAGAGCTCGTTTTCAGAAGCGGCCTGGCTACAAATGAAACTCAAGCAATTGGCTTGTCATGTGGAAGTTTATAGCAGCCAAATACTCGAAACGAATGTTAATTTTAAAAAATGTGGAGGGAAAACCCGGAGGACCCGGGGAAAATGTCACGCTACCGCGGGGAGAGAAACATGCAAACTCTAAAGATACAGCAGCAGGCGTCAGGGTTAGAACCCACGACCTCCTGTATATCAGACGAGGGAATTAACATCTCGCCACCATGGCGCCCCACTCTCTCTCTCCTCCCTCACAATCTCTCTTGCCCACTCGCACCCTCCATCTCTCTCTCACGAACGACAGCACCGACAACCGGCGCCGTTCGCTTGCGCCAGGCGAGGTGCACATTGAGGCCACGTCAAGTGTCGAAGGCTCGCTGCTGGCAGGAGATCACGGGACAGACCCAGCAGGTGCCATAGTGCGACTGACTAAGATGGCTGGCAGATGCACCACCTGTGCCCCCTACTGTGCCAACTTGCTGTGTTTTGGCCGCCCGGCGCTCCGTCCGTTGTTGTGAGCGTCGCTCCTCCGCCCTCCGTTATTACTGGAGGGCGACTGCCTTCAACTGCCCAGCAGCAGCGTCCTTCACGAGCCTCCTCCACAGAGGCCGATCTTGACACCGCTGGTACCAGTCATCGGCAAGTCCACTCAGCTCCACATTCTCCTGTACCACATTAATCCATCTCTACTCTAGCCCGTGCCCCGCCCGTCTAACCCCCTCCTCTCGCCGGCTAAACAGAAGCTGCTTTTGGGCAACCGGTGGCTGCGGCATGTCGGCCACATGCGCCTGCCAACGTATTTTCGCATGCCGGAGGAGTTCTCTAATGATGGGACTATGTCCAGATCGTTAAATGATTTGTAAGCTCCTCACACAATCCAGCCTGGGTGAGACCCAGCCTGGATGATCGTGGGCGGGTTGGCCTGAAAATGTTTCAAACGGGCGCAGACGTTCATTCAGGGGGTGCCCAGATTTCGCAGCAATAGAGAAGAGAGGGCTCACGGCTGTGGCCGAGACGACATGGATGTCACACACTTGCATACATAATAATAGTTTACATTTATAAAGCGCCCTTTTAAAGAATAATTGTAAGGGCGCTTTGCATGAAAGGGTGGGAAAAGGTTAAACATCAACCAAGGAAAGATGGGAGAACAAGCCATTTTATACAGCCATGTTCTTAGTCGACATTTGAAGATGTGCAGCGTCTCGGAAGCCCCCGGACCTCCAAGCGGCAACGAGTCCCAGAGTTGAGTTGCCGCAATTGCAAAGACAACGATCACCCCCCCCCCCCCCCAAGTGTGAAGCCTTAGAGACCGTGGGACAGCGAGCAATGCACAATCTGAGGATCTTAATGAGATATCCGTGGCTGAAGGAGGTCACGAATGCAGGGGAGGAGCAAGTCCATGCAAGGCCTTGAATACGAGCGAGAGGATCGTCAAGTGAGCACGGGGCGCGGTCAGGGCGCCGTGAAGGGGCAGCAGCACGCGCCGTGAAGGGGCAGCAGCACGCGCCGTGAAGGGGCAGCAGCACGCGCCGTGAAGGGCAGCAGCACGCGCCGGTGGCGGGAGTCGCGAACCTCCAAGGGTCGCGTCTGTACCAGTCGCAACCTGGCGGCCGCATTTTTGAACACCCCTCGCCCTCTCGCACGGACAACATGACCACGACTCTCTCTCTTCTCCGCACTTACTCGCTCCATCTCTCCCCCCTCTCTCCATCCTCCCCCCCTCCTCTCACCATGCCCCCCTCCCTCCTCTCACCATGCCCCCCCCCCTCTCTCTCTCCCCATGTCTCCCCTCTCTCCAGCTCCCCCACCTCTCGCTCTCCATATCCCTCCCGCCCCCTGCAGACACGCGGCCCGTGCACTACTCACGGATCTTGGCCACGCTGGCCACGAGTATCCACACGGCGATGATGTAGGGGTCCTTGACGTGCTCCCACTGGAACGACACCACCTGGTAGCCCGTGGGCCTCTCGTGCCCGCCGCTGCCGTGGCCCCCCGCCCCGCACGATGCGTCCTGGGTGGGGTGAGTCTCAGAGCCCCCCGCTCCGTTCGAGTCTTCGTGCGTGGGGGGCTCGTGCGGCGCGCCCGTCGCCTGGTGGGGGTCGGATGCTCCCCCGGCTCTCGGCGCTCGGTTCGCCGCGGTGGTTGTTGTGGTTGTTGTTGTGGTTGTTGCTGCTGCTGCGGTGGTGATGCTGGTGGTGGTGGCTGCGGCCACTCCGTGGGGGGACCCCAGTTGCCCGCCCCGCGTCGAGGAGCCCCCCTCGATCGCGGCTGCCGGGCCACGCGGAGTGGCGGCACCGGCATTGGCCTCGCTGCCCGAGATCATCAACATCATCAGCAGCAGCGTCATCATCAGCAGCTTCGGTATCGTGGGCGTCGTGCGCAGATGACGACGACGATGATGATGATGAGGATGATGAGGCGCAGCTGAGAGCCATTCCGCAGCACGCATGGCCGCGCGTGTGCTCGCTAGCAGCACTTGCCCCAACAGCCGACGTCGTCAGCCTAGACGGGGGAAGCTTTGCCTTTGTGCTGTCTACCCGTCCGTGCGTGCCTGCGTGCCTATACAGGTGTGCGTGTCAGTGTGCGTGTCAGTGTGCGTGTGTGTGTGTCAGCGTGTGTGTGTCAGCGTGTGTGTGTGTCAGCGTGTGTGTGTGTCAGTGTGTCTCATAGAACTGCACTCGAGCGGAGCCACAGGTGTCACCATCCGACACCCAGTGTAAAGCCCTCTCGTTCCTCCTCCTCCTCCTAATCACAGCAATCACTGCGGCGGCAGTGACTACAACTCGCGTGGCCAGTGTCTCGTTCACAACTATACACGTCGCTTGATGCTGTTGCTGATGATGTTGCTGATGATGTTGCTTCTGCTTCTGATGATGATGTTGCTGATGATGTTGCTTCTGCTTCTGATGATGATGCTGCTGCTGATTGAGACGAGAAGACATCTGGTACCCGCACGGCGCCCCTCGCTTTTATACTCAACACCTGCACAGACAGACACCTGCACTCCCACACAGCGCACTCACCCCGCCCTCTCCTCCTCCTCCACTCACTCCCCACCGGGGCGGGGGGGGGGTAAGCGGACAGACGCGGAGCCAATCGCACGATCCGTGATTGTGTTGGCAGCGATGCCGCGGCGCGAGTTAAGTCATTGACGGCTGTAAAATAATGGAGTAGCGGGCGTCCCCCCTCCCCTCCTACCCCCACCCCTCCCCTCCTACCCCCACCCACCCCTCCTACCCCCACCCCTCCTACCCCCACCCCTCCTACCCCCACCCTCCCCTCCTACCCCCACCCCTCCCCTCCTACCCCCACCCCTCCTACCCCACCCCTCCTACCCCCCACCCCTCCTACCCCCACCCTCCCCTCCTACCCCACCCCTCCTACCCCCCCTCCTACCCCTACCCCTCCTACCCCCACCCTCCCCTCCTACCCCCACCCCTCCTACGCCCACCCCACCCCTCCTACCCCTATTCACCCCCCCCCCTTCACGGGAGTGTGCGGGTTTGGCCCAAAGTCACCCCCCCCCCAACCCTCGTTACAAACGAAGGTCACTCGCGGTTGTGTTCTAGTGAGCGGCGTCATCGGCTCTTTGTGGGACTGATCAGTGAGCCGGGCACGGACATTGGCAAGCAGCTCGGATCGTGTTGGTAGCGGGGAGATCATGAGTGAAATTCGCCCATACGTGCGGAATGCCAAGCAGATCCAATAGTATGTATGTGAGTTGGACTTCTTCCACACCGTACGTAGCCAACCGGGCCAATCGGAGGTTGTTGTATAGATTTGACGAGCCGTCTGGTGTTCAACATTTTGCTCCCTCTCCACCTGCTCGGAGCATCATCAGAAATTATATGAAATAAAAACCCAGTTCCCAATGTTCCCGATGTAGCTCCCAGCACGTGAAGCGAAACGTCGGACATCGTGCGGCATGACGCGCGGCGGGTGGAGCTCAGAGCCGACAGGCGGCGGAGAGCCACTCGCCGCCACGTGACGAGCGGAGTCTTCCTCGGCGTCGGGACTCATCGGTGAGCCGTGCCCAGAGGTTGGGCTGCCCAGAATAGCGCCAGAGGGTTGTTCGTGTCATCGTGGTCACTGGGGCTCATCACGGCGCATGCCCAGACGTCATCCCCGTCAGTGTGAGCATGACGTTGGGAGGAGAGGGTTGGTGGATCACGCAAAGATTTGTTGATTTAAAAAAAAACTCCCAAAGCCGCCGAGACTGCGAGGTGGTGGTCAGGAGATGGCAGGACAGAAAGTGGTGGGTTCCTGTGCCCATCTGTGCGGAACTGCCCCCCCCCCCCCCTCGTGTGCAACGAGCCAATCGCTCATCATGACGTGATGCAGCTCTCAGAGCCACCGTCTTGTCCTTGAGATATTTATCACGAATAAGGTCCAGTGACAACTTCACGAGTAACCGCGAGTGGCTCGAAACACTTGGGCAACGTAGACGACGCAACTCCAGCCCTTCAAGACGACGAGGTGCCCACTCCACGATGACGAAGACGACCCGCCCCTACTCCCCAACTCTCGCTCAGCGCACGTGGCCCTGTCTCCCCCTCTGCCCTGATTACCATTCACGACCGTGGGGTCACGTGCTTCCCCTCACGTGACCCTGTCGACGCTTGTCCCATCAATCACCACTCAGGTCCCACGTTACCCGAACGTGACGCTGTCCCTACATCGCCCAGGACTGTCGCTACATCACCCAGGACTGTCCCTACATCACCCAGGACTGTCGCTACACCACCCAGGACTGTCCCTACATCACCCAGGACTGTCCCTACATCACCCAGGACTGTCGCTACATCACCCAGGACTGTCGCTACATCACTCAGGACTGTCCCTACATCACCCAGGACTGTCGCTACATCACCCAGGACTGTCGCTACACCACCCAGGACTGTCCCTACATCACCCAGGACTGTCGCTACATCACCCAGGACTGTCGCTACACGACCCAGGACTGTCGTTACACCACCCAGGACTGTCGCTACATCACCCAGGACTGTCGCTACATCACCCAGGACTGTCGCTACATCACCCAGGACTGTCGCTATATCACCCAGGACTGTCCCTACACCACCCAGGACTGTCGCTACACCACCCAGGACTGTCGCTACACCACCCAGGACTGTCGCTACACCACCCAGGACTGTCGCTACACCACCCAGGACTGTCGCTACATCACCCAGGACTGTCGCTATATCACCCAGGACTGTCCCTACATCACCCAGGACTGTCCCTACATCACCCAGGACTGTCGCTACATCACCCAGGACTGTCCCTACATCACCTAGGACTGTCCCTACATCACACAGGACTGTCCCTACATCACCCAGGACTGTCCCTACATCACCTAGGACTGTCGCTACATCACCCAGGACTGTCGCTATATCACCCAGGACTGTCGCTACATCACCCAGGACTGTCGCTATATCACCCAGGACTGTCCCTACACCACCCAGGACTGTCGCTACACCACCCAGGACTGTCGCTACACCACCCAGGACTGTCGCTACACCACCCAGGACTGTCGCTACACCACCCAGGACTGTCGCTACATCACCCAGGACTGTCGCTATATCACCCAGGACTGTCCCTACATCACCCAGGACTGTCCCTACATCACCCAGGACTGTCGCTACATCACCCAGGACTGTCCCTACATCACCCAGGACTGTCCCTACATCACCCAGGACTGTCCCTACATCACCCAGGACTGTCCCTACATCACCCAGGACTGTCCCTACATCACCCAGGACTGTCCCTACATCACCCAGGACTGTCCCTACATCACCCAGGACTGTCCCTACATCACCCAGGACTGTCCCTACATCACCCAGGACTGTCCCTACATCACCCAGGACTGTCCCTACATCACCCAGGACTGTCCCTACATCACCCAGGACTGTCCCTACATCACCCAGGACTGTCCCTACATCACCCAGGACTGTCCCTACATCACCCAGGACTGTCCCTACATCACCCAGGACTCTCCCTACATCACCCAGGACTGTCCCTACATCACCCAGGACTGTCCCTACATCACCCAGGACTGTCCCTACATCACCCAGGACTGTCCCTACATCACACAGGACTGTCCCTACATCACCCAGGACTGTCGCTACATCACCCAGGACTGTCCCTACATCACCCAGGACTGTCGCTACATCACCCAGGACTGTCGCTACATCACCCAGGACTGTCCCTACATCACCCAGGACTGTCCCTACATCACCCAGGACTGTCCCTACATCACCCAGGACTGTCGCTACATCACCCAGGACTGTCGCTACATCACCCAGGACTGTCCCTACATCACCCAGGACTGTCGCTACATCACCCAGGACTGTCCCTACATCACCCAGGACTGTCGCTACATCACCCAGGACTGTCCCTACATCACCCAGGACTGTCGCTACATCACCCAGGACTGTCGCTACATCACCCAGGACTGTCGCTACATCACCCAGGACTGTCCCTACATCACCCAGGACTGTCGCTACATCACCCAGGACTGTCCCTACATCACCCAGGACTGTCCCTACATCACCCAGGACTGTCCCTACATCACCCAGGACTGTCGCTACATCACCCAGGACTGTCCCTACATCACCCAGGACTGTCGCTACATCACCCAGGACTGTCCCTACATCACCCAGGACTGTCGCTACATCACCCAGGACTGTCCCTACATCACCCAGGACTGTCCCTACATCACCCAGGACTGTCCCTACATCACCCAGGACTCTCCCTACATCACCCAGGACTGTCCCTACATCACCCAGGACTGTCCCTACATCACCCAGGACTGTCCCTACATCACCCAGGACTGTCCCTACATCACCCAGGACTGTCCCTACATCACCCAGGACTGTCCCTACATCACCCAGGACTGTCGCTACATCACCCAGGACTGTCCCTACATCACCCAGGACTGTCGCTACATCACCCAGGACTGTCCCTACATCACCCAGGACTGTCCCTACATCACCCAGGACTGTCCCTACATCACCCAGGACTGTCCCTACATCACCCAGGACTGTCGCTACATCACCCAGGACTGTCGCTACATCACCCAGGACTGTCCCTACATCACCCAGGACTGTTGCTACATCACCCAGGACTGTCCCTACATCACCCAGGACTCTCCCTACATCACCCAGGACTGTCCCTACATCACACAGGACTGTCCCTACATCACCCAGGACTGTCCCTACATCACCCAGGACTGTCGCTACATCACCCAGGACTGTCCCTACATCACCCAGGACTCTCCCTACATCACCCAGGACTGTCCCTACATCACACAGGACTGTCCCTACATCACCCAGGACTGTCCCCTACATCACCCAGGACTGTCCCTACATCACACAGGACTGTCCCCTACATCACCCAGGACTGTCCCTACATCACCCAGGACTGTCCCTACATCACCCAGGACTGTCCCTACATCACACAGGACTGTCGCTACATCACCCAGGACTGTCCCTACATCACCCAGGACTGTCCCTACATCACACAGGACTGTCCCTACATCACCCAGGACTGTCCCTACATCACCCAGGACTGTCCCTACATCACCCAGGACTGTCCCTACATCACCCAGGACTGTCCCTACATCACCCAGGACTGTCCCTACATCACCCAGGACTGTCCCTACATCACACAGGACTGTCCCTACATCACCCAGGACTGTCGCTACATCACCCAGGACTGTCCCTACATCACCCAGGACTGTCCCTACATCACCCAGGACTGTCCCTACATCACCCAGGACTGTCCCTACATCACACAGGACTGTCGCTACATCACCTAGGACTGTCCCTACATCACCCAGGACTGTCCCTACATCACACAGGACTGTCCCTACATCACCCAGGACTGTCCCTACATCACCCAGGACTGTCCTTACAATGATATAGGGGGGGCGGGGGGAGAGATGGGAGGGCGTCGGGGGAGAGATTGGGGGGGCGGGGGGTGATTGGGGGGGGACGGACAAACATCAAGGTGCGGCAGTACCCTCCTGTAAAAGAGCCTCGGGACTCATTGCGGCGTTCCCGGGTAGGAGCGGTGGTGCAGTGGTGAGCGCGCCGCGCTCCGGACCCGGTCCACCGCCATCATCATCATCATCAGGGGCGCGTGGCGATACTGGAAGTGGGGCTGCTGCCCTTCCCACCCACGCATCAACCTGGACAAAGGCGCACTGGCCAGAGTGGGGAAGTATGGTCAAAACCCCCCACGACGCTGGAGCAGGAAGGGAGCTCAGCTGCACCCGCCTCCTCCACCTCCGTGACGATGGCGGTGACGATGGTAGGGGGAGCGGTGGCGCAGCGGTTAGCGCACCGCCCTACGAACCAGGCTACCCGAGTTCGATTCCCGCTGACGGGCCAATAACAGTGGCGAATATCTGAACCGGTTAAAGGCCTCCGTCAGGGCGATTCGGCCTTAAATGAGTGCCTGGTGCGGTGTTCAAACAACATCAACACTGGGGGAGAGAAAGGCGGCCGGGCGTGGGTCTGGCCACCCACCCCCTCGTGTGCCGCGTTGACATTCATAGGTCAGTGTGCTTGTGTTTGCATTCTGACCACAAGTGTTGTGGTTAATGCAGACATGATTCCTCGTAAAAAGGTTTCAGTTTTGTTGCCAGACAAAAGGGGAAAAAAACTGATTCTTCTATTCATAGGTGCTCGTTAATAACACTTGCCCCATCAGTGTCTACAGGCTGTACGGGGGACCTTTGATTTGTAACGATGGTATTCACTAAGATGATGTGATTGCGATGATGGTAATTATGATGGTGGTGATGGCAATGATGATGGTGGAGATGTTAATGCTGATGATAATGATGGTAAAGATGATGATGATGATGGCAATGATAGTAGTGATGGTGGTGATGATGGTGGTGGTGATGATGGTGGTGATGGTGGTGGTGATGGTGGTGATGGTGGTGGTGATGGTGGTGGTGGAGATGATGGTGGTGGTGCTGATGGTGGTGATGGTGGTGATGATGGTGGTGATGGTGGTGGTGATGGTGGTTGTGATGGTGGTGGTGATGGTGGTGGTGATGATGGTGGTGATGGTGGTGATGGTGGTGATGGTGGTGGTGGGGGTGATGGTGGTGATGGTGGTGATGATGGTGGTGGTGATGATGGTGGTGGTGGTGATATGGTGGTGGTGATGATGGTGGTGGTGGTGATGGCGGTGGTGATGGTGATGATGATGGTGGTGATGATGGTGGTGGTGATGGTGGTGGTGATGGTGGTGGTGCTGATGGTGGTGGTGATGATGGTGATGGTGGTGATGGTGGTGGTGATGGTGGTGATGGTGGTGGTGATGGCGGTGGTGATGGTGGTGATGATGGTGGTGGTGGTGGTGATGATGGTGGTGATGATGGTGGTGGTGATGGTGGTGATGATGATGATGATGGTGGTGGTGATGGTGGTGATGATGGTGGTGGTGGTGGTGATGGTGGTGGTGATGATCGTGGTGGTGATGGTGGTGATGGTGGTGATGGTGGTGGTGATGGTGGTGGTGGTGATGGTGATGGTGGTGATGGTGATGATGGTGGTGATGATGATGATGGTGATGATGGTGGTGGTGGTGATGGTGTTGGTGGTGATGATGGCATTATTGATAGTAGCGGCGGTGGTGACGGCGAGAGGAAGGGAGACACGGACGCCCCTTGTGCAAACCGCGATGGCGAGAGACAAAGGCGGCTGTTTGAACCCCGCTCTGGTTGTGTTTGGGTCCCCCTGAGGTTTGTATTGCGCGCTCAAGGGGCGGGGCTGGGGGGGTGAGGAAGAAGGGGGGAGGGGTGGAGGATGGAGTGGGGGTGGCACGTGGGGGGGGGGCACGTGGGGTGGGTTATCTCTTGCCTACACGCCTTCGGGGTGTGACCAAGTCCGCTCTGAATGCATCGCATCTCGGAAGCTAAGCTGGTGTTGAGCCTTCTCGGCACTTGGATGGGTGACCACCAGCCCCACTGCTGCCGGGGCTTGCCGGGTGTTGTAGGCGCGGGGCTGCGAGGGGTGCCCAGCGGTGTCCCCCCCCCCCCCTCCTCGTGTACAGCAGCAGCGCGGTGCTGGGATTTGGGTCCACTTCCTCCCACGCGAATCATCAGCCGTGATCATTCCACTGCTGGACGAATCATCAGCCATGATCATTCCACTGCTGGACGAATCATCAGCCATGATCATTCCACTGCTGGACGAATCATCAGCCATGATCATTCCACTGCTGGACGAATCATCAGCCATGATCATTCCACTGCTGGACGAATCATCAGCCATGATCATTCCACTGCTGGACGAATCATCAGCCATGATCATTCCACTGCTGGACGAATCATCAGCCATGATCATTCCACTGCTGGACGAATCATCAGCCATGATCATTCCACTGCTGGACGAATCATCAGCCATGATCATTCCACTGCTGGACGAATCATCAGCCATGATCGTTCCACTGCTGGACGAAGGCTTCCACCGCTCGAGCTGTCTCCTTCTCTCAGGGTCACGCCATGCAACGCCAATGCACCCGGCCAGCCCCCAGCGCGAGCCGATTCCATCGCTCCATCTCCACGATGCACGGGTTCAACCGATCCCCGTGTCCCTCTCCCAGACAGAACCCTCCCCTCCGCTCGCCGGCTGTGGAGCCAGCACCGAGGGTTGCTGGATCACGCACTGATGGGCTGTGAAGCTGCCTTCCCCGTGGGCGTCGAGCAGCCGTGCCCTGGCTCGCCAGGAGAAGGCGGCACGGCGAGTGGACTAATCGCCATCTGTTGCCATCTGTACGGGGATGGGGCGGTTGCTCCCTCTCGCAAGGTAATGATTTTACCAAACTAAAACTTATTTAGATTGTACCAGGTAAGGCCGACTGAGCTATGTGGCTCTTCTTCAAAAGCGACCGGGCCACAATTGATAGCTCAGCGAGGTGGATTATCGTCACGTGGGAATTGAGAGCAGCCGCCTAATACTCTAAACGCGTGACGTTGATTCTAAATGTGGGGGTGGGAGGGGGGGGACCGGAGAAAAATCCACGCGACCATGGGACGAGAGAGACACGTAAACTCCAAATACATAGCAGCAGCAGCAGGCGTCAGGATCGGGATCAAACCCACGACCTCCTGTGCACCAGGTGAGGTAGTCAACATCTCGTAGCCACCGTGACGTCCACGGCGCTCCGGTGCCCTGCTCCCACTTGTATCATAAAGAACTCGTCACTGAAGGTCTGAAAACATCAAAGAATAAAAATAATAAACACGGAATGTAGCGGCAGGACTCTCCTGCAAGCGAGACCTGCGGCTGTCCTGAACGAGTAACATAGAATCCTTCATTCGTGTGTGTGGCCCTGCGTGGGCAGCGGTGCGCAACCCACAAACACCGCAGTCGTCAATAGCGACACCACCGCCGTGTGTGTGGCCTTCAACAAGGAAAACATCAATGATAAGCGACGTTTCGGGCAATGGTCCTTCATAAAAAAAAATATTGTTTGTCCACGCGTTTGCTACGCACGTGTCAATGGACACCCCTTCCCCCCCACAAAGCACCACGTTGACAACCGGGACGCTTCATCTCCGCGGCTTATCGAGGTGACAACATTTGAATGTAAAACAATAGACGAGCCGGCGATGTGCAGACAGTGAGAGCACTAAGCAAATGAAAGGGGCATTGTCCCGAGTCAAACTCTGCCTCCTCCTGGCTCGGCCGCCTAATTCCCGAACCCGCCAAAGCCCCCGTGTCGTGAATTCATCCTCGCCATGGCTTCACTGCAGGACTAAAACCCACCCCCCTCCCTCGCCTCCTCCTCCTCCCTCTTGGATGTGGCAATATTCTTGAGCAATCCACATTCATCAACACCGAGACCGCAGCCGAAACGGGTCTGATTGTACCCACGCCAGCGGCCACGCTGGGGGCTGCGTGCTTTCAGTAGAGCTGGTTCAACACGAGCGGCACTCTGGACCGGTGTCGACATCGCGGTGTCTCAGCACGTGTAGGCTTCTTCGCTCGAATCAATGCTGCATGAGAACCGCAGCCACGCGTACGTGAACGCATCACGAGAAAAAAACACTAATTAAAGTGTCAAAGCAAAGTCCTGCTCATCAAATAAGCACTGAGGCATCCCCTGTTTATCTTCTTGGTTCTGTCGGTGAAGTCACGTAGAAGGGAAATAATAAAACAATAAAAATAAAACATAATAAAATACAATTCTCACGACGTTTCGGCCACAACGCAAGCAGCCGTCCTCAGGTGAAGAACAGGTCTGTCGGAAAGACACAGTCTGAATGGGAGACCAATAAGATGAATCCCTGCAGTCACGAAAGCTTTAAATCGAAACATCCCCTGTTTATTTCAGCCCTGCAGAGCCGGTGGTGGAAATTCCACATTTACATGGCGGGGGCGAGTCTATTCATAGGACAATGACACACACGCCACATACACATAAACTCGGGCCGGCCGGTACGCAGGGCAGTGTGCTAACCACTACGCCACCGCTCCCCACGTGAATAGCCGGCAACACGTGGGTCGGCCTCATCCGTCCACGGGAGTTGCTCCTGCGCAGACGCACGCGTCCTGTCACGTGTCGGTGGCGACCACGTGGCCCTACGTCACAAGATGTTACCAGATGACGACGCTACGTCACCTCTCAAATATCTCTGTCCCTTTGCATTGAAAAAAATATGAAAATACAGTTTTCGTTTTTACACTTTCCATCAGCCACACCCCAGCGCGCGCGCGGCCTTCCCTTCTGGGAGTTGCATCATTTTGAGCAATTCTCGAAACAAGCAAAAACAAAACCGGGACCCGGCATCGGCGCATCCACACAACATCATGGATACATGCCGGGTCCTAGCAAGAACATCTGCTGGGCTACATAGTGACGAAACAGCGGTTGCGGGTCCATGTCCTTGATACCAGGACCTACCGTGGAGCTGATTTGTCTACTGACCATCGACTTGTCATCTGTAAGATGCGCCTGCTATTCATCCACTCCGGTGGTGGGTGTACACCCAGGACCTCATTCAAACCCAAATTGGCATAGTCTCAGCTAGCTGATGAAAGTTGCAAGCGAGAATTTCATCATCGCTTGCAGCTGGGGTTGGCATCGTCCCCCACTTCTCCACATGTCGAGGGTAAATGGGCGAGGTTTAGGACTGTGGCTCATGCAGCTGCAATGGCTGCTTTGGGTACACGGTCCAGACCTCCCCAGAGACTCTGGCTGACAGAGGAGGTGTTCAGTCTGGCTGAGAAAAAGCGACAGACCCACTCTCATCATCTACAGCATGCCACGTCGGAGAATGAGGAAGCTTACTGCAGCCTTTGCTTGGAAGTTCGGAGAGCCGTAAGGCGCTGCAAGGATGGGTGGTGTAAACCCTCGGGCTACCATCAGATATTTGTTCATGAAGCCATCCAGATGTACAAACACAGACAAAACTTGAATCGAGAAGATGGCTTCAGATTGAGCAATCATTGGAAGAACGTGATAAACCACGTCAAGTTTTACCTGCTGTGATTCTCACTCTCACACCCGTGCTGTTTTCGTCTACTAATTCAAGCTCATGGACATGTTACTTTCTCCAGCCCCCACCTGTCCCTGCACGCCACAAACCCTCCCCCCTCTCCCCCCCCGTGAACTCCTGCAGCCACGATTCTACAACACCCCCTTACCCCCCCCCCTCACGTGCCTATATTAAGCCACAACAACAGATTATTCTTTCTCACCTGATGACGGACGCATGTGTTGCGACCGAAACGCCGTGTTCTTTTATTATTTTCTCAATCTACGTAACTTTACCGAAAGAACCAGAAAGTATCATAACAACAGTCTGGACCACTGGACGGGTTACGCAGGATTGGAAGGATGCCCTGGTGGGGGACCGCGCAGACTGTAACAACTACAGGGGCATCTCACTCCTCAGTGTGCCGGGAAAGGTCCTGGCAAGGATTATTCAACATCGCTTTCCAGGCACGCTGAGGAGACGCTTGCGGAGCCCAATGCGGTTTCAGGAAAGGGCGGTCATGCACAGATGCCATATTTTCCGTCCGTCTGCTACAGCAGAGGTTTAAGAAATTCCAAGAAAACCTAGATCTCTGCTTTATTGACCTGGTCAAGGCCTATGATACCATCAGTAGGCCTGGGCTCTGGGTTGTTCTTCGTGCTTTCGGAGTCCCTGACCCTCTGCTATCGATCATTAAGGACCTTCATGATGGTGAGCGGGCCCGGGTCAAACTACGTGGCCAGGAGTCGGATTCATTCCCTGTTCACCTTGGGGTGCGACAGGGATGTCCTCTGGCTCCCATATTATTTACCATCATTTTCGACCACGTAGTTCGTGAAGCCTTCAATAGCTGTACCGTAGGAATTTCCATCTGGTACAGATACAATGGGAGGCTGATCGATGCCCGGGTGCAGTCAAGGGATGGCTCCCTTTTGGTCAACAAAGTTACGTATGTTTAACACGTAGGCTTTCGCGACTCAAAAATTGTAAATGTTGTGGTTTCACGCTTCAACACACTGGTGGGCTAAAGCAGTGAACTATTTGTCTTTTGTCAACGTGACACTTTTTTACTGATTGGCCGTGTCGGGTGGTGGAGGGTTACGACACATTTATAAATAACGCGATCTAAATCCAAAAAGTTGATTATAAACCCAAAAACGTTGATTATGAAAGTTTCGTATGCCGATGATTTGGTAATTGCCGCTCACTCAGAGGAGGAGTTGGAGGCACTGCTACTGAACCTGGAGCTTGGCACTAAGAGGTGGGGCCTTAACATCAGCCCCACCAAAACTAAGGACCTGCCTGGGTATTTTGTACCATCGGACACTCCACCCCCACAACTCCCAATTGGTGATAGGGCAGTTGTGGAGAGAGTGGAGAATTTCCCATACCTGGGCAGTGTGCTCATGACCGGCTCCGGTTGACAGCAGAGGTCTCCGAATCAGTCGAGTGGCATTATCTTTTCATCGGTAGCGTAACGCTGTGTGGAAGCTACCTGGTCTGTCGCTCCGCACGAAGCTTCAGGTCTTCTCGGCCACGGTCATTCTCTCCCTTTTCTACGCTTGCGAAACGTGGACCCCCCTAATGGAACATCTTCGCCGGTTAGAAACATTTAGGCTGGCCTGCCTACGGTCCATCCTGGGTTTAACCAGGCTGGATTGTGTGAGGAGCTCACAGTTCCTTGAAAGATCTGGACAAAGTCCCTGCAGGCAAGGCTGCGTTGGCTGGGTCATGTAGCCCGCATGCCCAGCCACCACATGCCTTAACAGCTTTTGTTCGGCCGGGTCGCGGGGCTAAACGGGCGCGACACGGGCTAGAGAAGAGATGGTGTGATGTGGTACAGGAGGATGTGGAGCTGAATGGACTTGCCGATGACTGGTACCAGCGGTGTCAAGATCGGCCTCTGTGGAAGAGGCTCATGAAGGACACTCCTGGGCAGTTGGAGGCAGTCGCCCAACAACGGAGGGCGGAGGAGCGATGCTCACAAGAACGAGCGAAGCACCGGGTGGCTAAAGCACAGCAAGTTGGCACAGTAGGGGGCACAGGTGGTGCATGAGCCAGTCATCTCAATCAGTCGACCCGTGGCACCTGCTGGGTCTACCCCGTGACCTCCTGCCAGTGGGCGTTCGACACTTCACGTAGCCTCAACGTGCACATAGCCTGGCACAAGCGGCGTGGTGACGCCACTGCCAATTAGTGGCGAATGGCGGTTGTTGTTGTAGGAACAGTACTGGATTGTATAAAACCAATTAAACGTTTTTTTCTATTTTAGCAGGTAAGGCTCAGAAGCGACATGGCCACAGATGATTTCTCAACAAAGTGGAGTATTGCATGTAAATGTCCAGCAGCCAAATACTCGAAACGCGTGACGTTGATTATAAATGTGGAGGGAAAAACCGGAGGACCCGGATAAAAAAAATCCACGCGACCACGGGGAGAACATGCAGACTCAAAATGTACAGGTGTCAGAGTCAGGTGAAGTAGTTAACATCTCCTAGCCACCGTAGGCACCCCGTATTCATAGGCCATCCATATCCACTGCTGAATGAAAGCTCCCCCCCCCCTCACACCAAGCCGTGCCAGTTGGGGGTTATTTGACCATACTTCACCACGCCGGTCAGTGCGGGCGATCGTTGGAATGAATTACGATGGACAAATGAATGTATTAGTCGTCCCACGCCTCACTGCCCCGTCTTCATATCAGACTTCCTCAAGACTTTAGCCTTTGATAGTGAAGACAAACATCCCCCGAGCAGCCGACACGCTGCGGGGGCGAACGTGTCAGCGAGCACCTATGAAGGCCGGCACGGCCCTTCAAGGGAGCAGGGGAGAGGACGCTGTCGGCGAGCACCTATGAAGGCCGGCACGGCACTTAAAGGGGGCAGGGGAGAGGACGCTGTCAGCGAGCACCTATGAAGGCCGGCACGGTACTTAAAAGGGGCAGGGGAGAGGCCAACACGACGCCTCGCCGTCTTTGTCTTCCGAGTGGTGATGTTTCACACATTGCACGAAAAAAGGTAATCGTTTGAGGCTAAGTCGACTTAGTGGAGAAGGCTCAGTTTCGATTACCGGTTCAGATAATCGTCGTCGTTGGCCGTGAGCGGTAACGGAACGCGGGTCGCCGGGTTCGGAGCGCGCGCAGTGCGCTAACCACTGCGCCACCGCTCCCCGCCCCGGGCGCGAGGTGGGAGGGGGGTCATCCTCCCGCGAATGCAAATAGAGCAGCGGTGGTAATCAGGCAGCTGGCGCAAGACGCGACCCTGCTTCCTGTCATCACATCCATAAAACAATCAAATCAGCAGCGACCACAAAGGTGCCCCGTGTGGGCTGCAATAGAACTCAGGGCAAGTGCTGCCGAGCGAGCCAGCAAGGGCTTCAATTGCGGCACGCGGCGTCACGTGGCGCGGCGGTGCCACTTGCCCCGACAGTCCGTGAGGTCTATACGGGGGACTTTGTGTCCGTGTGTGTCTAATGCGTGTGTCTTATCACCACCACCGACATCTTCATCAGCCATGATCAATCCACTGCTGCTGGGTGAATGCCTCCCTCCCGCAGCCGTCACCGACTCTCACGGCGCTGCGATGTAACGCAGGAGGCGACCGCCACCAACGTTGGAAAGGGGGGGGGGGGGGTGCGTCTTATAATCCGGTCGATACGGCAGTGTTCAAGACCCCTTTGGAGAGGCGCATTGCATCCGGCTTTAATGTTGGGCTCGTCGTAAACACGGGCTAAAACAAACACGCGTTAGCACTGTGTTCGTATGACTCGTTTTCAGGAGGGTCCTGCCACTGCGTTGCGTTTAAAACATTGTAAATATGTTTTAAGCCGATTAATGAGCGACGCGTTGTTGTTGTGTTTATAATTCACGTAGGGAGGAGGAGGAAAGCGAATAACCCGGAGAACCCCACGCCTGGCGCGAGGGGGAAACGCTGTATCCCCATCGAGCTGGAGCAGGTGGACATCCACATGTTTCGGTCTGCTGCCGTCTGCTGGCGGGCCAGGGTTCGACTCCTCCACATTGATTTGTAGAGACAGTGCGGAGTGATAGCGGCACAGTCTGGTTCCCCGGGACCACGGTTACTAATGGGCATGGTCATGATGATTGACGAGACAAACGTTGACAGGGTCACGTGGGGGGGAGCACGGGATCCCATGGCGGGGGGAGTGTAACGAGGGCGGAGATTGACAGGGCCACGTGCGGCGAGGAGGGTTCGAGAACAGGGGCGTGGCCGCACCGGGCGAGGCTTCAGAGCCGTCGCGAGCCGGAGCCGGGAGCTGTTGGTGTGCGGGGGAGGGGGTATCTTGAGACGAGAAGCTCCGTTGTCTCAGAATAGAGTCGTCTGACTGCCCAAGTGTACAGAGTCACTCGTTGAGTTGTCAGTGTACTTTATTCAGAATAAATATACAGAAAGACAAGACGGGGTCTCTGAGAGCTACATTACAAACACATATATAGACAGTATACAGCTAAATACAACCACGTGCCACGAATGGCCATTGCCCAAGCTCTGCGGTCCTACATATGATGTATAAATGAAACAAATAATGAATAATTAAGGTTCAGGGTATGTTCAAAAGTAAGTGAAGCCCTGGTTTCATTAGCTCAATTAAGGGAATAATTAGAATCAGGTGTTAAAATAATTTGGTAGATCTTCAAGGGTGAGTTTGGGAGGCCCCGCCCTACATAATGATCAGAAACTTTGTGAGTTTGGTCATCACCATCCAGGTGTGTGGGAAGAAGTAATGCCACGATCAAAATACATCTCTGAGGACCTGAGAAAAAGAGTTATTGATGCTCATCCGTCCGAAAAGGGTTAAACAACGATATCTAAAGATGTGGGGCTCCACCAATCCACTTTAAAATAGAGCCTACAAATGGAAAAAGTTCAAGACCACGGTCACTCGACACAGGAGCTGTCGTCCTCCCAAAATCTCTCCAAGAACAACCCAGAAAATCATCAAGGAAGTCACAAAGAAGCCCAGAGAAACATCCGAGGATCTGCAGGCCACTCTCGCCTTGGCCAATGTGAGTGTTCATGACTCAGCTATCATAAAAAAACATCTGAACAAGAATGATGTGTTCATGGAAGGACAGCGAGGAGAAAACCACCGCTCTCAAAAAATAACATTGCTGCCCGTCTGAAGTTCGCCAAAGATCACATAGATGATCCTCACGACTTCTGGACCAAGGTTCTCTGGACACACGAGTCAAAGGTAGAACTTGTTGGCCTTAATGAGAAACGTTAGGTTTGGCGAAAACCAAACGCTGCTTTCGAACAGAAGAACCTCATCCCAGTCGTCAAGCGTGGTGATGAGAATGCGATAAAGTCTGCATTGTATTAGAAGATTCTAGAGGAGAATGTCAGACCATCTGTCCTTGAGCTGAAGCTGAACCGAAAGTGGGTCTTGCAGCAAGACAATGATCATAAACATACAGGCAGGTCTACACAAGAATGGCTGCAGAAGGAAAAGAATCCGCGTTTTACAATGGGCCTAATCAAAGTCCGGACCTGAACCCCATTGAGATGTCGTGGCAGGAACTGCAGCGAGATGCCTGCGGCAAGGCAACCCTCAAATGTCACCGACTTGAAGGAGTTCTGTAAGGAAGGATGAGCGAACAGTCCTCAAATCCGATGTGAGAGAGACTGACCAACGGCTACAGGAAACGCTTCGCTGCAGTCATTGCTGCACAAGGGGGTGTCACCAGTTACTGAATCTAAAGGTTCACACACGTGTTCACACACACACACGTGTTCACACACACACGTGTTCACACACACACACACACACGTGTTCACACACACACGTGTTCACACACACACACACACGTGTTCACACACACACACGTGTTCACACACACACGTGTTCACACACACACGTGTTCACACACACACACGTGGTTGTTGAATGTAGAATAATTTGAGGATAAATGTTGAAAGAGTATCATGGTTAAATTTAGATTTTTTTTTCAAATGTTCTTGCTGTGGTTTTCACACCTGGTGATGATTGCTTGTGTTGCAATCGAAACGTCGTGAGAATGTATTTGTTTTATTTTTATTATTTTATTATTTCCCTTCTACGGGACTTTACCGAAAGAACCAAGAATATAAGTATCATGTTTGTGTTATGTTTGTGTCATGTGTGTGTAATTTGTTTAATCAGGTTACATTTATCTATTATTAGGACTTAGATTAAGTTCTAATAACGTTTTAGGTTTTGAAATATGTGAAAGTTCTAAGGGGTTCACAAACGCTTTATCGACGCCGTACAGACTTAAATGGGCAGTGCAGTGTGTGTAAACATCATCACTGGGGAGACAAAAGCGGCCGGGCGTGGTGTTTGACCACCCACACCTTCGTGTGCCGTGCCAGCCATCAGAGCTTCTTGCTAACAGACAGCACTTGACCCAACAGTATGTTCAAGGCAATGCGGGGGATGTTTATCTTTAATGTGTGTGTTTTATGTGACTGTGTGGGTGAGAATGTGTTTTGTGGTGGTGTACGTGGGCGAGACTGTGTGTGTGTGCGCACGTGCTTGTGTGGTTCAATTCCCCCCCACCAGAGATGAGCATCAGGGGCGAGAGATAACGGAGAATTACTCGGGCCTCTCACCTGCACGGACTCGGCCCTTGGGGGCCGTCCATAAATGACGTCACGCACCTCGGGGAGGGAGGGGGTCAGACATTTGTGACGATGCGTGACGAGGGGGGGGAGCGGGGGTTTGAGAAATGTGACGTCACGTGAAAATGCGCAACTTTAAATAAATATTAATTAAATTGAATTGTTATAACAACACTCATTTTTAATAATTTTCATTATTAACTATTTGATTATTTAAATTTACTAAGGTCACTTTTTATTTATTCCATGATGGATCATTTTGCTTCTCCATGGGAGAATGGAGAAGCATACATTTTGTGAATTTTTTGAATGATTGTTATTAAACATTTTGATTCTAATGATTCTACCAGGGCTTTTCATTCTGTGAAATGAATATGTGATTACAAATATAAAACATTTATATTTTTATTATTTCCCTTCTACGTGACTTTACCGAAAGAACCAAGAACATGAATCCCTGCGGTCACGAAAGCTTTAAGTCAGAATATGTGATTGTTATAATTGTACTCTCAAATTTGCTACGTTCTACTACAAAGTTTAAAGTATTTTTATAGTTATAATTACTTTTAATGTTTTATAATTATAAGATAATTTCAATATAATATTCTGAATATCTGCAGTTTTAGTTAGACGTTAAATATTTTAAAGTGAATATATGCAAAATTTCAGCTTTCCAACGCCTCATTTTTAATAAATGTTTTCTCCTACAACATCAGAGTGCAGCGCCACATTAAATACGCACTACAATGACAATAGTTTACTTGTTTACCTGTGGGTGACTACCTGTGGGTGACTGTCTGTGGGTGACTGTCTGTGGGTGACTACTTGTGGGTGACTACCTGTGGGTGACTGTCTGTGGGTTACTACCTGTGGGTTACTACCTGTGGGTGACTGTCTGTGGGTGACTGTCTGTGGGTGACTGTCTGTGGGTGACTGTCTGTGGGTGACTACCTGTGGGTTACTACCTGTGGGTGACTACCTGTGGGTGACTACCTGTGAGTGACTGTCTGTGGGTGACTGTCTGTGGGTGACTACCTGTGGGTGACTACCTGTGGGTGACTGTCTGTGGGTGACTACCTGTGGGTGACTACCTGTGGGTGACTACCTGTGGGTGACTGTCTATGGGTGACTACCTGTGGGTGACTACCTGTGGGTGACTGCCTGTGGGTGACTACCTGTGAGTGACTTCTGTGGGTGACTGTCTGTGGGTGACTACCTGTGGGTGACTACCTGTGGGTGACTGTCTGTGGGTGACTGTCTGTGAGTGACTACCTGTGGGTGACTGTCTGTGGGTGACTACCTGTGGGTGACTACCTGTGGGTGACTTCTGTGGGTGACTACCTGTGGGTGACTACCTGTGGGTGACTGCCTGTGGGTGACTACCTGTGAGTGACTGTCTGTGGGTGACTGTCTGTGAGTGACTACCTGTGGGTGACTGTCTGTGGGTGACTACCTGTGGGTGACTACCTGTGGGTGACTTCTGTGGGTGACTACCTGTGGGTGACTTCTGTGGGTGACTACCTGTGGGTGACTGTCTGTGGGTAACTACCTGTGGGTGGCTACCTGTGGGTGACTGTCTGTGGGTGACTGTCTGTGAGTGACTACCTGTGGGTGACTGTCTGTGGGTGACTACCTGTGGGTGACTACCTGTGGGTGACTGTCTGTGGGTGACTACCTGTGGGTGACTGTCTGTGGGTGACTGTCTGTGGGTGACTGTCTGTGGGTGACTACCTGTGGGTGACTGTCTGTGGGTGACTGTCTGTGGGTGACTGTCTGTGGGTTACTACCTGTGGGTGACTGTCTGTGGGTGACTGTCTGTGGGTGACTGTCTGTGGGTGACTGTCTGTGGGTGACTGTCTGTGAGTGACTACCTGTGGGTGACTGTCTGTGGGTGACTACCTGTGGGTGACTACCTGTGGGTGACTGTCTGTGGGTGACTGTCTGTGGGTGACTACCTGTGGGTGACTACCTGTGGGTGACTGTCTGTGGGTGACTGTCTGTGGGTGACTACCTGTGGGTGACTACCTGTGGGTGACTGTCTGTGGGTAACTACCTGTGGGTGACTGTCTATGGGTGACTGTCTGTGGGTGACTACCTGTGGGTGACTACCTGTGGGTGACTGCCTGTGGGTGACTACCTGTGAGTGACTGTCTGTGGGTGACTGTCTGTGAGTGACTACCTGTGGGTGACTGTCTGTGGGTGACTACCTGTGGGTGACTACCTGTGGGTGACTTCTGTGGGTGACTACCTGTGGGTGACTGTCTGTGGGTGACTACCTGTGGGTGACTACCTGTGGGTGACTGTCTGTGGGTGACTGTCTGTGGGTGACTGTCTGTGGGTGACTACCTGTGGGTGACTACCTGTGGGAACGGGCGCTGCCCGACGCCTCCCGCCGCCAGTCGCGGTGGAGTCGTCTCTCATCTGGTATCATAACCCAACACCCGCCACTGACCACAAAGTCACGGTGACGTCCTCCCCACGGCGCCTGTGCCAGGCCAGGTGCACTTTGAGGCTATCACGTGAGGTGTCGAAGGTTCGCTCACATGAAGAAGTCTGAGGACAGACCCAGCAGGTGCCATGGGTTGAGTGACTAAGATGAGTGGCCGATGCACCACCTGTGCTCCCTACTGTGCCAACTTGCTGTTTTTGTCCACCCGGCGCTCCGCTCGTTGTTGTGAGCGTCGCTCCTCTGCCCTCCGTTGTTGTTGGAGGGCGACTGCCTCCAACTGCACAGTAGCAGCGTCCTTCACGAGCCTCCTCCTCAGATGCCGATCTTGACACCGCTGGTACCAATCTTCGACAAGTCCACTCAGCTCCACGTCCTCTCGTGCTACATCACTCCATCTCTTCTCCAGCCCGTGTCGTCCCCGTTTAGCCCCCTCTATACGGCCAAACAGAAGCTGCTTGGGCATGCGGTGGCTGGGCATGCGGTGGCTGGGCGAGCGGGCTACATGACCCAGTCAACGCAGCCTCGCCTGCCAGAAGAGCTCACTGATGGGAATGTGTCCAGATCTTTCAAAGATTTGTGAGCTCCTCACACAATCCAGCCTGGTTAAACCCATAATGGATCGTAGGGCATGCCAGCCTGAATTGTTTTAACCAGCGCAGATGTTCCATTAGAGGAGTCCACCTTTCACAAGCATAGCGAAGGGAGGGCATGACTGTGGCCGAGAAGACCCGAAGCTTCGTGTGGAGCGACGGACCAGGTAGCTTACACACAGCATTGTGCAGCCAGTGAAAAGATAATGCCGCTCGACTGATTTGGAGTGAAACCTCTGCTGTCAAATTGGAGCTGGTCATGCCACCAAACTCTCTCCACAACCGCTCCATCACCAATGGGGTGGAGTGTTTGGTGGCACAAAATACCCAGGCAGGTGCTTCATTTTGGTGGGGCTGATTGTGAAGTATGGGAATTGACGGCAGGAACTTCTTGACGGGAACACACTTTTTATTAAATCTTTACGTGTCAAAATACAACGTGTAGTCTCCTTTCTTCCGACTTCACACTCCACTACTCTCGTGTAAACTCTAGGCCTCTGGCTACACACGATACCCTTCACTCGTGTAGACCCTATGCCTCTGGCTACACCATACACTCGACTCGTGTAGACCCTATGTCCCTGGCTACACACACTGCAGTCGGCTCGTGTAGACCTTATGCCTATGGCTACACACACTACACTCGCCTCTGGGTTACACAGAGTCCCGGTCCCGTTAGGACAGCGGGACTAGGTACCGCAGGGCCCTAGGTCTTCATCCCCGTCTTCATTCTTCGCTGGTTACACACTGCCCTCACGCCTGTGTGCATCCCCTTTTATAGCCCCTGCTCACGAGAGGCGGAGCTGATGCGTACTTCAACGTGAGCTTCTTCTTCCTAGCGTTGTTCCCGCTGTGGCGCAGGGTCCGCTTTTCGGCATTGTCTTCTCCATTTGGCTCGGTCCAGGGCATCTTCAGGGGATGCGTTGACCGTCTTCATGTTTTCCTTTATTCGGTCCATCCATCGCTTCTTCGGACGTCCGCGTGGACGGCGGCCCTCTGGCTCAATACGCACGGCAGTCTTGGCCACTGATGACTCTTCACTTCGCATCACATGGCCGTACCACCGAAGCCTTGCCTCAAGCATCTTGTCCGCAATGGGGGCCACACCAAGTCGCTTCCGAACGTCTTCGTTCCTGACACAATCCCATCGAGTGAGCCCGAGGCTCCATCTGAGCATCCTCATCTCCATGGTGTGGAGAGCTTGTTCGTGTACAGTTGTGGCTGGCCAGCACTCGGATCCATAGAGTGCCACCGGTCGGACGATGGTCTTGTATATTTTTCCCTTCAGCCTATCCGGCATTTTCCGATCACAGAGGACTCCGGTGACTTGCCTCCATTTCATCCACGCCGCATTGACTCGTGACCTCACATCAGTCGTGATGCTACCATCTGAGCTGATGGTGGAGCCCAGGTACTTAAAGTCCGTCACTTTCTTCAGATGACGGACTTTAAGTACCTGGGCTCCACCATCAGCTTCGCTCCTTAATGAACCAATCACGACGCACTCTCTCTACGATCCGTTTTCCCCAGCGCGTGTTAACACTCCTCCACCAATCACACCGCGCTGCCACCCGATCACTCCCTCTCAGCACGTCACCGGCCCACAGCCAATCAGTACCCCGTAACCCACGACCCCGCGCTGACCCCTGATCCTCCACCGTCAGCGCGCGTCACCACCTACACAGCCAATCATTATGCGCTGGCATACGATCTCTAATCCCAGCGCGTATCACCTCTACATCACCCCCTCCCACATAGCTTGCAGCCGGCCCGGCTGTTAACCAACAACACAACCTAACGTCAATGCAGTAACAAAGAAACTCCACCTCTCAGTGTGCCCCGTAACGCAACAACAACAACACAACACAACACTTAAATATGAAGCAATATACAGCCCGACGAACAACACAATAAAAGCGAACACCGGAAAACGAACACAATAAAAGCGAACACCGGAAAACGAACGCGCCAAGTGTCTCTGTGACTAAACGCAGTGCCGAGGCGCTCCGGCTGCCTCGACTCCTCACGTGGCAGGTCACACAAAGTAGCGCGACCTAGCGCGAGTCCGTCTGGCCAGTCCGTCGTATGGGACGGGACGTTGGCGACCGTCCGGTGGCTCCGGCCGCTCAAGATCCGGCCGCCGGTGGTCGGCAGCTGTCAGTTCCGAGACACCTGGGAGCGGATCAGGCGGAGACATGTGAGGAGCAGGCAAAGACAATTCCCCCTCAGGGTCGCTGGTCACGTCACATGCTCGGCCCTCATGACACAAGGGGAGGCCATACGGAGGCGAGAACGGTTTCAGTCGGGAGGGGTGGACGTACCAACGGCGTTTTCCCCATTTTATCTGAACGCACTGGGGGCGTGCAACCCGCACGACCTCCACAGGTCCCCGCCACGGCGACGTAGCCAAAGGTGCCTGCGGGCAATGCAGCCAGGCCCTGTCACCTGGTTCCCAATTGTGCACGGACACCTTCCGTGCCCGCAACCGCTCGTTTGCAATTTGGCGAGCCCGTGAATTAAGCCGTGCGGCCTCCCTTGCCTCTGTCAGCTTATGAATATTAAATTTAATATGCTCTGCCAATTTCGAATTTGCTCGTGGTGCGGACAGACCCAGCTGCGTTTCCATGGGCGGGTCGGCTTCCCGACCGTACATCAGATAAAACGGGGAAAATCCCGTAGCTGCATGGGGGGCCATTCTATACGCGGCGAGGACCCCAGGGACCTGCAGGTCCCAATCAACATGCGCCTCACACACCTGCTGGCACAACATAGAAGTCAATGTCCTGTTAAGCCTCTCCACCATCCCGTCCGTCTGCGGGTGGTACGGGGAGGTACGCACCTTCTTGGTACCCAACAGGTCGCACACCTCTTGCAGTAATTTACTCGAAAAATTCTTCCCTTGGTCAGTCAGCAAGCGTTCGGGAGCCCCCTTGTCCAGGACGTAGCCCTGGACAAAGGCGTCCGTCACAGCCGCCGCCGACTGGTTGGCGAGTGGCCACGCCATAGGCCACCGGGTAAAATATTCGACCCCCACCAACAGGTACTTATTACCCCTAGGCGTGACCGGAAAAGGCCCCAGAATATCGAGTGCAACGAGCTCGTTAGTGCGCGAGACCTGGATGGATTGCAGCGGTGGATTAGCTGGCACAGGCGGTGATTTCCGTCTGGCGCACTCAACACAACCCTTCAGAATATTCACCACGTCACCCCCCATTCCCGGCCAATAATAGTCACGCTGAAGCAGGGCAAGCGTTTTGTTAACTCCCAAATGCAAGAGGCGTTCGTGTGCGGCCAAGACAACCTTCCCCCTCACAGCAGCAGGCACCACAATCGCATGCCGCCGGGACAAACTGTCCCATCTCATCAATAGGCCTTGCTTAAGCTCGTAGGAGCCAGTTCGGTCGTGGTTACCTTCGGAACCCCCCGTCTTGCGGCGCAATGCCAGCAGGGAGCTGTCCGCCATTTGGAGACGGCCCCACTCAATCAATGACATTGAGAGCAGCGAGTCCTGACCCCCAGGGGTAGCGGGACCATCCCCAATTGGTGTGCTCGCGGCCGCAACCAACGCCTCCCTACCTTCCGTAACCGGCGGTTTACAGCGCGCCGATCCCGATAAGCACGCACATTTGTGACAAGGCAACAACCGCGACAGGGCATCGGCATTTGTGTGTCGCAAGCCTTTACGGTACGTAGTCGTGAACTGATAGTCCTGGAGGACTTCCAACCACCGCGACAATTGGCCCGAGGGCTGGGCGACCCGCAATGAATACTGGAGCGCCACGTGGTCCGTCCGGACCGTGAAATGACGACCATAGAGATATGGCCTGAATTGTTGTACAAAAAAAACAATGGCAAGCAGTTCGCGACGGGTGACGCAGTAGCGCTGCTCTGCCGGCGACAACACCCTGCTACCATAGGCGACCACTCGTTCGACCCCTCCAACGACTTGGGACAGCACTCCCCCAATGCCCGTGTTGCTAGCGTCCGTGTCTAGCAAGAAGGGACTCACAAAGTCCGGATAGCGCAAGGGTGGGGCCCTAACCAAGGCGTCCCGGAGGGAGCAGAATGCAGCCTCCTCCTCCGGTCCCCATCGGAACTTCACTCCTTTCGCCGTTAGAGCGTGCAAGGGTTTTGCAATGGTGGCAAAGTGCTCAACGAATCGGCGATAATACGAAGCAAAACCGATGAAACTGCGTACGTCTGACACTGACGTGGGCGTTGGCCACGAACTGACACAGTCCGTCTTCGCAGGATCGGTAGAAATCCCCGAAGAGTCGACAATGTGACCCAAGTACCTCACGGATTTACGAAAAAGGTGGCATTTGGCCGGTTTAAACTTTAATTTAGCCGATCGCATTCGCAAGAACACCCCCCTCAATCACTGGAGGTGTTCTTCAAACGTTTTACCGAAAACAATGACATCGTCAAGGTAAATGAGGCACGTATCCCACTGCAAGCCCGACAAAACCAATTCCATAAGACGCTGAAACGTCGCCGGAGAGGAGTGAAGTCCCATGGGTAACCGGTTAAACTGAAACAGGCCCCCTGGAGTCCGAAATGCGGTCTTAGGCTTAGACTCTTCGTCGAGTGGCAACTGCCAGAATCCGGATAATAAATCAAGAGTCGAAAAGTATCGCGCACCAGACAATGCGTCGAGAGACTCGTCCATCCTGGGGAGCGGATACGCGTCGGCCACAGAGATCTTATTCAGGCGACGGAAATCGACGCAAAATCGCAGGGACCCGTCCTGCTTTTTAACGAGCACAATAGGTGCTCCCCAAGAACTGGAGGAAGGCGAAATAATGTCGGCTTCTAGCATATCGTTAACTGCCGACTGAACATGTTCCTTCTCAGCAGGACTCAGTCGGAAGGGATTTTGCCTGACCGGTGCCGCATCGCCCGTTTCAATGTGGTGGCGTAGCAGGTCCGTGCACCCAATGTCATACTTATGTTTACTGAAGACATCCGAAAATTCAATGAGCAACCCGCGCAGCGCACCCAACTGTACCGCTGACAACTCGTCAGAGTCCGCGCACAGCGAATCAACCCAATCGAGGTCCTCCTTCAATGTAACGTTTTCCGTGGGACTCGCATCCGCCTGCGCAACCAGCCTCTCCTCCGCAGGGACCCGCGCCGCGTGAGCTAGCACGGTGCCCTGCTGAATGACGGCCGGCCGCGCACCAGCGTTTAAAACCATCACAAACGGATCCCTGTCTGCCCCCACCAAAGTGTGAGCCACCGACAAATCGAGACCACCAACAGCCCTATTAGAAGGACCCAAAAGCATGCCCTGTTCAGAGGCCTCCTTCACCCATGGCTTCCGCAACCGGAGGGGAATTAACATTTGTGAACCCGGGGGCACGTGCACGGTCTGTGTCGCTAACGCCTGTATGGTAGCGCACGCCGTCCGAATTTCATTAGGGCTCGTCAAAAATGAAATACGGCGACCCGATGGTAGTTCAATGCAACGCTGATCAATGAGAATTTTGATGGGCATTTTTGCCAAAAAATCAGTGCCCAATAGACAAGGGACCGCCAGGGAGGACGAAACAAAAACGGGTCCCGACAATTTGATATCACCAATGCAAATGGACGCCCTAATCTGACCGATAATGCCCAATGATCCCCCGTTAGCGGCGTAAAATGGCACATCCACCGGAAGAAGCGGACGACATTGTACAGGGAGAATATTATAAATGAGATCCGATATAATAGTCGCCGATGCCCCCGTGTCCACTAACACCCTGACCTCGACCCCATCAATAGATCCGGTAATGACGGATGAACCCGCTGAGGCAGCCACTATTCTGTGCCCCAACTCCGACCATTTAATGTCTCCCCGGTCCCGGCCGAATCGCCCTCTCTGAACCGAATCCCCGAACTCTACTCGGCTCTCCCCCGCCGCAACGCGACGACCCATATGTGCCGAGTATGCGGGCCGAGCATGTGAGGTGCCGCGACTTGCCGGGGTTTGCAGGGACGACTTGGGGCCTTGGTCGTCGTCCAGCCGAGGTCCCATGGCGCGCTGACGTGGGGCGCGGCAACCGGAGGCCACGTGGCCCCGGAGGCCGCAGTTATAGCAGGTGATGACAGTCGTCGGAGATCTCGGTTGCTCCAGCTTGCGGGCCGCTCGCAGAGGCGAACGACCCCCCGATCTCCAGTCCCCCGGTCGTCCCGCGATGAACGCCTCCTCTCGTGGGCTGACGACTTGGGGCACGGTGACAACTGGGCCCGGAGTTGAGGCCACGGCAGCGTTGCAGACGACTCCCTGTTTACGTTGAAGGACCTCGTGCGCTTGTATGCTTGTGGCGACCCGTAAGGATGAAATATCGGTCTCATCGGCCGTGTTGATGGGGACCCCCAGGTCCTGCGCCAACTTGAGCAGCTGCTCCAAAACCATGGCATCTTGGCCCTCCTCATCCATACGAGGGAACGCGGCGTCGGCGAGAGCAAGCAACGCCGTGCGGTAGGCGAGCACGGTCTCCGTGTCCGCCTTCCGTCTTGCATAAAAATGATGGCGGCACGCGGAGGGAGGACCATAGACCTTGGCCATGAGAGCCAGCGCATCTTTGAGCGTGGAGCGGTCCGACCTGCGTGCGGACGTGAAGGCCGCGAGCGCGTTGTCATCCAGCATGGCAGGCAGTGCCCGCAGTGCCGTAGCGTCGGACCAGGCGGACATCTCCTGATGCGCCAAAAATCTGCGCTGAAATTTGCTCCAATCCCCGCCTTCCGCTTTGAAGGCTGACAACGTGGGAAGGCGCTGCTGAAAGATGAAGTCGTCCTCCTCCTCGTGCTTCCTCTCTGCCGCCCCGTCGGTGTGTAAGATGGCGGCCCCATCGGCGGGTGTGTGATGGCGGTCCGCCGCGCGCGTTGGTGACGTCAGCGGGCGCGCATGGAGAACCGCTGCCACGTGGTGATGGCCGTTCCCGCCAAAAGTCGGTGCAGATGAAATGGCAGGCATCTCCAAATGGTTTTGGCGGGAATCTGCAGGGCGACCCTGCAGAACGTCGGCCGCCGTTCCCGCTCCTCCCGACGAGCTGATCTCCGCCAGGATGGACGCGGCGGCGAGCAGCAGCTCCGCCAGACGGGAGTGCGCTTCGCGAAGCACGGCGTCAGTCCCCCGTCGCTCGCCTGGCGCCGTCGGCGGATCCTGCCCCGTGGGCAACTCCTCTTCCTCACCCCCCGATGGCAGCCGGCCCGCGTCGTCGAGGTTGTCCCCGTGGTCAATCCCGTGGGTCCGACGGTTCCTCCTTGTATCCATGCTTGGAAGACCGTTTCACTTCTGACGCCAGTTGAAGTATGGGAATTGACGGCAGGAACTTCTTGACGGGAACACACTTTTTATTAAATCTTTACGTGTCAAAATACAACGTGTAGTCTCCTTTCTTCCGACTTCACACTCCACTACTCTCGTGTAAACTCTAGGCCTCTGGCTACACACGATACCCTTCACTCGTGTAGACCCTATGCCTCTGGCTACACCATACACTCGACTCGTGTAGACCCTATGTCCCTGGCTACACACACTGCAGTCGGCTCGTGTAGACCTTATGCCTATGGCTACACACACTACACTCGCCTCTGGGTTACACAGAGTCCCGGTCCCGTTAGGACAGCGGGACTAGGTACCGCAGGGCCCTAGGTCTTCATCCCCGTCTTCATTCTTCGCTGGTTACACACTGCCTTCACGCCTGTGTGCATCCCCTTTTATAGCCCCTGCTCACGAGAGGCGGAGCTGATGCGTACTTCAACGTGAGCATCGCTCCTTAATGAACCAATCACGACGCACTCTCTCTACGATCCGTTTTCCCCAGCGCGTGTTAACACTCCTCCACCAATCACACCGCGCTGCCACCCGATCACTCCCTCTCAGCACGTCACCGGCCCACAGCCAATCAGTACCCCGTAACCCACGACCCCGCGCTGACCCCTGATCCTCCACCGTCAGCGCGCGTCACCACCTACACAGCCAATCATTACGCGCTGGCATACGATCTCTAATCCCAGCGCGTATCACCTCTACAATTGTAAGAACCCACCCACCTCTTAGTGCCACACTCCAGTTTCAGCAGCAGCGCCTCCAACAAGGTGGTCATGGTGGTGGAAATACCACCACCATCACCAGCCACCACCATCATCGTAACAGACGCCACCACCATTGTGTTAATTAAATCGCCGTGGTTGGCGATGAATCATTAACAACCACTTAGAGTAATTTGTATTGAATCTGTGCTTCATTCCGAGGGGACCGGTTTGGACATGGGGGGGAGATACGGTCGTGGTGGTGGTGATCCCTTAACTAATTAATAAATTGGTGCACGAGCGCTAATTGGTATGGGAGCTGATCGCACGATTACTCCGCAATCGGCGTTAATTGAGCGGCGCTAATTGGGGCCTTGATCCTTCCCCCACCATCCACCACCGCATTGCGGCGGTGGTCGTCGGCAAGGTGTGTGGCACGTGACGTGAGTCAGTTAGTGTCACCCTCTGCCATGGGGACGTTCCTTTAAACTCAACTACAACACCGTGTCTTTCATTGTACCAGGTAAGGCCCACTGATACACATAGCTCCTTTTTCAGAAGCGACCTGGCAATCACGAATGATAGCTCAACGAAGCGGCTCATCGCGTGGATTGTGACATCAGCCAAATACTCTAAACGCGTGACGTTGATTCTAAATATAGAGTCGTCTGACTGCCCAAGTGTACAGAGTCACTCGTTGAGTTGTCAGTGTACTTTATTCAGAATAAATATACAGAAAGACAAGACGGTGTCTCTGAGAGCTACATTACATACACATATATAGACAGTATACAGCTAAATACAACCACGTGCCACGAATGGCCATTGCCCAAGCTCTGCGGTCCTACATATGATGTATAAATGAAACAAATAATGAATAATTAAGGTTCAGGGTATGTTCAAAAGTAAGTGAAGCCCTGGTTTCATTAGCTCAATTAAGTGAATAATTAGAATCAGGTGTTAAAATAATTTGGTAGATCTTCAAGGGTGAGTTTGGGAGGCCCCGCCCTACATAATGATCAGAAACTTTGTGAGTTTGGTCATCACCATCCAGGTGTGTGGGAAGAAGTAATGCCACGATCAAAATACATCTCTGAGGACCTGAGAAAAAGAGTTATTGATGCTCATCCCTCCGAAAAGGGTTAAACAACGATATCTAAAGATGTGGGGCTCCACCAATCCACTTTAAAATAGAGCCTACAAATGGAAAAAGTTCAAGACCACGGTCACTCGACACAGGAGCTGTCGTCCTCCCAAAATCTCTCCAAGAACAACCCAGAAAATCATCAAGGAAGTCACAAAGAAGCCCAGAGAAACATCCGACTAATTAATTAATTAACCCGGAGGACCCGGAGAAAAATCCACGCGACCACGAGTTGAGAGACACGCAAACTCCAATCCTCCCTTATACCAGACCAGGTAGTTAATATCTCCTAGCCACCGTGATGATGATGATGATGATAGAGAGATGGATATACACTCACAGTATATAGCAGCTGGTATCGTCAGGGTCTGGATCAAACCCACGGCCTCCCTGTATACCCGGCGAGGTAATTGACATCTCGCCTCCGTCACTGCCCGGACGCTTTCCTCACTCCCTCAACTGTCTCATTCACTCGGCAACTCCCTCACCCACTCACCAACTCCCTCACCCACACTCACCAACTCCCTCACCCACTCACCAACTCCCTCACCCACACTCACCAACTCCCTCACCCACTCACCAACTCCCTCACACACACTCACCAACTCCCTCACACACACTCACCAACTCCCTCACCCACTCACCAACTCCCTCACCCACACTCACCAACTCCCTCACCCCACTCACCAACTCCTCACCCACACTCACCAACTCCCTCACCCACACTCACCAACTCCCTCACACACACTCACCAACTCCCTCACACACACTCACCAACTCCCTCACACACACTCACCAACTCCCTCACCCACTCACCAACTCCCTCACCCACTCACCAACTCCCTCACCCACACTCACCAACTCCCTCACCCACTCACCAACTCCCTCACCCACACTCACCAACTCCCTCACACACACTCACCAACTCCCTCATACACACTCACCAACTCCCTCACACACACTCACCAACTCCCTCACACACACTCACCAACTCCCTCACACACACTCACCAACTCCCTCACCCACTCACCAACTCCCTCACCCACTCACCAACTCCCTCACCCACACTCACCAACTCCCTCACCCACTCACCAACTCCCTCACCCACACTCACCAACTCCCTCACCACACTCACCAACTCCCTCACACACACTCACCAACTCCCTCATACACACTCACCAACTCCCTCACACACACTCACCAACTCCCTCACACACACTCACCAACTCCCTCACACACACTCACCAACTCCCTCACACACACTCACCAACTCCCTCACACACATTCACCAACTCCCTCACACACACTCACCAACTCCCTCACACACACTCACCAACTCCCTCACCTACTCACCAACTCCCTCACCCACACTCGCCAACTCCCTCACACACACTCACCAACTCCCTCACCCACACTCACCAACTCCCTCACACACACTCACCAACTCCCTCACACACACTCACCAACTCCCTCACACACACTCACCAACTCCCTCACACACACTCACCAACTCCCTCACACACACTCACCAACTCCCTCACACACACTCACCAACTCCCTCACCCACTCACCAACTCCCTCACCCACTCACCAACTCCCTCACCCACACTCACCAACTCCCTCACCCACACTCACCAACTCCCTCACACACACTCACCAACTCCCTCACACACACTCACCAACTCCCTCACACACACTCACCAACTCCCTCACACACACTCACCAACTCCCTCACACACACTCACCAACTCCCTCACACACACTCACCAACTCCCTCACCCACTCACCAACTCCCTCACCCACTCACCAACTCCCTCACCCACACTCACCAACTCCCTCACCCACACTCACCAACTCCCTCACACACACTCACCAACTCCCTCACACACACTCACCAACTCCCTCACACACACTCACCAACTCCCTCACACACACTCACCAACTCCCTCACACACACTCACCAACTCCCTCACCCACACTCACCAACTCCCTCACACACACTCACCAACTCCCTCACACACACTCACCAACTCCCTCACACACACTCACCAACTCCCTCACACACACTCACCAACTCCCTCACACACACTCACCAACTCCCTCACACACACTCACCAACTCCCTCACCCACTCACCAACTCCCTCACCCACACTCACCAACTCCCTCATACACACTCACCAACTCCCTCACACACACTCACCAACTCCCTCACACACTCACCAACTCCCTCACCCACTCACACTCGGCAACTCTTTCATTTAATCACAGTACTCGACAACTTCCTCACCCACAAAGTCCGTCACACGCTCATCAAGTCCCCTCGCTCGTTCGCTCACCAACTTCACACACCCATCTCACGTGGTCATACGTTGACTCACCAACTCCTTCACACACTCGTCAACTCTGTAAAATATTCAATCAACAATGTCCTCACTCATTCACCAACTCCCTCACACTTGACCAAGTCTTTCACACAAACACTCACCTCACAGGCCGACATGAATCGACTCCCTCACCACTCACTCAACATTTCCCTCATTCATCTACTCGCTCACCTCACACTCACCACTCGGCCCGACCACTCACCTCACCACTCACCATACACCTCACCACTCACCTCACCACACACCTCACCACTCACCTCACCACTCACCTCACCACTCACCACTCACCTCACCACTCACCTCACCACTCACCTCACCACTCACCTCGCCACTCTCCTCACCACTCCCCCCCCCCCCCCACTCACCTAACCACACACCTCACCACTCACCTCACCACTCACCTCACCACTCACCTCACCACTCACCACTCACCTCACCACACACCTCACCACACACCTCGCCACACACCTCACCACTCACCTCACCACTCACCTCACCACACACCTCACCACACACCTCGCCACACACCTCACCACTCACCTCACCACTCACCTCACCACTCACCTCACCACTCACCACTCACCTCACCACTCACCTCACCACTCACCTCGCCACTCTCCTCACCACTCCCCCCCCCACTCACCTCACCACACACCTCGCCACTCACCTCACCACTCACCTCACCACTCACCACTCACCTCACCACTCACCTCACCACTCACCTCACCACTCACCTCGCCACTCTCCTCACCACTCCCCCCCCCCCCCCACTCACCTAACCACACACCTCACCACTCACCTCACCACACAGCTCGCCACTCACCTCACCACTCACCTCACCACTCACCTCACCACTCACCTCACCACTCACCACTCACCTCACCACACACCTCACCACACATCTCGCCACACACCTCACCACTCACCTCACCACTCACCTCACCACTCACCTCACCACTCACCTCACCACTCACCTTACCCCCCACTCACCTAACCACACACCTCACCACTCACCTCGCCACTCACCTCACCACTCCCCCCCCCACTCACCTAACCACCCCCCCCCCACTCACCTCACCACTTACCTCACCACATACCTCACCACTCACCTCACACCTCACCCCCCCCACCCACTCACCACTCACCTCACCACTCACCCCACCCCCCACTCACCACTCACTCGCGGTCGCGCATTTCCTGCTCTTGTTTTTATTGAGGGCAGAACGAGGCTCGCACCCAAGCGGCGTGGATTAAACACCAATTCTCACGCTCACGTTACATAAAGTACATCCAAGTATGCGCTTGAGAAACATTCAGTCAACTATGTATAACGTAAGGAAATTAGATGTTAAGGTTACAATGGTTATGCTAACGAGGGGAACAACACCGGACAAACGAGACGGGGGTAACGCGGGAAGAAAAAATAAAAAACGACACAAACATTGAATCGAATCGTTCATGGACCAGTGAATTGTTACACGCGGGCAAGATACAGTTTATAAAATAGCAGGTACATTAAACACAACAACAGTGTGCCCCCCACGGAGACAACACGTAAATAGACGCGGCAAGGATGTGCAAATATAATGGCTCTCAAATGCCTGGGCAGGTCCCAAGCGCCTCGACTCACGCCTTGCGAGCCACTAGTCTACCAGTAGGAATACATCTCGACGTTTCGGCGAACGGCCTTCTTCAGGAAAGTCTTAAATATTCGGACATTGGACTCACTGGGGGAGGGGAGGGGGCTTAATATGGGTACAGTATCGTTACAGTACACACGTACATACAGTATACACTTAAATAGAGTACATAGGTAGCAGTTTGCGTCATTCTGTTGCGAGTTCCTTGCCAACAGCAGACCCACGACAACCTCCCCCTGCACCGTCGACCTGCAGGGTGGCCAGCCCACAGAGCCCCCCACTGGTGTTAGTGCAGCAGCAGCAGCCTCAGTCCCCCCCCCCCCCACTACTCTCAGCCCACGGAATAGACCCGTACCGCTCACGGCCAAAGCTGTCAACCCACACGGTTCGCCCCATAGTCTCGTCCAGGCACATTGAGTTATCAGGTCCATGCGGGGTACAGCCGTTTCAATACGGGCAGTACAAAGTGCGTCTATTTGTTTGTGTTTCTCCCTTGTGATGGGTCTGTAGGACGCACGTTGAGATGTCTAAGGGCACGGGGTGACCAGTAGGGTCTGAATTGGTCTGTAATAAGGTGGGCAGCAGTGATAAGGGGGTGGCAGCTATGCTTACCCCCCACGTTATCTCCCCGGCAGATTCATGCCGAGGTGGCGACGGTGACGATGGTGGTGGTGGTTGTGGTGGCTGCTTCACTGCTAACAAGCAGTGGCCGCCACATTTGTCAATCTTGAGGACGTGTGAAGGATTTTTCCTGAATAATCATCGCGTCTGGTTTGTTGTTGTTGGCCAGGTCTGGCCTTCGGGGCGGGCCACATCGCATCAGATGTCCCTCCTCTCGGTTCCGCCTCGGCCGCTGAATTCCCGATCCGAACACGTCCAGAAGAATCTCCAAGGAAACATTCACATTCCGTGCAAAGTGACTCTCTGTCTCTCTCCCTCTCTCTCTGCGCGGGCCACCATGTAGGGCGCCTAAAGCTAATGGCGCATGCTTTAGCTGCAATTGCGAATGGTAATTACGCGATTACCGAGCCATGAATACGCGCGGACACATAACACAGTGCGGTATTCTAAACCGTGCCGCAGTTTATATGTACAGTGCATATCGCACACCGCGCGGTGTGAGCGCTGCGGATTTAAGGAGGTTACTGGGGTAATTGAGATGACCTCCGGGTTAAGTGGAGGGAATCCGAGGTAACTGAGATGACCCCGGGGTAACTGGAGGAATGGGGTCATTGAGATGATCAAGGTAACTGGTAACTATACTGCAGAAATTGGGGTAACCGGGGTAATTGAGATGACCTCAGGGTTAACTGGAGTGACTATTAGGTAACTGAGATGACCCCAGGGTAACTGGAGGGAATGGGATCATTGAGATGATGAAGGTAACTGGGAACTGGACCGGAAAAAGCAGGGGTAACTGGGGTAATTGAGATGACGTCAGGGTTAACCGGAGTGAATGATGTAATTGAGATGATCCCAGGGTAACTGGTAACTGGGCTGGAATTTACCAGGGTTACTGGCAAATTGGATAACTGAGGTAAATGAGACAACTTTGGGGACCGAATTGTCCAGAGTGAGTGGGGTAACTGATATTAAAGGGGGTAACCGAAGTGGCAGGGGTAACTGAGAACTGGGGTGAGTGAGATGACTGTAGCCTGCAGGGTTAACAGAAGTGAACGCGGCAATTGAGGTAACTAGCATAACCGGGATGACTGTGGTGATGGGGTAACTGAGATGAGTGTGGAGACTGGTAACTAGGCTGTAAGGACCAGGGGTCTTTGGGGTAACTGGAGTGGACAGGGTCAATGGGACGAGTGGGGTAACTGAGATGAGTGTGGTAACCTGGGAAAAAGGGTCACTGGGGTCTAGCGGGGGTATTTGAGGTAACTTGGGTAACCAGGGAAACGGGGGTGAATGGGTTAACTGAGATGACTGCAGTAGCTGTGATGACTCAGGTAATGGGGGTAACAGGGGTACCGCCCCCCCACCCAGCAGAGCCCCCCACCACGAGGATAACGTGTGGAGAGACAAAGGCTCTTTCACCCCCCCCTCCCCCTCAGACTTTAGAGAGTCCGTGCACAGGGGAGTACAGTAGGAGCCCATGGACTTCACTTGAGTGTGCGCTGTTATAATTAACACATTCACCTCACAGTAAAGGCAAATCCTGTAACACATTAACAGCTGTTATGTATATATATAAAATAGTGGATAGACGAAGTGGATGGGGGGGGGGGGGCTACAATAAATAACCCACAGCTGGCACGGGGAGACTAAGCCGAGGTGCTTCCTGCCCCTGGGATAGAGCGCCTCACCCCCTCGGTCCCCTCACCCCCTTATCCCCTCATCCCCTCATCCGGTCACCCCCTCAGAGCCTCATCCCCTCACCCCCTCATCCCCTCAGAGCCTCACCCTCTGGAACTTTGAAGGGGCTCACCCCCCCCCACCACCCCATTGCAAAATGTTGGCGCCACCTGTGAATAGTTCTGGGGGGCCCTAGGGGCGGTGTGGGGGGGGGGGCTACGGAGCTCTGGTGGGGGGGGAGGGGGGGGAGGCGGGAGGGGGGATTCTGGAGATCTTCCAGGTGCCTTAGAGATCCATGGGGACCGCCGTGGGAGCTGAGGGGGCTCGCGGTGGGGTGGGGGGGTCGAGGGTGGGGGGTGGGGGGGGTGAGGGTGAGGGTGGGGGGTGGGGGGGTGAGGGTGGGGGGGTGAGGGTGGGGGGTGGGGGGGGTGGCGAGGGTGGGGGGGGGTGAGGGCGGGGGGTGAGGGGGGTGAGGGTGGGGGGTGGGGGGTGGGGGGCGTGGGGGGTGGCGAGGGTGGGGGGGGTGAGGGCGGGGGGATGGCGAGGGCGGGGGGGGTGGCGAGGGTGGGGGGGATCGAGGGTGGGGGGGGGTGGCGAGGGTGGGGGGGATCGAGGGTGGGGGGGGTGGCGAGGGTGGGGGGGTGAGGGCGGGGGGTGGGGGGGTGAGGGTGGGGGGTAGGGGGTGGGGGGCGTGGGGGGTGGCGAGGGTGGGGGGGGTGAGGGCGGGGGGATGGCGAGGGCGGGGGGGGTGGCGAGGGTGGGGGGGATCGAGGGTGGGGGGGGGTGGCGAGGGTGGGGGGGATCGAGGGTGGGGGAGGGGTGGCGAGGGTGGGGAGGATCGAGGGTGGAGGGCGGGGGGTGGCAAGGGCGGGGGGGGGGTCACTTCCCCCCCTTGGCTTTGTCGTGGTAGGTGCCGGCGCCCCTGTAGGAGGCGACGTAGCCGCTGGGATCCACTGCCTCCTCGCGGCCCGCGCGGCCCCGGCCTCGGCCGGCCTCGTCGAACCGCTCGCGGTGGCTCCCCGTGAAGCGGCTCGCGTCCGTCAGGCGACTCACAGCGCCCGCGCTCGTCGCCTTCTGCACAGGGGCGGGGGAGACACCCAGGGGGAGTTGAGAGGCGCAGAGGTCGAGAGAGACGTCGGGGTGAGACGCGCGCGGTGCGCGGGGAGAGAGAGAGACGCGTGGAGGAGACGGGGGGAGGAGGGAGAGATGAATGGGAGAGACGGCGGCGTGGGTATGTGTGTGTGTGGGGGGGCATGCGTGGGGAGAGAGTCGTGGGAGTTGGGAAGAGACACGGCGGTGGGGGGGGGGGCTGTGGAGAGTGGCGACTTCAAACTCTCTGGGATTGTGGACACGTTTGGGCAGCCCGGACCATGGCAATCTCCAGGCGGGGTCCCGCTTAACCGACAGACGTCACATCGTCACCACCACCGCAACCATCAGCCATGGCCACTCCGCGGGCGACCTCAGAGATCCACGGGAACAAACCCCGCGCCGCGAGTTCAGTGTCCACCTTTCCCGCGTGGTGATTTTGTTGGGGGTGGACGCGCGCCCCCCGACTCCCCCGGGGCGCGGTTCCTCTCCGTCGTGGGGGGGGGGGGCAACCCCCACTCCGACCCCCCCCCCCCCCGAGGCGGCGTGCGTTGATGTCGTCGCGACAAAAACCTCGCCCGTGCAGCGTCAACACTCCGACTACCACAACAAGACACTCGCGTCGGAGCCCGCGACCGGGTTGGGGGGAGGGGTGGGGTGGACTTCGTTAATCCGAGTGATGAGAGGCGCGGTGGGTTTGGCTGATGGCGGTAGAGTTCATCTCTGTGTGTGTTCAAGGTGGCAGACGCAAGCCCAGCATGGAGCATAGCAGGAACCCGTGCGTGGAGAGTGGCATCCGCAAACACGTTTTGTTGTATGTGTAATAGTGTTCCAGGAGACTTGGACGCCGGGGTTGGAGGCACACGTATTTATTATGTGTCGGTACAGCACAACACTGACATGCAACACTGGAGGGGGTATCGGCCCCCTCACCCGTCTAACTGGGGATACACTCTCTAGCTACGCCTAGCCTACCTCTGGGTACTCCACTAACGGGCTAGGGGAGGCTAGCTAGCCCGACACTGGTAAGTCGGGCTCACGGTACCCGGAGTCCCAGACCAGCTCTTACAAGAGCACCGGCTCTGGCTCTCGGGACCACGCCACTGGCTCGATCCTGTTCGGCCCTGATAAGGGCGGCGATCCAGGGGAGTCCAGGGCTCTATCTATGACGATCTTCAGTCTTCACTGGTTAGCTTCAACATCTCTCCTCGAGCCCTCCGGCTCATCCCCTTTTATACCAAAACCCCCGCTGAGGGGTGGGGCCCCGGGGGATCCCAGCTCCGAGTCAGCCCCCCAGGTTGCCCGATGCGGACGTCGCTGGGAGCACCTTCCCGTGCACCGACATAGCCACGCCCACTGTGTTTCTTTCCCATCTGATTCCATTGTATAACAGTCCCTCCGTAACACCCCTACATATGGATGGTGCTACTCTTTATCTTTAAGAAGCGACCTGTCCATCACAAATGACAGCTAGACGAAGTGGGCTCATCATCATCGTCGTCGTCGCGTGGAATTGTATAGCAGCAGCCAAACACTCTAAACCACGTGATGTTGTTTCTAAATGTGGAGGGAAAACCCGGACGATCCGGAAAAAAATCCACGCGACCACCGGGAGAGACAGGGTCCACATCGAACCCACGGCTGGCTGTATATCAGGCGAGGGAGTTAACATCTCGCCAGCGTGGCGCCCTATAAATAATTACGGAGCCGGCGTCAACCCATGACCACGTCGCCCTGAATGCGCCCGATCTCCACAGCTCTTAGAAGCTGAGCAGACTTCAGCCTGGTCGGTACAGGACTTGAATGGGTGATGTCCACGCGCTATAGACTTGGGGTACGCGGTAGCCAGAGAATGATGGTACAGCCAGGGCCGGATTAAGGTTCTTGTAGGCCCTGGGCAGTTCTCTTTCGTAGGCCTTCAGTGATCACTTTCGACAGCTGCTACCGCTGCCCATGTCACGACTACCGCCGATGCCACTCGCTTGGTTCACGCGTAGCACAACAACAACGCCGCCGCTTGTCTTCCCTTGCACCGCTCTCTATTGAGAATGAGATTGTGCGAAAAAAATACTTGAAGATGAAAGAATCTCGAAAAGTTAATCTCCAGTGTTACAGTTTCTCACCTTATGGAAAAAAACGATTGACATTGGCACGACTCTGCCTCCTTGTATAAACACTGTGCCCTATCCTCGCTATAGAAGTACATCTATTCAAGACGATATCTTTGGTAACACGTTTCATCATACAAACAACATGGTGTACGGATCTTTGAGTGTCACCCCCATGCATGGTGCATTGCGGGGGGGTTTCTCTGGGTTCTCCGGTTTCCTTTGTAGCCCACGGACCCACGGCAGAAACCGGTAGCACCCGAGGCAAGCGGCACTTCAGTTGTCGCGATGTCTTTACGTGGCTAACGACGATACAATAGCCCCAAACTGGTTTGAAACGGTTACGTAATTTCGCCGTAGCTGGTCCCATCAAAAAAAATTGGAAACCGGCAAAGTGACGCCACCCCTCCCTCTGTCGTCGCGACAAGGCGAAGACGTCTTGGGTCTGGGCACGTGGACCGGCGGCCATTCGGCTTCACCAGCCGTGGCACAGGGCAAGAAATGTCAGCGCCCTGACCCCTCGATAACCTCGACACCGCAGACGCCGCCGCTGCGCGTGCGGGCGGTCCCATCTCACTCTCCGTTCCCACAACTCCGCGACTGCTGCCACTCTTGAGCACAAGTTATGGGCGTGGGGGGGGGCGTTGCACGCCTCGATATTCCTTACCTGCCGACCTGCGGGCGTGACGTGTGGCGTGGATTGTGGGGGGAGGGGGTGTGGATTGTGGGGGGTAGGGGGTGCGGTGTGGCGTGGATTGTGGTGCGGGGGGGGGCCTCGTGGATTCCACGCGGCGCGGCCACGCGCCAAGCCGCGTTGGTGCGGGTCGCGCTCGGGTTTCGGGGCGGTAGAATTCCACCGCGCGGTCGGGAAGAGGCGACCCGGACCCGCACGGAGACTTTGGCGGGGTGGCTGGTGGGTGGGTGGGACGCAGAAGCTGGCACGGCAGTGAAGTTGCCTTCTCGCCCAGCGGGTCTCGCCCGGTCAGGTTTCTCTCTCACCTACGTGTGTATGGTGAACTTCTTTCGCACCACTGTACGTAGCCAACCGTGCTAATCGGAGATGCTGGGGTTGTGGACAACAAACCGCACGCTCTCTTGATAGCCCTCGCACGAATTCTCACCATGAACGGAGATGCCCGGGTGCGATGGGGAGATGTTGACTACCTCGCCTGGTATGCAGAAGGTCGTGGGTTCGATCCCGACCCTGACGCCGGCTGCTGGTGCTGCTGCTGCTGCTTCTGTGTATTTGGAGTCTGCGGTGTCTCTGCTACCCGTGGTCGCGTGGATTTTTGTCCGGGTCCTCGGGTTCCCCCCCCCCCCCCCACATTTAGAATCGCAACGTCCGCTTCGGGTATTTGGCTGCGATTAACTTCCACGTGATAAGTTATTTCCTTCAGCTATAATTTGTGGCCAGGGCGCTTCTGATAAAGAGCTATACATGTCAGTAGGCCATACCTGATCAAATAAAATAGCTTAGTTTAGTCTCTGTTTATAAAATTTATTATAATAATAATACAGCGTCAAATTCATCAAATTTTTCAACTTGCCGACGACGACGATTTTTTACGCACGCCAGTAAGCATCTTCGTGCGGCGAATACAATTTAGAAAGACGACTTAAAACCAAAACAAATAGTTTGTAATATTTTAAAATCGGTGGGGGGGGGAGTCTCGCCTGCGCGTGACCTCGCCAGCACGGGTTCACGTGCGACCACAACCTCTGCTTTACCCTTTCTTGATCGTGAAAAGCAAACGCAACACCACCCACCCACCACCCACCCCTACCATGCCGCCCGCACCGGCCTACACTGCATCGCCACTGCGATCACGTGGGCGCCTCACTTGTCTGCAGCGTTCTTGTCGCTTTTACTTTACATTTCATGAACCACGGAGACACACAGACAGACACACAAACAGAGAGAGACAACACAGTAACACAGAGAGAGACACACAACATAGACACACAGAGACCCAATGCCTCTGTGTCGAGGCCTTAAATAGAGAGAGAGGGGGGGGGGCAGAGAGAGGGGTGGGTCTGCTGGGGCAGCTGCTGGAGCAGAGAAATTAGCATGTCAATGAATCCACCTCGAAGTCTCTGTGTGTATCTCTCTCTGTCTGTCTCTCTCTGTGTGTCTATGTTGTGTGTCTCTCTCTGTGTGTCTCTGTGTTGTCTCTCTCTCTGCTTGTGTGTGTGTCTGTGTGTCACCGTGTCTGTGTTTTGTCTCTTTCTCAAATTTAGTTCTTCCTGATGACGGTTGCTTGTTTTGCAATCGAAACGTCGTAATCTAGTATTTAATTTATTTTCTTTCCACGTGACTTTACCGAAAGAACCAAAGAGTAATTCCTGCAGTCACGAAAGCTTCAAATCAAATTTCATGAACTGCCACCCACGTGATTGCGATGCCCTTGGATGCAAATTCACCACCCCTGGGGGGGGGGAGGTAGTAGGAGGGGTGGTGGAGGGGTGGTGGGGGGGTGGTGGGGGGGTGGTGGGGGGGTGGTTGGGGGGGGTGGGGGGGTCGTTCAACTCAGCCGGTCTTTGCTCCGTAGTGGAAGAAATGACTGTCCTCGTCATATGCACGTGGAGTTTCCACCGCTGTCTCTCGGTGTATAATAGAGAAACGCTTCTGTTGACTAACTGCTTTGTGTGAGTACTTTGTTATCTCCTCCCCCCTCAAAGAGGAGTTGGGCAAACGTCGCCATGAAGCAGGACCCTCCTGAAGAGAGAGTCTTGAGACTCACCGAGGCTCAGGACTCTCCCCCTTTAACGTCGTTTCACAAATACGTCGTCGCTGTATTGGCGCCGCTTCGCCTCAACGCCCACACTTCTTCTTCTTCTCGAATAAACTGAAATTCTTCTTTTACTTACCAGGTAAGGCTTACTGAGCTGCACAGCTCTTTTCAGAATGCGACCTGGCCACGAATGACAGCTCGACGAAGCGGTGTATCACTATCACGTGGACTTTTATAGCAGGCAAACTCTCTAAATGTATGATTCTAAATGTAGAGGGGAAAACCAGAGGACCCGGAGAAAAATCCACGCAACCACAGAGAGAGAGAGACATGGAAACTCCAAATATACACAGCAGCAGGCGTCAGGGCCGGGATCGAACCCACGACCTCCTGCATACCGGGCGAGGTAGTCAACATCTCCTAGCCACCACGGCGCCTCCCAGACCCTACCCCGTAAACCGCTTTTTGATTTACGCCGTTTCGATATTCGTCGTCGCACCTTTCAGGAACGCATTCCCGACGTTAACTGGGGTGTTGCTGTATTTGTATATTTGTTTTAAATAAACAAAACACCCCCCTTCGCCCCTCCCCTTTGTCCCTGCATGATAATTATCTCCCCCCCCCCCATTCTTCCCTCCCGCTATGAACTTTCACCCTCTCGCTCGCGGTCCCCACTTGGGTGGGACAGAGAGAGACCCAAATCACTCCCCCCCCCACGCCGCCCTTCTTTCGGCCCCTGGAGCACCCAGCCCTGGGATTGTGTCCGCGGAGTTTCTGACCCCTCGCCCCTCACCTCCACACCTTGCGTCGCGGTCGGTGCTCTCACCTGGGCTGTCGTTGCATTGTAACACACAAACATGTTGTCGCGTGTTTGTAACAATGGACACAACAATGACTTCGGGACGCGTCGTGGCGAGCGGGGTTGATGTCCGCTGGTCATGACGAGTGGCGGAGTGGCAGCCAAAGGGCACGGAACGCGTCCGTGAGACAGAGACAGACGATCCAGCAGTGGATTGATCATGGCTGGTAATGATGATGGTGAAAAGCACGTGTTCCATAAACAAATAATCTGCTGTAATAAAAGGCTGATAAGGAAAGGTCGCCTCTATTCCTATCCATATCTCCTCCTATCTGTGGCTGTTCACATGCGTGGCGTTGCTCCGCTCGATGCGATCTGAAAGGTTAGCGGATCTAAGTTATCAGCAGCGATAAATACAAGATAGTGAGTGGAGTGGTGGCCCTGCGGTTACCCCACGGCCATACGAACCCGGCGACCCGACCTCGAGTTTCTAGTCCCCGACACGGCCAACTTGAGCGGCAATAAACTGAGCAGGTCCACCCTGCATCCTCTTCGACCAAATCATCCCGACCAGATTGGTGAAGTATGGCCGAAAACAACGCCAATGGCAACTCTGCCGCGCCAGCCCTGCCACTCGAATCACACCGATTGTTCCGTAAGCAATTCTGCGAATGCTCTGCGTGTGTGGTGAGACTCTGCCAGTCGTCCATCGCCGGTCCATTGAACGATCAGCAACTGTGTGATATAAAAATAAAAACCCCAACGCAGAAGATCCCTGGGGTTTGATCTTCCACGAAGCTGCTCATGGTCCACCCTTAACCACATCCACTGCACAAACCATAGCAGATGCGTGATACTTGAATTTAAAAGTCTCCAGTGTGCGACGGCGATCAACCAGAACAGACCGTAAATAACGTATAGCGACCCAATGCCCCCGGTCCACGAATGCGAAGAAGGAGAAATCACCACGCCACTGCTCCTCTCTGGGCTTGACCGTTTACATCAGCCGTACGAAAGAAGAACGCTGTGTTGGGAAGTCTCGGCATGGGAATGTGGAATTTCCACAACTGGCTCTGCAGGCCTTTAAACAGGAGATGAGCACGAGCGTCTCACTGCTTTGGCTTCGAGTCTCAAGATCCAATATCATCATCAATAAATGCATCTCCGTACCGTTACAAGCCCTTGTATCGTTCATGTTCCAAAGCCAGAACAACATCAGTCAGCACTTGAGCGCTTCTCAAAGCGAGAGGAACGGAGAGCGGAGCACCCGGAGGAACCCCCCCCCCCACCCCCCTAACGCGTGTAAGGGAGCCAGCAACTCTGTCTCTCCCAGGGGGTCGGCAACCTTTACAAATAAGAAGAGACAATTTGTGTTGTTTTGTGTCTTTGACCAAAGTATTTCGAGAGAGGCCGCTTCACGCACGCAGAGCCACTGTAAGACAAACACAGCCGCAGCAGCTATGCGGCAGATGACAAGCACACTCATTCTCACTTAGTTAAACAAAATAGGTGATAGAATAAACTGCGTCTATTCAGTGCTATGATTTATTCCCCCGAGTTTCTCTGCAGTCTGACTGCACGCTTTGTTGTCACCGACACAGAAGGCAGAACACAGAAGGCAGAACACAGAAGGCAGAACACAGAAGGCAGAACACAGAAGGCAGAACACAGAAGGCAGAACACAGAAGGCAGAACACAGAAGGCAGAACACAGAAGGCAGAACACAGAAGGCAGAACACAGAAGGCAGGGCCCGCTTTACGACGGGGGTCCAAGCGACGCGGTGTGGCGTCGTGAAAGCGGAGACCGCCTGTACTACACCTGTAGAATGTAACTAACCGAATATAGTATATTTAGTTAAAAAACAAACATCTGCCCGCGCGAGGGGGCAGCCAAAGAGCAGCAAAGGGGGCAGTCCTAAAAGAGACGCAGGTTGGCGACCCCTGATTTATGGGGCCGTCCATATATGACGTCACGCGATTTTGGACGATTTTTGACCCCCAACCCCCCCTCGTCATACGGCGTCACAAAAAGGCAGACCCCCCCCCCCCCCCCACCCCCACTAGGTGCGTGATATCAATTATGGACGGCCCCTATCCCGTACGGAACAGACCATTCATCGCCTGTGCCTCCGTACCCGCGACGAGCCAGGAGACGGCGCCACGTCGCGATGCCCCAGGGGAGCCTCACAGCCCATCTGCGTGTGATCCACCCACACACAAACCTGACGTTTAGAAATGAAAGAAAAAAACTGTCTCTTTCTGTTCATTTCACGTGTTTGTATTCACTGCCTGCCTCTCGTTCGCTACTCGTCGTGCACGACTGGGCTTTCTTTATCTTTGCTCAGTCGGTGGTGGCCACGGAGGGCGTGAAAGGATTTCTGTTTTTATTCACCTTTCCCCCTGGAACCGCTCACGTTCCGCTGCAATCTGCACCGATGCCTCCTTTATCGAGGGCGAAATCGGCACGTCAAATGGAGATCGATTGATTGATTAATCCATAGGGCCGTCCATATACGGGCGGGGAGAAGTTTCGGGGCCCGGGGCAAACTGCACACCGTGTGGGTCCCTCTTGACACCGTGGACGTCAAAGCATGCCCCCCAACGCCCACCAAAACGGGGGCCCAGGACAGTCGATTTAACCAGGTGAGATGATTTAACCAGGTGAGATGATTTAACCAGGAGAGATGGTTTAACTAGGTGAGACGATTTAACCAGGTGAGATGATTTAACCAGGTGAGACGATTTAACCAGGAGAGACGATTTAACCACGTGAGATGATTTAACCAGGAGAGATGATTTAACCAGGTGAGACGATTTAACAAGGTTCGATTATTTAACCAGGAGAGATGATTTAACCAGGAGAGATGATTTAACCAGGTGAGATGATTTAACCAGGAGAGATGATTTAACCAGGTGAGACGATTTAACCAGGTGAGATGATTTAACCAGGAGAGATGATTTAACCAGGAGAGATGATTTAACCAGGTGAGATGATTTAACCAGGAGAGACGATTTAACCAGGAGAGATGATTTAACCAGGAGAGATGATTTAACCAGGTGAGACGATTTAACCAGGAGAGATGATTTAACCAAGAGAGATGATTTAACCCGGAGAGACGATTTAACCAGGTGAGATGATTCAACCAGGTGAGACGATTTAACCAGGAGAGATTATTTAACCAGGTGAGACGATTTAACCGGGTGAGATGATTTAACCAGGAGAGACGATTTAACCAGGAGAGACGATTTAACCAGGAGAGATGATTTAACCAGGTGAGATGATTTAACCAGGAGAGATGATTTAACCAGGTGAGACGATTTAACCAGGTGAGATTATTTAACCAGGTGAGACGATTTAACCAGGTGAGATTATTTAACCAGGAGAGATGATTTAACCAGGAGAGACGATTTAACCAGGAGAGATGATTTAACCAGGTGAGATGATTTAACCAGGAGAGATGATTTAACCAGGTGAGACGATTTAACCAGGTGAGATGATTTAACCAGGAGAGATGATTTAACCAGGAAAGACGATTTAACCAGGAGAGATGATTTAACCAGGTGAGACGATTTAACCAGGTGAGATGATTTAACCAGGAGAGATGATTTAACCAGGAGAGACGATTTAACCAAGAGAGACGATTTAACCAGGACAGATGATTTAACCAGGAGAGACGATTTAACCAGGAGAGACGATTTAACCAGGTGAGACGATTTAACCAGGAGAGATGATTTAACCAGGTGAGATGATTTAACCAGGAGAGATGATTTAACCAGGAGAGATGATTTAACCAGGTGAGATGATTTAACCAGGAGAGACGATTTAACCAGGTGAGATGATTTAACCAGGAGAGATGATTTAACCAGGAGAGATGATTTAACCAGGAGAGATGATTTAACCAGGTGAGACGATTAAACCAGGTGAGACGATTTAACCAGGAGAGATGATTTAACCAGGAGAGATGATTTAACCAGGAGAGATGATTTAACCAAGAGAGATGATTTAACAAGGAGAGATGAATTAACCAGGTGAGATGATTTAACCAGGTGAGATGATTTAACCAGGTGAGATGATTTAACCAGGTGAGATGATTCAACCAGGAGAGATGATTTAACCAGGAGATGATTTAACCAGGAGAGATGCTTTAACCAGGTGAGACGATTTAACCAGGAGAGATGATTTAACCAGGTGAGATGATTTAACCACGTGAGATGATTTAACCAGGTGAGATGATTTAACCTGGTGAGATGATTCAACCAGGTGAGATGATTTAACCAGAAGAGATGATTTAACCAGGTGAGATGATTTAACCAGGAGAGATGATTTAACCAAGAGAGATGATTTAACGAGGGGAGATGCTTTAACCAGGTGAGATGATTTAACCAGGTGAGATGATTTAACCAGAAAAGATGATTTAACCAGGTGAGATGATTTAACCAGGAGAGATGATTTAACCAGGTGAGATGATTTAACCAGGTGAGACGATTTAACCAGGAGAGATGATTTAACCAGGAGAGATGATTTAACCAGGTGAGACGATTTAACCAGGAGAGACGATTTAACCAGGTGAGATGATTTAACCAGGAGAGATGATTTAACCAGGAGAGACGATTTAACCAGGTGAGACGATTTAACCAGGAGAGATGATTTAACCAGGAGAGACGATTTAACCAGGTGAGATGATTTAACCAGGTGAGATGATTTAACCAGGAGAGACGATTTAACCAGGATAGATGATTTAACCAGGAGAGACGATTTAACCAGGAGAGATTATTTAACCAGGTGAGACGATTTAACCAGGAGAGATGATTTAACCAGGAGAGACGATTTAACCAGGTGAGATGATTTAACCAGGTGAGATGATTTAACCAGGAGAGATGATTTAACCAGGTGAGACGATTTAACCAGGAGGGATTATTTAACCAGGTGATATTATTTAACCAGGAGAGATTATTTAACCAGGTTAGACGATTTAACCAGGTGAGATGATTTAACCAGGTGAGATGATTTAACCAGGTGAGATGATTTTGCCAGGAGAGACGATTTAACCAGGAGAGACGATTTAACCAGGTGAGACGATTTAACCAGGTGAGACGATTTAACCACGAGAGATGATTTAACCAGGTGAGACGATTTAACCAGGAGAGACGATTTAACCAGGTGAGATGATTTAACCAGGTGAGATGATTTAACCTGGTGAGATGATTCAACCAGGTGAGATGATTTAACCAGGTGAGACGATTTAACCAGGTGAGACGATTTAACCAGGTGAGATGATTTAACCAGGAGAGATGATTTAACCAGGTGAGACGATTTAACCAGGAGAGACGATTTAACCAGGTGAGATGATTTAACCAGGAGAGATGATTTAACCAGGAGAGACGATTTAACCAGGTGAGATGATTTAACCAGGTGAGATGATTTAACCAGGTGAGACGATTTAACCAGGAGAGATGATTTAACCAGGAGAGATGATTTAACCAGGTGAGACGATTTAACCAGGTGAGATGATTTAACCAGGTGAGATGATTTAACCAGGTGAGACGATTTAACCAGGTGAGATGATTTAACCAGGTGAGATGATTTAACCAGGAGAGATGATTTAACCAGGTGAGACGATTTAACCAGTTGAGATGATTTAACCAGGAGAGATGATTTAACCAGGAGAGATGATTTAACCAGGAGAGATGATTTAACCAGGTGAGACGATTTAACCAGGTGAGATGATTTAACCAGGAGAGATGATTTAACCAGGAGAGATGATTTAACCAGGTGAGACGATTTAACCAGGAGAGACGATTTAACCAGGTGAGATGATTTAACCAGGTGAGATGATTTAACCAGGAGAGATTATTTAACCAGGTGAGCCGATTTAACCAGGTGAGATGATTTAACCAGGAGAGACGATTTAACCAGGAGAGATGATTTAACCAGGAGAGACAATTTAACCAGGTGAGACGATTTAACCAGGTGAGATGATTTAACCAGGTGAGACGATTTAACCAGGAGAGACGATTTAACCAGGTGAGATGATTTAACCAGGAGAGATGATTTAACCAGGAGAGACGATTTAACCAGGTGAGATGATTTAACCAGGTGAGATGATTTAACCAGGTGAGACGATTTAACCAGGAGAGATGATTTAACCAGGAGAGATGATTTAACCAGGTGAGACGATTTAACCAGGTGAGATGATTTAACCAGGTGAGATGATTTAACCAGGTGAGACGATTTAACCAGGTGAGATGATTTAACCAGGTGAGATGATTTAACCAGGAGAGATGATTTAACCAGGTGAGACGATTTAACCAGTTGAGATGATTTAACCAGGAGAGATGATTTAACCAGGAGAGATGATTTAACCAGGAGAGATGATTTAACCAGGAGAGATGATTTAACCAGGTGAGATGATTTAACCAGGTGAGACGATTTAACCAGGAGAGATGATTTAACCAGGAGAGATGATTTAACCAGGTGAGACGATTTAATCAGGAGAGACGATTTAACCAGGTGAGATGATTTAACCAGGTGAGATGATTTAACCAGGAGAGATTATTTAACCAGGTGAGCCGATTTAACCAGGTGAGATGATTTAACCAGAAGAGACGATTTAACCAGGAGAGATTTAACCAGGAGAGACAATTTAACCAGGTGAGACGATTTAACCAGGTGAGATGATTTAACCAGGAGAGACGATTTAACCAGGAGAGATGATTTAACCAGGAGAGATGATTTAACCAGGAGAGACGATTTAACCAGGAGAGATGATTTAACCAGGTGAGATGATTTAACCAGGTGAGACGATTTAACCAGGACAGATGATTTAACCAGGATAGACGATTTAACCAGGTGAGATGATTTAACCAGGAGAGACGATTTAACCAGGAGAGATGATTTAACCAGGAGAGACGATTTAACCAGGTGAGACGATTTAACCAGGAGAGATTATTTAACCAGGAGAGATGATTTAACCAGGTGAGACGATTTAACCAGGACGGATGATTTAACCAGGAGAGACGATTTAACCAGGTGAGACGATTTAACCAGGAGAGATGATTTAACCAGGAGAGACGATTTAACCAGGTGAGATGATTTAACCAGGTGAGATGTTTTTACCAGGTGAGATGATTTAACCAGGAGAGATGATTTAACCAGGTGAGATGATTTAACCAAGAGAGATGATTTAACGAGGAGAGATGCTTTAACCAGGTGAGATGATTTAACCAGGTGAGATGATTTAACCAGAAAAGATGATTTAACCAGGTGAGATGATTTAACCAGGAGAGATGATTTAACCAGGTGAGACGATTTAACCAGGTGAGATGATTTAACCAGGTGAGATGATTTAACCAGGTGAGATGATTTAACCAGGAGAGATGATTTAACCAGGAGAGACAATTTAACCAGGTGAGACGATTTAACCAGGTGAGATGATTTAACCAGGAAAGACGATTTAACCAGGAGAGATGATTTAACCAGGTGAGACGATTTAACCAGGAGAGACGATTTAACCAGGTGAGATGATTTAACCAGGAGAGATGATTTAACCAGGAGAGACGATTTAACCAGGTGAGATGATTTAACCAGGTGAGATGATTTAACCAGGTGAGACGATTTAACCAGGAGAGATGATTTAACCAGGAGAGATGATTTAACCAGGTGAGACGATTTAACCAGGTGAGATGATTTAACCAGGTGAGATGATTTAACCAGGTGAGACGATTTAACCAGGTGAGATGATTTAACCAGGTGAGATGATTTAACCAGGAGAGATGATTTAACCAGGTGAGACGATTTAACCAGTTGAGATGATTTAACCAGGAGAGATGATTTAACCAGGAGAGATGATTTAACCAGGAGAGATGATTTAACCAGGTGAGACGATTTAACCAGGTGAGATGATTTAACCAGGTGAGACGATTTAACCAGGAGAGATGATTTAACCAGGAGAGATGATTTAACCAGGTGAGACGATTTAACCAGGAGAGACGATTTAACCAGGTGAGATGATTTAACCAGGTGAGATGATTTAACCAGGAGAGATTATTTAACCAGGTGAGCCGATTTAACCAGGTGAGATGATTTAACCAGGAGAGACGATTTAACCAGGAGAGATGATTTAACCATGAGAGACAATTTAACCAGGTGAGACGATTTAACCAGGTGAGATGATTTAACCAGGAGAGACGATTTAACCAGGAGAGATGATTTAACCAGGAAAGATGATTTAACCAGGAGAGACGATTTAACCAGGAGAGATGATTTAACCAGGTGAGATGATTTAACCAGGTGAGACGATTTAACCAGGACAGATGATTTAACCAGGATAGACGATTTAACCAGGTGAGATGATTTAACCAGGAGAGACGATTTAACCAGGAGAGATGATTTAACCAGGAGAGACGATTTAACCAGGTGAGACGATTTAACCAGGAGAGATTATTTAACCAGGAGAGATGATTTAACCAGGTGAGACGATTTAACCAGGACAGATGATTTAACCAGGAGAGACGATTTAACCAGGTGAGACGATTTAACCAGGAGAGATGATTTAACCAGGAGAGACGATTTAACCAGGTGAGATGATTTAACCAGGTGAGATGTTTTTACCAGGTGAGATGATTTAACCAGGAGAGATGATTTAACCAGGTGAGGTGATTTAACCAAGAGAGATGATTTAACGAGGAGAGATGCTTTAACCAGGTGAGATGATTTAACCAGGTGAGATGATTTAACCAGAAAAGATGATTTAACCTGGTGAGATGATTTAACCAGGAGAGATGATTTAACCAGGTGAGACGATTTAACCAGGTGAGATGATTTAACCAGGTGAGATGATTTAACCAGGTGAGATGATTTAACCAGGTGAGATGATTTAACCAGGTGAGACGATTTAACCAGGTGAGATGATTTAACCAGGTGAGATGATTTAACCAGGCGAGACGATTTAACCAGGTGAAATGATTTAACCACGTGAGATGATTCAACCAGAAGAGATGATTTAACCAGAAGAGATGATTTAACCAGGTGAGATGATTTAACCAGGAGAGATGATTTAACCAGGAGAGACGATTTAACAAGGTGAGATGATTTAACCAGGTGAGATGATTTAACCAGGTGAGATTATTTAACCAGGTGAGATGATTTAACCAGGTGAGACGATTTAACCAGGAGATATGATTTAACCAGGAGAGATGATTTAACCAGGTGAGATGATTTAACCGGGAGAGATGATTTAACCAGGAGAGACGATTTAACCAGGAGAGATGATTTAACCAGGTGAGACGATTTAACCAGGTGAGACAATTTAACCAGGTGAGATGATTTAACCAGGTGAGACGATTTAACCAGGTGAGATGGTTTAACCAGGTGAGACGATTTAACCAGGTGAGATGATTTAACCAGGTGAGATGATTTATTCAGGTGAGATGATTTAACCAGGTGAGATGATTTAAGCAGGTGAGATGATTTAACCAGGTGAGACGATTTAACCAGGTGAGATGATTTAACCAGGAGAGATTATTTAACCAGGTGAGATGATTTAACCAGGAGAGACGATTTAACCAGGAGAGATGATTTAACCAGGTGAGATGATTTAACCAGGAGAGATGATTTAACCAGGAGAGACGATTTAACCAGGTGAGATGATTTAACCAGGTGAGATGATTTAACCAGGTGAGACGATTTAACCAGGAGAGATGATTTAACCAGGAGAGATGATTTAACCAGGTGAGACGATTTAACCAGGTGAGATGATTTAACCAGGTGAGATGATTTAACCAGGTGAGACGATTTAACCAGGTGAGATGATTTAACCAGGTGAGATGATTTAACCAGGAGAGATGATTTAACCAGGTGAGACGATTTAACCAGTTGAGATGATTTAACCAGGAGAGATGATTTAACCAGGAGAGATGATTTAACCAGGAGAGATGATTTAACCAGGAGAGATGATTTAACCAGGTGAGATGATTTAACCAGGTGAGACGATTTAACCAGGAGAGATGATTTAACCAGGAGAGATGATTTAACCAGGTGAGACGATTTAACCAGGAGAGACGATTTAACCAGGTGAGATGATTTAACCAGGTGAGATGATTTAACCAGGAGAGATTATTTAACCAGGTGAGCCGATTTAACCAGGTGAGATGATTTAACCAGAAGAGACGATTTAACCAGGAGAGATTTAACCAGGAGAGACAATTTAACCAGGTGAGACGATTTAACCAGGTGAGATGATTTAACCAGGAGAGACGATTTAACCAGGAGAGATGATTTAACCAGGAGAGATGATTTAACCAGGAGAGACGATTTAACCAGGAGAGATGATTTAACCAGGTGAGATGATTTAACCAGGTGAGACGATTTAACCAGGACAGATGATTTAACCAGGATAGACGATTTAACCAGGTGAGATGATTTAACCAGGAGAGACGATTTAACCAGGAGAGATGATTTAACCAGGAGAGACGATTTAACCAGGTGAGACGATTTAACCAGGAGAGATTATTTAACCAGGAGAGATGATTTAACCAGGTGAGACGATTTAACCAGGACAGATGATTTAACCAGGAGAGACGATTTAACCAGGTGAGACGATTTAACCAGGAGAGATGATTTAACCAGGAGAGACGATTTAACCAGGTGAGATGATTTAACCAGGTGAGATGTTTTTACCAGGTGAGATGATTTAACCAGGAGAGATGATTTAACCAGGTGAGATGATTTAACCAAGAGAGATGATTTAACGAGGAGAGATGCTTTAACCAGGTGAGATGATTTAACCAGGTGAGATGATTTAACCAGAAAAGATGATTTAACCAGGTGAGATGATTTAACCAGGAGAGATGATTTAACCAGGTGAGACGATTTAACCAGGTGAGATGATTTAACCAGGTGAGATGATTTAACCAGGTGAGATGATTTAACCAGGAGAGATGATTTAACCAGGAGAGACAATTTAACCAGGTGAGACGATTTAACCAGGTGAGATGATTTAACCAGGAAAGACGATTTAACCAGGAGAGATGATTTAACCAGGAGAGATGATTTAACCAGGAGAGATGATTTAACCAGGAGAGATGATTTAACCAGGAGAGATGATTTAACCAGGTGAGATGATTTAACCAGGTGAGACGATTTAACCAGGAGAGATGATTTAACCAGGAGAGACGATTTAACCAGGTGAGATGATTTAACCAGGTGAGATGTTTTTACCAGGTGAGATGATTTAACCAGGAGAGATGATTTAACCAGGTGAGATGATTTAACCAAGAGAGATGATTTAACGAGGAGAGATGCTTTAACCAGGTGAGATGATTTAACCAGGTGAGATGATTTAACCAGAAAAGATGATTTAACCAGGTGAGATGATTTAACCAGGAGAGATGATTTAACCAGGTGAGACGATTTAACCAGGTGAGATGATTTAACCAGGTGAGATGATTTAACCAGGTGAGATGATTTAACCAGGAGAGATGATTTAACCAGGAGAGACAATTTAACCAGGTGAGACGATTTAACCAGGTGAGATGATTTAACCAGGAAAGACGATTTAACCAGGAGAGATGATTTAACCAGGAGAGATGATTTAACCAGGAGAGATGATTTAACCAGGAGAGATGATTTAACCAGGAGAGATGATTTAACCAGGTGAGATGATTTAACCAGGTGAGACGATTTAACCAGGAGAGATGATTTAACCAGGAGAGATGATTTAACCAGGTGAGACGATTTAACCAGGAGAGACGATTTAACCAGGTGAGATGATTTAACCAGGTGAGATGATTTAACCAGGAGAGATTATTTAACCAGGTGAGCCGATTTAACCAGGTGAGATGATTTAACCAGAAGAGACGATTTAACCAGGAGAGATTTAACCAGGAGAGACAATTTAACCAGGTGAGACGATTTAACCAGGTGAGATGATTTAACCAGGAGAGACAATTTAACCAGGAGAGATGATTTAACCAGGAGAGATGATTTAACCAGGAGAGACGATTTAACCAGGAGAGATGATTTAACCAGGTGAGATGATTTAACCAGGTGAGACGATTTAACCAGGACAGATGATTTAACCAGGATAGACGATTTAACCAGGTGAGATGATTTAACCAGGAGAGACGATTTAACCAGGAGAGATGATTTAACCAGGAGAGACGATTTAACCAGGTGAGACGATTTAACCAGGAGAGATTATTTAACCAGGAGAGATGATTTAACCAGGTGAGACGATTTAACCAGGACAGATGATTTAACCAGGAGAGACGATTTAACCAGGTGAGACGATTTAACCAGGAGAGATGATTTAACCAGGAGAGACGATTTAACCAGGTGAGATGATTTAACCAGGTGAGATGTTTTTACCAGGTGAGATGATTTAACCAGGAGAGATGATTTAACCAGGTGAGATGATTTAACCAAGAGAGATGATTTAACGAGGAGAGATGCTTTAACCAGGTGAGATGATTTAACCAGGTGAGATGATTTAACCAGAAAAGATGATTTAACCAGGTGAGATGATTTAACCAGGAGAGATGATTTAACCAGGTGAGACGATTTAACCAGGTGAGATGATTTAACCAGGTGAGATGATTTAACCAGGTGAGATGATTTAACCAGGAGAGATGATTTAACCAGGAGAGACAATTTAACCAGGTGAGACGATTTAACCAGGTGAGATGATTTAACCAGGAAAGACGATTTAACCAGGAGAGATGATTTAACCAGGTGAGACGATTTAACCAGGAGAGACGATTTAACCAGGTGAGATGATTTAACCAGGAGAGATGATTTAACCAGGAGAGACGATTTAACCAGGTGAGATGATTTAACCAGGTGAGATGATTTAACCAGGTGAGACGATTTAACCAGGAGAGATGATTTAACCAGGAGAGATGATTTAACCAGGTGAGACGATTTAACCAGGTGAGATGATTTAACCAGGTGAGATGATTTAACCAGGTGAGACGATTTAACCAGGTGAGATGATTTAACCAGGTGAGATGATTTAACCAGGAGAGATGATTTAACCAGGTGAGACGATTTAACCAGTTGAGATGATTTAACCAGGAGAGATGATTTAACCAGGAGAGATGATTTAACCAGGAGAGATGATTTAACCAGGTGAGACGATTTAACCAGGTGAGATGATTTAACCAGGTGAGACGATTTAACCAGGAGAGATGATTTAACCAGGAGAGATGATTTAACCAGGTGAGACGATTTAACCAGGAGAGACGATTTAACCAGGTGAGATGATTTAACCAGGTGAGATGATTTAACCAGGAGAGATTATTTAACCAGGTGAGCCGATTTAACCAGGTGAGATGATTTAACCAGGAGAGACGATTTAACCAGGAGAGATGATTTAACCAGGAGAGACAATTTAACCAGGTGAGACGATTTAACCAGGTGAGATGATTTAACCAGGAGAGACGATTTAACCAGGAGAGATGATTTAACCAGGAAAGATGATTTAACCAGGAGAGACGATTTAACCAGGAGAGATGATTTAACCAGGTGAGATGATTTAACCAGGTGAGACGATTTAACCAGGACAGATGATTTAACCAGGATAGACGATTTAACCAGGTGAGATTATTTAACCAGGAGAGACGATTTAACCAGGAGAGATGATTTAACCAGGAGAGACGATTTAACCAGGTGAGACGATTTAACCAGGAGAGATTATTTAACCAGGAGAGATGATTTAACCAGGTGAGACGATTTAACCAGGACAGATGATTTAACCAGGAGAGACGATTTAACCAGGTGAGACGATTTAACCAGGAGAGATGATTTAACCAGGTGAGATGTTTTTACCAGGTGAGATGATTTAACCAGGAGAGATGATTTAACCAGGTGAGGTGATTTAACCAAGAGAGATGATTTAACGAGGAGAGATGCTTTAACCAGGTGAGATGATTTAACCAGGTGAGATGATTTAACCAGAAAAGATGATTTAACCTGGTGAGATGATTTAACCAGGAGAGATGATTTAACCAGGTGAGACGATTTAACCAGGTGAGATGATTTAACCAGGTGAGATGATTTAACCAGGTGAGATGATTTAACCAGGTGAGATGATTTAACCAGGTGAGACGATTTAACCAGGTGAGATGATTTAACCAGGTGAGATGATTTAACCAGGCGAGACGATTTAACCAGGTGAAATGATTTAACCACGTGAGATGATTCAACCAGAAGAGATGATTTAACCAGAAGAGATGATTTAACCAGGTGAGATGATTTAACCAGGAGAGATGATTTAACCAGGAGAGACGATTTAACAAGGTGAGATGATTTAACCAGGTGAGATGATTTAACCAGGTGAGATTATTTAACCAGGTGAGATGATTTAACCAGGTGAGACGATTTAACCAGGAGATATGATTTAACCAGGAGAGATGATTTAACCAGGTGAGATGATTTAACCGGGAGAGATGATTTAACCAGGAGAGACGATTTAACCAGGAGAGATGATTTAACCAGGTGAGACGATTTAACCAGGTGAGACAATTTAACCAGGTGAGATGATTTAACCAGGTGAGACGATTTAACCAGGTGAGATGGTTTAACCAGGTGAGACGATTTAACCAGGTGAGATGATTTAACCAGGTGAGATGATTTATTCAGGTGAGATGATTTAACCAGGTGAGATGATTTAAGCAGGTGAGATGATTTAACCAGGTGAGACGATTTAACCAGGTGAGATGATTTAACCAGGAGAGATTATTTAACCAGGTGAGATGATTTAACCAGGAGAGACGATTTAACCAGGAGAGATGATTTAACCAGGTGAGATGATTTAACCAGGAGAGATCATTTAACAAGGTGAGATGATTTAACCAGGAGAGATGATTTAACCAGGAGAGATGATTTAACCAGGTGAGATTATTTAACCAAGTGAGATGATTTAACCAGGTGAGATGATTGAACCAGATGAGCTGATTTAACCAGGTGAGATGATTTAACCAGGATAGATTATTTAACCAGGAGAGATGAATTAACCAGGTGAGACGATTTAACCAGGAGAGATGATTTAACCAGGTGAGATGATTTAACCAGGAGAGATCATTTAACAAGGTGAGATGATTTAACCAGGTGAGATGATTTAACCAGGAGAGATGATTTAACCAGGAGAGATTATTTAACCAGGTGAGATGATTTAACCAGGTGAGATGATTTAACCAGAAAAGATGATTTAACCTGGTGAGATGATTTAACCAGGAGAGATGATTTAACCAGGTGAGACGATTTAACCAGGTGAGATGATTTAACCAGGTGAGATGATTTAACCAGGTGAGATGATTTAACCAGGTGAGATGATTTAACCAGGTGAGACGATTTAACCAGGTGAGATGATTTAACCAGGTGAGATGATTTAACCAGGCGAGACGATTTAACCAGGTGAAATGATTTAACCACGTGAGATGATTCAACCAGAAGAGATGATTTAACCAGAAGAGATGATTTAACCAGGTGAGATGATTTAACCAGGAGAGATGATTTAACCAGGAGAGACGATTTAACAAGGTGAGATGATTTAACCAGGTGAGATGATTTAACCAGGTGAGATTATTTAACCAGGTGAGATGATTTAACCAGGTGAGACGATTTAACCAGGAGATATGATTTAACCAGGAGAGATGATTTAACCAGGTGAGATGATTTAACCGGGAGAGATGATTTAACCAGGAGAGACGATTTAACCAGGAGAGATGATTTAACCAGGTGAGACGATTTAACCAGGTGAGACAATTTAACCAGGTGAGATGATTTAACCAGGTGAGACGATTTAACCAGGTGAGATGGTTTAACCAGGTGAGACGATTTAACCAGGTGAGATGATTTAACCAGGTGAGATGATTTATTCAGGTGAGATGATTTAACCAGGTGAGATGATTTAAGCAGGTGAGATGATTTAACCAGGTGAGACGATTTAACCAGGTGAGATGATTTAACCAGGAGAGATTATTTAACCAGGTGAGATGATTTAACCAGGAGAGACGATTTAACCAGGAGAGATGATTTAACCAGGTGAGATGATTTAACCAGGAGAGATCATTTAACAAGGTGAGATGATTTAACCAGGAGAGATGATTTAACCAGGAGAGATGATTTAACCAGGTGAGATTATTTAACCAAGTGAGATGATTTAACCAGGTGAGATGATTGAACCAGATGAGCTGATTTAACCAGGTGAGATGATTTAACCAGGATAGATTATTTAACCAGGAGAGATGAATTAACCAGGTGAGACGATTTAACCAGGAGAGATGATTTAACCAGGTGAGATGATTTAACCAGGAGAGATCATTTAACAAGGTGAGATGATTTAACCAGGTGAGATGATTTAACCAGGAGAGATGATTTAACCAGGAGAGATTATTTAACCAGATGAGATGATTTAACCAGGAGAGATGATTTAACCAGGTGAGATGATTTAACCAGGAGAGATGATTTAACCAGGGGAGATGATTCAACCAGGTGAGATGATTTAACCAGGAGAGATGATTTAACCAGGTGAGATGATTTAACCAGGTGAGATGATTTAACCAAGTGAGATGATTTAACCAGGAGAGACTATTTAACCAGGAGAGATGATTTAACCAGGTGAGATGATTTAACCAGGAGAGATGATTTAACCAGGTGAGATGATTTAACCAGGTGAGACGATTTAAGGATAGCGAGAGATTCGAGTCGGGGGTTTGGGCAGCGATGCGATGTCACCCTCTGGTGGTTACTTTGTGTAGTACAATATAGACATTGATTCCAGTAAGTATATTCAATGCATATATAATTATTGTATAACATAATGCAAGTAGCTACATATGCTACGGGCCCCGCACTTTCAAGGGCCCCACGCTAAATGGTTCCAAGCTACCAATTCCGGTTCAGTGATTCTGCACTTGCTCTACTACTATAGTACTATACCGCCTTCAACTTTTACGAACGACTGAGTGTTTAAGGTTAGCGATTTGTCGTATTACCTGGCTGTATAGCAAATGAAAAAACACAATTACTTTACTATGCAAGTTAAACAGTGGATGTGTTTTAATATTTATGTTTTTTTTATGTAGGGCCCCTTCATAACAACATTCGCTAGAGGCCTCGCACTTACTTCATCCGGCGCTGGCGGGGGGGGGTCAAGGCACCCCCCCGTGCCTGCCCCATGCTCGCTACGCTGCTGAGCGTTGCACGTGAGTGGAGTTGCAGGGTCGGGCCGCGCCGGCGTTCAGCATCGCCAGCGATTGCGTGAAGGGTGACGGTGGCCGCGTCGCATGGCTACGTGGCCTTAGCCCCCCAAAAAACATCAATCGTGCATCACTAATTATCGTGCGTGAAGTATTGTGGATTTTTCTCCGGGTCCTCCGGTTTTTCCCTCCACATTTAGAATCAACGTCACGCATTTAGAGTATTCGGCTGCGATAAATTTCCACTTCCTTTGGCTATCATTGGTGATGATAGCCAGTAAGCCAGGTTGTCGCTTCTGTAAACTAGCCACACAGCTCAGCGGGCCTTACCTGGTAAACATTGTTTAACTCACTAATTTTGTAATGTGATTGAGCGTGTAACGGTTCTGCTATTGTGCTGTTGATGTTGTTGTTGTGTTTGTAATGCTGTTGTCCACGCTGTTGTGATTGTGTCGTGGTTATGCCGCTGTTTGTTGTTGTGCTATTGTTGTCATGTTGTTGTCATGTTGTTGTCATGTTGTTGTTGTTGTGATTGTCAGTGCCCCCCATTAGGTTCTGGGAGCCCCCCAAGGGCAGATCCCCCCCCCTCCCCTTCCCCGTGTTGATGAGCGACAGAAGGGGGCAGGGCGGTTGGGTGAGACCCAGGGGCACAGCATGACCCCCTCGTTCTGGGTGACCCTGGCGGGTGTTGTTGTTGATGTTGATGATGTTGTTCACGATGATGATGTTGTTGATGATGTTGTTGATGATGTTGTTGATGTTGCTAATGATGTTGTTGATGTTGCTAATGATGTTGTTGATGTTTTTTACGATGTTGTTCATCATGTTGATGATGATGTTGTTGATGTTGATGATGATGTTGTTGATGATGTTGTTGATGATGTTCATGTTGTCGATGTTGTTATTGTTGATTATATTGCTGATGATGTTGACGATGATGTTGTTGTTGTTGATGTTGTTGTTGCCGTACCGTGACCCCCGCGATGGCGGGCGCTCCCCCCGCCACCAGGCCGTGGACCCCCCTCAGCGCGTGCTCCGGCTCGCGGCTGGGGAAGCGCTTGCGGGAGAGTTCCTCCAGCGCCGACAGGAACTGGGGGACCGTGATGACACGCGCCGTGCGCTCCCTGGAGAGTGGGGGGGGGGGGGGCAAGGCAAGGATGTTGACTACCTCGCCTGGTACACACGAGGTCGTGGGTTCGATCCCTACTCTGACGCCTGCTGCTGTGTATTTGGAGTTTGCGTGTCTCTCCCTCCCCGTGGTCGCGTGGATTTTTCTCCAGGTCCTCCGGTTTGTCCATGCACATTACGAATCAACTTCACGCGTTTAAATGATTTGGCTGCTGCTGCTGCTGCTCTCCATGTTTAGGTGACAAGCCACTTGGCTGAGCTACCACTTGCGATAGCAGAGTGCTACGTAGCGCAAGGGGGACTTACCTGCTAAAATCAAATATTTTCAAAAATAGTTTTAGTTTAATATAAATAAAGGTGGGGCGCATACGCATAGAGAGAGAGGAGTGAAGATTGAGGGGAGCAGAGGGGTGATAGTGGGGGGCACACAGAGAGAGAGTCGAGGGTCTCTGATCGGGGATGAGGCTGGTGGCGAGGGAGGGGTCCGCTCGTTGGTTCTGTCATGGGCGGAGTTTGCGGGGGGGGGGGCAAACTGGAAACCTTTATTAATTTATTTTCTGTAGTCAATAATTAAGATTAAAAAAAATATTTATGATATGCACCCGCGATGCTTAATGTGAGGGACGAAGCGACCCTCCACCAAATATAGAAGTCACCAACATCACCAGCACCACCACCATCACCACCACCAGCGCCACCACCATCACCACCAGCACCACCACCATCACCAGCACCACCATCACCACCACCATCACCACCATCATCACCACCAGCACCACCACCAACATCACCACCAAAATCAGCACGGTGACCTCCACCGCCTCCACTACCAAGCAAAGACAAAGATCCCCGTATAGACTTAACCGACTGTAGGAGCAAGTGCTGTTAGCGAGCACCGATGAAGGCCGGCACGGCACACGAGGGGGTGGGTGGGTGGCCAGCACCACGCCCGGCCGCCTTTGTCTCCCTAGTGGTGATGTTTTTACACAGCGCTCCAGGTACTCAATTGAGGCTCAGTCGGCCTAGGGGAGGAGGCCCAGGACCGATAATCGTCACCGCTCTTGGACGCGAGCGGGATTCGAACTCGGGTCGCCGGGTTCGTAGCGCAGCGTAGCGCTAACCGCTACACCGCCGCTCCCCACTACCATCCAACATCGCCATCCACAACATCACCAACATCGCCATACACATCACCAACATCGCCATCCACAACATCATCAACATCGCCATCCACAACATCACCAACATCACCAACATCGCCATCCACAACATCACCAACATCGCCATCCACAACATCACCAACATCACCACCGCCTACGGCTGCGGCTCATTGCCGCGCGCGTTCTTTCACGTGGCTGTCGTCATGAGCTTCAGCGATCGATCGATCTCTGAGTGACGCAGCGATCAATCGATCGCTGCGTGACGCAGGCTCAGCCCCAGCTGCCGCAGGGCGGCGCCCGAGGACCGACGGAGCCATCCGAGCCTCGGACACGAGCGCGGTTGGCCACGTGCGGTGCGAAAGAAGGTCAACGTCCGTCCGTGCGCGCACCGACAGCCGACCAATCAGGCGCGCCGGAAGCGATTAATTTAAATTGCGATGTGTGGATAACGTCGTCGATGTCGTTGTCATCAGCCATGGTCAATGCACCGCTGGATGAATGAAATCCTCCCCCTCCGTTGTCATCTGCTGTCGTTTTCATGGCTGGAGTGTCACATTGATATCGTTGCAGGGAGACCGTCATCATAATGGCGAACGTCGTCATCGTCAACATCGTCGTCAGCTGCCAACCTTTGTGGCGGATAAGGTCAAAAGCATCGTCATCATCAATCATCCACAGCCATCGTCTAATGTCAACGTCGTCATTGGTGGCTAACGTCACCATCGTTGCTCTCTCCACCAGCACCATCAGCGTTTCCACCAATACAAAAGACAAAGGTCCCCCGTATAGCCATAACAGACTGTTGGGGCAAGTGCTGTTAGCGAGGAGCACACGAGGGGGTGGATGGCCAGCACCACGCCCGGCCGCCTTTGTCTCCCCAGTGGCGATCTTTACGCACTGCACCAGGTACTCATTTGAGGCTGAGTCGACCTAGGGGAGGCCAAGGACCGGTTCAGATAATCGTCACTGGGTGTTGGCCGTGAGCGGGAATCGAACTCGGGTTGCCGGGTTCGTAGCGCGGCGCACTAACTGCTACACTACCGGAACCCCACACCTGGCCCACCACCTCCAACATCACCACCACCATCAGCATCCCCACCATGATCCCATCTTAACACCATCACCTCGTACACCGCCTCCACCATCCCCATGGTGACCACCACCAACAGCACCATTACCAACATCACCACCACCAGCATCACCACCACCAGCATCACGATCAACATCATCAGCAGCAGCGCCAACATCATCACGATCAGCATCACCGCGGGTGCCGTGGCGCTCGCTCACTTCACTTTGGAGAACACGATGTCCACGTCGGTGGCCGTCACGCGCTTCCCGTCCGCCACGCGGCAGTCGCGGCAGAGCTTGGCCCAGTTCTTGCCGTTCAGCTCCGCGCCGCTCGCCTTGGGGTCTCCGTGCAGCGCGAAGCGACGGAACGCCTCCTCCAGCTCCCTGGGGTCCACGGGGGCTTCTCCTGCCCCACCGCCTCCTGATACACCTCCAGCTCCTCCCGCTCCTCCCGTCTCAGCCGTCTCAGCCGCCTCGGCTCCATTCTCCACCTGCGCGGAGCTCGCTTCTCCTGCCGACATCGCCACGGCGTCTCGACCGGCACCACCCCCACCCTACCCCCCCTCCCCGCGGGCAAAGAGCGAGATGAGAGATAGCGAGGAAGCAGCGATGGGGTGATGGATGATGGTGGTGATGGAGGTGAATGCGTGTGGCGATGGAGATGGGTGTATGGATGATGAATGATTTTGGTGCTGGTGATGATGGAGATGGGTGTATGGATGATGGGCGTGTGTGACGAAGTCGGTAACGATGAAGGATGTGAGTGAGGATGATGGGTGATGTGAATCGGAGATGCGTGCTGCGGTTGGTGATGGACCTGACGGTTGTGATGGTGGTGGTGAAGGTGCCAGTGATAGGGATGATGATGATGATGACGACGACGACGATTGGAGGAGGGGGAGATGCTCGCGACAGAGGCGTGGGGCGTGGTGACGGCGGTGCTGATGTTGCTGATGGCGATGCGCGCAGCACCGCGCACGGACGAGCGAGGGGGGGGGCACCACGTGACGGAGGCGTCGTTCCAGTCGACGGCTCGAGGCGGCCCACGGGCGGAGGAGCGAAACGCGACGCTGCTGCCGCTGCTGCCGCTGCTGCTGCTGCACCTGCCGCTGGGAGGGAGGCGGAACGTGCGCGGAATGAGAGCGGCGAGCGCGATGTGACGCCCCCCCCATCCACCCTGACCCCCCTTCCCTCATCCCCCCCCCACCTCCCGCTCCTCCTCCTCCTCACCCGTCCATTAGCATCCCACCGCACTCCCATCCAACATCCCGCACATCTCCTCCCTCCATTAACCCCACACACAATGCCCCCCCCCCGCTCCAGACTTCTCCACCCCCTCCTCAATTGCCATCCCAAAGTCTTCAATTGTCTTCCCCCACCATTATCCCACCCCTCCCTATCCCTAGCCTCTCATCCCCATTCCCCCCCCCCCCCAACAACCCCCCACCCCACCACTCTCTTAACCCCCCCCCATTATCTCGCCCCCACACAATAACCTCTCACCCCCCCCTTGCCCTCGAAATCCCCCCTCCCTCCCCTCCCTCCCCCACTGCCACCAACCTTTAGCGCGTGATGCAATGATCCTGTTCCTGCGAATTGCAGGACTCGTCCATCGCATCGAGTCCATCGAGACTCAAACTTCATTTGAAGCTTTCGTGACTGTAGGAATTACTCTTTGGTTCTTTCGGTAAAGTCACGTAGAAAGAACAATAAATTCAATTATAGCATACGACGTTTCGATTGCAACACACGCAATCATCATCAGGTACAAATGAAAGAGCCATCCGAACCTCCGACACGAGCGCGGTTGGCCACGTGCGGCGCGACAGACGTTCAGCGTCCGTCACAGAGAGTCGGCAAACATAACAGTCAACACCCCGCCTGGTTGATTACGTTCTTCCGCAGATTGCACTGGAGGAATCCGATGAGCTATGAAGCGCTTTTCCACAGACGAGACGGACACACGCGCACGGGCCATAGCGCGAATAACAATCCGACTTAGCAGTGTGCTCCAGATGTCTTGTGACGTTCGTACCCGTCCCTACTGAGAAATAAAATATGCAATAGGCGACGTTTCGGGCAATGGTTCTTCTTTAGAGTGACAGCAGTGAATTTACCATGACCGCTGATGATGTTGGTTATATAAATATATTAACGTGACCTTATCCGGCCACTTGAAGCTGCTACATTCACAGTGTTTTAAAAATATAAATGTAACATGGATTCTGTAATTGAATCGCGAGCACTCATAGAATGAGAGGTCCGCAGATATCACGCGGGAGCGGTGGTGGTTGTTGTTGTTGTTGTGGGGAGCGGTGGTGCGGCGGTTAGCGCGCTGCACTACAAACCCCACAATCCGAGTTCGATTCCCGCTCACGGCTACCAATAATCGGTGACGAATATCTGAACAGGTACATGGGCCTCCCCTAGGTCGACTCAGCCTCAAATGAGTACCTGGTGCGGTGATGTGTAAAGATCGCCACGAGGGAGACAAAGGCGGACGGGCGTGGTTGCTGGCCACCCACCCCCTCGTGTGCCGTGGCGGCCTTCATAGGTGCCCGCTAGCAGCACTTGCCCCTACAGTCTGTTAAAGTCTATACGGCGGAGCTTTAGCTTTGCCTTTGGTGGTGGTTGTTGTTCTGTGCGCCGGGCAGAAGGGCGTGGTGTATCTGTGCAGGGTGTAAACATCGCCCCTGGGGAGACAAAGGCGGCCGGGCGTGGCACTGGCCACCCACCCCCTCGTGTGCCGTGCCGGCCTTCACAGGTACTCGCTGACAGCACTTGCCCCAACAGTCTGTTAAAGGCTATATGGGGGAGCTTTGTCTTTGTGTGTGTATTTCAAAGACAGTTTGTGTTCCACAGCCTGCGAGAGGCTACACGGGTCGCTTTGTCTGTATTTGTGTGTCTGGACCCCTCCCCCCACCCCACCCCGAGCCCCGCGCCGACCTTAATAGGCGCTCGCTGACAGCGCTTGCCCCAACAGCCTGCGCAGGATTCACGGGGGACCTTTGTCTTTGTGTGCGTTGTTTTGTTTATTTCTGCAGTAGGAAGGGCGGGTGAGGGGCGGGGTGAGGGGCGGGGTGAGGGGGGGCGATGGGGGGGCAGTGAGGATGGGGGGTGAGGGGCGGGGTGAGGGGCGGGGTGAGGGGGGGCGATGGGGGGGCAGTGAGGATGGGGGGTGAGGGGGGGGGCAGTGAGGATGGGGGGTGAGGGGGGGCAGTGAGGATGGGGGGTGAGGGGCGGGGTGAGGGGGGGGGGCAGTGAGGATGGGGGGGGCAGTGAGGATGGGGGGTGAGGGGCGGGGTGAGGGGGGAGCAGTGAGGATGGGGGGTGAGGGGCGGGGTGAGGGGGGGGGCAGTGAGGATGGGGGGGGCAGTGAGGATGGGGGGTGAGGGGCGGGGTGAGGGGGGGGGCAGTGAGGATGGGGGGGGGGCAGTGAGGATGGGGGGTGAGGGGCGGGGTGAGGGGGGAGCAGTGAGGATGGGGGGTGAGGGGCGGGGTGAGGGGGTGGCAGTGAGGATGGGGGGTGAGGGGGGGGGCAGTGAGGATGGGGGGTGAGGGGCGGGGTGAGGGGGGGCAGTGAGGATGGGGGGTGAGGGGCGGGGTGAGGGGGGGCAGTGAGGATGGGGGGTGAGGGGCGGGGTGAGGGGGTGGGTGAGGGGCGGGGTGAGGGGGGGGGCAGTGAGGATGGGGGGTGAGGTCATCCCTGTGAATACGAGAGCCGTGATGTCCGTGACGTCACCGCGTCAAAGCATGCCGTCACAATTTCATCATCAACATCAGCAGCAGCGGTATTACACTGATGATGATGATTATCCTGAGCATCATCATCAGCAGCAGTATTACACTGATGATGATTATCATCCTGAACATCAGCAGCAGCAGCATAAGGCGCACCATCACCAGTAGCAACATCATCAGCAGTTGATGTAGCAGCGGCATCACCCATCACGCGCACACCCATCACACACAGCATCAAAGACAAAGCTCTCCTGTGTAGCCTTTACAGACTGTAGGGGCAAGTGCTGTTAGCGAGCACCTATGAAGGCCGGCACGGCACACGAGGGGGTGGGTGGCCAACAACCACGCCCGGCCGCCTCTTTCTCCCTAGTGGCAATGTTCACACACCGCACCATGTACTGATTAGAGGCTGAGTCGACCTAGGGGAGGCCCAGGACCGGTTCAGATAATCGTCACCGGTGTTGGCCTTGAGCGAGAATCGAACTCGGGTCACCGGGTTGGTAGTGCAGCTCGGTAACCACGACACTACCGCTCCCCTTCACGCGCAGCATCAAACACACGCTCACACCGACACTCCCAGTCCACTCCACACCCCACCATTCTAATCATTGTGGTTGCCAATCTCGTGGAGTTCACACCACGTGGCATCCTGACACACACACACGTGTCACGCACGCTGCCCACACTCGTGACACACAGCTCCTGCGTGCCCGTTACCACGCACAGCGCAGCCCTGGTCGCAGGTACCGTATTCTTCAGATTATAAGACGCACTCGCTCCCCCTCCCATCCCCATATTAATTTTAAAGCAGACGTCTGGGGTTCGTCTTATAATCCGTGTTGTCTTTGTGATACCAGAGGGGGCTAAAAGGGCACCGCATGGGCGAGAGAAGAGGTGGACTGATGCGCTACAGAAGGATGTGGAGCTGAGTGGACTTGCCGACGACTGGTACCAGCTGTGTCAATATCGACCTCTGTGGAGGAGGCTCGTGAAGGACGTCGCTACTGGTCAGTTGAAGGCAGTCGCCCTCCAGCAACAACGGAGGACAGAGGAGCGACGCTCACAACGACGAGCAGAGCTCCGGGCGGCTAAAGGGATGAGAGTTGGCTCAGTAAGGGGCACAGGTGGTGCATCTGCCAGTCATCTCGGTCAGTCAACCCATGGCACCTGGGTCTGTTCCGTGACCTCTTGCCAGCGGGCCTTCGATACTTCACGTGGCCTCAAAGTGCACCTAGCCTGGCACAGGTGCCGTGGTGGCGTCACTTCCACTTAGTGGTGAATGACGGTTGTTAGGTTATGATACCAGATGTGAGAAGGCGCCATGGTGACTCGACGTTATCAACCATCTCGCCTGGTATCCAGGAGGTCGTGGGTTCGATCCAGACCCTGACGGCTGCTGTACATTTGGAGTTTTCGTGTCTCTCCCCATGGTTACGTGGATCTTTCTCCGGGTCCTGCGGGTTTTACATCCACATTTAGAAACATTTAGAGTATCTGGCTGCTTTAAATTTCAACATCATCTGTGGCCAGATCGCTTCTGAAAAAGAGCTAAATAGCTCGGTGGGCCTTATCTAGTAGAATAAAATAAAAATCGTAAATGTTTGTTGACAGCAGGCAAAAGCCATCGCCATCCCTCACGGTCCCACGATGTCATCATAACAACAACAATCATCCACCCAGCACGTGCATCACAACACCGAGAGGCGATTCTCACTCCATCTCCCCGGTGGACGTCCTCACTCAAGGCACATTTCCACTCCCTTGGTTGCCGCTCCGCTCTTAGTCTTGACCCACGGGGAGTCGCTCCCTTCCGACCATTGTCGAGCCCTCCCTGCCCAAGCCTCACTCGCAATTGTTAACAGCTTGGATGATGATGATGCTGCTGCTGCTGCCATTATCCTGCGTGTGTTCTCGAATCCACGTCTTCCTTCTTCGCCTCTCCGTGTAATTACATGCTCTGCATCTCTCCACAGCGGGTACGTCGATTGACCCGATTTTGTGTAACCTTTGAGATGGGGTGGTTCATCCGTGAAAAATGAGCTCCATATATCATCTGGATTCCTCCAGTATGAATAAATATTCTGATTCGGATACTGCGGTGGGGAGTCATGGTCAGCGATATGGATTTAAAATTCAGAGGTCGCTAATTCGAGTCGATCTCCCGGAACGGCAGTTCAAACTGGTGCAAGTTGTATTTAAACCTTAATCCACATCTTCCACGACGTCTAGTCAGTGTGGAAGAGTAGGCCAAATACAGTCCAGAGCAGGTTCTCTAAAAGGTCCCTCTCGTTGGACCGCCTTACCGCCAGCAGTGGCACGGAGCAAGCAATTGCAGGGCTGTGCCTAAAAACTAAACTATTTAAAACCTAGTTTTTTTATTTTACCAGGTAAGAAGGGCCACTGAGCTGCGACGTAGCTATCTTTCAGAAGCGGCCTGGCTATCACAAATGATAGCTCAACGAAGTGGCTGGCTTATCGTGTGGAAATGTATTTCAGCCAAAGAGTCTAAACGCGTGATGTTGATTCTATTTGTGAAGGGGAAAAACCGGAGGGCCCGCGGAAATAAAATCCACGCGACCACGGGGCGAAAGAGAAACTCCAAATATACAGCAGCAGGCGTCAGGGTCGGGATTGAACCCACGACCTCCTGCATACCAGTCGAGGGAGTTAACATCCCCTAGCCACGGTGGCGCCCCTTTACCCTACAGAGGCGGGTGGGAACAGGGTGAGCTGTAGGGAGGAGGTGGACGAGGAGGAGGTCATTGATGATGTGTGGGAGGTTTTTGTTTGCTATGAGAGGCGTGAGTGTTCGTCAGTGTTCGTCCCGGGGATGGAATGGCGAGATGACGGGGATGAGGGGGGGAGTGAGACAGTAGGAGGGGAACGCAGAGGGCGTTGACTCACTCACCACAACCACCAACGCGCTCTCGTGTTGCCCAGCAGAGCGATGGGGAATTTGTTGAGCACGCGACGGAGGATGGGGGCTGGGGGGGCTGGGGCAAGAGGAGGTGGGGGACGGGGCCTGGCTCCAGATCTTCTCGCATGAGGGGGGGGGGGGCAGTATCAATGTTGTGTGGGAGCCCGCTTTGACGGGGTACACCGCGAAGGAGAATAAAATCGGGGTCCGCCCGTGGGTCCATTCTAGTGGTGGCCTTCTGTCCGACGTTTCGCGCCCTCCACGTGCTGGGAATTTCATTCCCGAAGAAGCTCACAGCACGTGGAGCGAAGCGTCGCACGTCATATTTTTTTGTAAACAAATCGCGCCGAACAACACGCGCACTGATACAACCCGAAACCACACCGGATAGCCACACAGCACAAGAACAAACAGCCGACGCCGTGATGGGGACGAGCTGATGATGGGGAGGATGAGGGCTGGGTGTGTGTGTCTCTCTGAAGGTGGTTGTGTGTGTGATGGGTGGTGTGTGCGTGTGACGAGGCTACTGTCGATGATGATTTGTTATATCAGGATATTGATTATGATTATCGTACGGTGTGAGGAAGCTGCTGATGATGATAATCACGTCGCGTGGAAGGCATTGCCCGGTTACCTCGTGTACGAATAACGAAATCAGCCCTTGCTCATGAAGATCTCCCGTGGTCGCTTTTCAGGACAAACGTTTACGAAAGCATCGTAAAAAAGATTCGTGATTGTGTCAGAATAACTAAAAGTTGGATGAATGACTCAAAGTGATGACGACGACTATGGATGAATCAGAAAACACATGAAGGCGTTTATTCGAAAACGGCTCCATCAATGAATGAGAACATTCATAAACCGGCGAACGAATGCAAGCGAATGCATCACCTCGTGACTCTCCAGACCGATTATTATCGAACGACGGAATGAATGAATCACGCGGCACCGGAGGGAGTCTGCGTGGGAATGAGCACCAGACACCAAAACGCCGTTGAGCTCCATCTCCTGGTCGCTGGCAACGCCCGAATGGTTCGGGACTGGATGAACGCTCTCACAGCTCCACAGCGGGGCGGCAACGAAGGGACCACGACAGCTCCAAGCCACGGCATTGTCCAGCAGTGGCACAGAGCCTGCCACGTGCGATCGCCCTCAACGGAACAAAAGCAATCGATCCAGAGGCAGCGCAGCACGAACCAAGTGTGCGGCGATTCACAATTTCTGCTTTTCGGGTGAGCTCACCGTGCAGTTTATAATGACGATTGTCAGCTTTTTATCCCTCGTTTAACCGACAGAGCCACTTACATCGGGTGGCCAGGTGTGCCCCCGATTAATTTGTGGGGGTTTCAGCAAAACCGGAGGAGGAATGGAAGATGATTGTTGAAACGCCCAAGCAGAATGTTGACAATGTTTTGTACGCGACGTTTCGCTGCAAATGTTAAACCATCATCCGTCATTATCATCATCAAGCGTGAAGAGCTCAGCTCTCGCGTGGCAAGCGTTCCGGGTAAAAGGCGCAGGCCTGCAACTGTTGCTCGCGGTCACTGCTGGCGGAAGGGGCCTGCACTAGGAGGCTCTCAAGAGGGAGAGGGAGAACACCTCTAGATGAGGACATTTTGGCCTACTCTTCCACACGCGACCTTGGCAATTGGCTGCCTCTGGTGGTCGTACAGGACTCGCTGATGCTGCTGGGTGGGTAGAGGCAGTGGGGGATTACACACACACGGGCGCGTGCGTGTGTGTGTGTCCGTGTGCAACAACATTTTACCCCCACCCAAAATAAATATGTTGATGGGAGCCGATTTATGTAACCAAGGCCAATATAAGTTTGTATCTGGGACGGTTTGACGGACGCCGAATTTACATGAGATCTGAATGATCGCTCACTCAACCACTCTGGTATTCTCAGGGGGGCTCACTCAACCACTCTGGTATTCTCAGCGAGAGTGAGACAGGAGAGCCGAGAGAAAGCCAGCAACGCCCGCGAGCATACCAGTTGCGAGTCATCATCACCATCAGCCAGGGTCAATCCACTGCTGGATGAAGGCATCCCTAAGCCGCCGCCGCCACCTCTCACGATCCTGCGATACTGCAATCCATCGAGCACCTTGCACACAGACTGATTTCATCGCTCCATCTCCTCGGCGGCCCATCATCTCTGAAGACGCGTTCTTATTCCTTGGCTGTGAAGCCAAGACAAAAAATGTTGTTGCTTAAACACGTGGCACAATTCTGCCACAAACCCACTTTCATTTGTTTTGGACCAGCTGCAAAGCACCACCATACGAGCTTCGTTTCAGCCGGGTCTGACCTCGGGTCGAACACCTGGACAAAAATATGTTCTCCGCCCGGCACACCGCGTCCAGTATACACACCCCCACCCACCCACCAGCGAGTCTGTGGAGACAGATTGAGCGAGCGAGCGATTCATCTCCTTTGCGTGGCTCGTTCTGGAGCACGGGGCACAGCGCGCAACCCACCACGCCACAGGCCCCGTGTTTGATCCGTTACCGTGGAGATCGCCTTATCTGCACCCGGGTGTCCGGTTGAGCCACCCAGAAAAAAAAAACATTTGGCGTAGGATGGGGGCGGAGGGGGGGGAGCTGGAAACTTCCCAAGTTGGAGGAGGAGGAGATGGAGGGAGGGGGCTTTCTTAAAATGTCAAGCTTATTAAATAATAACACTCGTCATCACAACCACGCAATTGTGAATGTAACATTTTGACTTAAAACTTTCGTGACTGCATGAATTCATATTCTTGGTTCTTTCGGTAAATTCACGTAAATTAAAAAACTAAAATTTTTATTAATAAAAAAAATACAAAATAAAAGTTATACTGTACATTGAAAATAATAAAAGCAAAAAAACACAAGATAAAAATAATAAAATTAAAATTTTGGAGGCTTGCCCCCTCTTTTCTCTGCGCCTGATAAAGACCACTTGTGTTGCGCGATCGAAACGTCGTGGGTTTTTTGGTTTTATTATTTTCATTTTTTTAATTTAATTTTACTATTTTTATTGTGTTTTTTGCTTTTCTTATTTAGAATGTATTATTAAATTTTTATTTAATTTTTGTATTCTTTATATATTTTTTATTTTCTATTTACGTGACTTTACCGAAAGAACCAAGAATGTGAATGTAACATTCGAGTTTCAACGCCAAACGACGAGCAATCATTAAACTTCTATCGACTAAATGGAGTGAGAATCGTCGGACATGGTAATCAGAATTTGAATATTTTCTGAATCCGAATATTTAGACTGCAGAAGGAATCCGATGAGTTATGAAGCTCTTTTTCACAGATGTCCAGCACGGGCGGGTCAGAACGTTACAACAACAAACAGTACACGCAACAGGACAGGAGTGCAAAGTAGAGGAAAGGTAAACAAATCACTTTAAAATATATAAATAAAACGGAGCTATTAACTTATTTTTCTTAATCGACCTGTCCACAAATGATAGCTTAACAAAGAGGCTTATCACGTGGTAATGAATGGGTGGTGTGGGGTAGTGGGTACCTTGTGAGGAACCGGCTCGTTACCCTGGTCACAAAGGTAATAGTGGTAACCATGGCAACGATTGACTCAGGTGGCGCGGAAGGGGATGTGGAATTGAGGGGGGCGGGGCTTATGCTGGTGATCGGGGGGCGGTGGGGTACACGTGGGTGGGGGGGGTCTATAAATACCCCTCCCCCTCCCTAATATGGGCATGAGCTCGTGACCCCGCGTGCTGCGGGGGGCGAGGCAAGAGGTGGAGACCGCGGGGGCAGCCCCTCCCCCCGACCCCTCCTCGGCCGGCCCCGCCCCTCCCCGTGTCCCTGCGGGCTGTTGCCATGGCAACGCCGCGTGTTTCCCGCTCCCCGGGGTCGCGCGCCGGGAACAACATCCTGGCGGTTGCCGTGGCAACGCGCGCAACAACAACACGCGCGGGCGGTTAAAGGGAGCGCGCGGAACTCCCCGCAAGAGTCACAGACCTACACCCCCCTCACGGTTGCCATCACACACACACACACAACACGTCAAATAAGATGGTTTGCGTGTCGTTGTGTGTGAGGGGAACACACAACACACAGCACGCGCACGTTGTTTAGCACGATCGCTAAAGCCAAACGGCACCGAGCTGCTCGTTCCCATGAACTTCCCCGTTCACTCCGAAACAACACACAAGGGATGTTATTGTGTTTGTAGCGCGGTGCGCGGTGTTGCCATCGCACGCAGCAGCAGCAGCAAACAACGCCACAAACACTGGGACATTTCGGGACGAATTTCAATGAATACGACAACAGTTGCGCAACCTCCTGCAACGACAAGTCGCGGGTGTCGTGGACGCGGGACATGTGTGTGTGTGTCTGTGTCCGTGTGTCTGTCTGTGTGTCTGTCTGTGTGCGTGTGTCTGTGTGCGTGTGTCTGTATGTGTGTCTGTGTCTGTGTGCGTGTGTCTGTGTGTGTGTCCGTGTGTCTGTGTGTGTGTCTGCGTGCGTGTGTCTGTCTGCGTGCGTGTGTCTGTATGTGTCTGTGTCTGTGTGCGTGTGTCTGTGTGTATGTGTGTGTGTCTGCGTGCGTGTGTACGTAAATAAAGTCCCGCGCGTTCAAGTAATTAGTATAGGCGATGCTACTGTACGCGGTCTGTATGTTAACGTGGCGGGGGATGCTTTCACCCCCCCCCCCCCCCCAATGTCCTTTGCCGCGAATTTGGCGGCGAGGCTGCAGCGGAATGCGGTCAACGTCGCATTCCAGCGGGATGACCGTGATGGATGACCGTGATGGATGACCGTGAGGGGTGATCGTGATGGATGTCCGTGAGGGATGGTCGTGATGGTCGCCATGGCTCCCCCGCGGCGATGCGCGAGGAATCCGTTGCGAGACTTGGCGGCAAGGCGGGGGTCGCGGCCTAAAGCCCCCTCGCCCTCACCCCCCAACAACTACGGTACCCATAGCAACCAACACGAACCACAACTACGGTTACCCATAGCAACCAACACGAACCAACTACGGTACCCATAGCAACCAACACGATCCAAAACTATAGTACCCATAGCAACCAACACGAACCAAAACTACGGTTACCCATAGCAACCGACACGATCCAAAACTACGGTACCCATAGCAACCAACACGAACCAAAACTACGGTTACCCATAGCAACCGACACGAACCAAAACTACGGTTACCCATAACAACCGACACGAATGAAACTGCGGCACCCATAGCAACCAACACGAACCAACTACGGTACCCATAGCAACCAACACGAACCAACTACGGTACCCATAGCAACCACCTCCAACTAGTACTCTCAACCAACCATAACGAGCCATAGAACAAGCCGGACTACCGGTCCAGGCAGCTAGACCTCGTCATATCAGCGAGCACTAACCAACCAAACTGAACTCGCTCCAACCACCCCGAAATAACCAGCCATAACTATCCCGAGCAATCCATCTCTCTAAGAACGAGCCCGAGCCATTACAGCTCGCCCTAACAACTATCCCTAACGACTTGCCATTTCCCTCACAGACCCTTCGCCTTAACACCGACTGAACATCCCTCGCCCCGACATGCAGCCCTGACCACAACACTTCGACATAAACCCAACACCCCTACATACTGAACACAATGGCCATCACCCTAACGACCTTAACCCGTTCTCTTAGCCTCGACCCTTCAAGCCCAACAGACATTTTATACTTCACAATCAGTTCCGTCAGTCGTGGTTGGGGGTTGTGATGCGCTTGTTAGGTGCCGGTCTGGGTCGCCTCGTAGCCATGCAACACATTCGCCTCCACGCACAATGGGATTGTTGCTTCAAGCTGGACACCTATGGGACCCGCAGGAACAACACGTGTCCTGCGTGCTGTACTGCATCAAAAGGCGCCCAGTGTCCGCGCAGTGCGTGTGCACCTGCAACAGCACAGGCATCGTTTAGCCATGATCCATCCCCTGCTGGATGAAGGCCTCAAACCATCAACCACTTCTCGCGATCCTGCGATTTGCTGGAGCTCGGGCCCTGGCAGCTCCGTCCGAAATGAAGCGCGATTGTCAGTTGCATAAAAACAGGTTCTACCCTTTCCGGCAATAATCAGGTGTTAAGATGTTCATAAACCAAATAGATACATATTTCTAGGCATTAAGTCTGCATTAACCACACGTACTTGTGGCAAAACATACAAACATGCTCTGATAACAATGTATGCCAAGGCCGTAGCCATGGAGTCAACATTGGGGGGGAACCAAATCTTCCAGGGTGTCTGGGGGGGTCCCAACCCAGAAAAAAAATCTAAATTTGAAAACTAATTTCCTGCCTAAAATATAGAAAAATTCACGAACACATGGGATGGATTTTTTTTTTACAATGATGTCTAATAGTGTATTGTATTACATTGCTGTTTTTACCTTTTAACCATTTCTTGTTTCATTGTATGTAATGGCAGAGATTAGGGATTAATAAAGTACAACCATAACCACAATCATATAAACAGAAATCTATGCATTGATTTATATGAAGACAAGTCCAGATATTGTGGCCAAGGTTTCGCAACTTGTTGGGAAGGGCGATGCAGGGTCCTGCCAAGTTGCCGCAGCGGGAGAGATGACCGCTATTTATATTCCTAAACGAGCGATGAAAACAAGAATTATTTTTTACCCCTTTCTGGCAATAATACAGGTGTTAAGATGTTCAAACACCAAAGAGGCACCACCCCCCAATGCACGGCATCAAAAGTCCGCATTAACCACACGTGCTTGTGGCAAAACATGCAAGCACGCTCCCATGTTCTTCCCATCAGACACGCTCTGATGTCTTATCAGAGCATGCTTGTTTGTATGTTTTACCACAAAAGCATGAGTGGTTAATGCAGACTCGAAGCCTTGCGGTGGGTATCTCTGTTTGGTGTTTGAACATCTTAACAACTCCTGTATTATTGCCGGAAAGGGGTAAAAAAAAATATTTTTTCCATCATTTTGACACGGGCCAAAAAGGGTCCGATAGATGTAAACGAGCCATTTGCGGGATTTTTATTTATTTTAAAAATCTGATGGGAAAATTGGACCATGACACTGGCACACAATGGCCTCTTGCCAAACGATGTCACGGCATCTTTAGCATCGGCTGTGAATCAGATGGAGCGTAGTATTTTAAAGGTTATCATTATTTTACCTGCGGCCATGAGGGCAGCCGCTGGACTTGAACCATAAACCTCTGCAACAAGCGGCCGAACCTGATACCGTTCGGCCGTGTTACCCAACCGAGCCCTGGTCCCCAACCACCACCTCCAGCAGGCCGCCCGCGTTTAGGATTTTACCAGCGACCCGGCACAAACCGGCTGTGGTTACCACGGTGGAAGCCACTCAGCCGTAACCAAAACATTTTAAAAAATGCCTCGAAATTCTGAGAGAAGCGTTTAAATTCCTCGGATGGGGTCTCCCCCCTCCCATAAACCAATCCCCGTCAGCGAGCCCCCGCCGTGCTAAGGGGAGACATTCCAATTATATTTCCCCGTGGCGTCAACACGGCGAGATGGCACAGGGAGGGATGAAATAAAGGGGGGGGCGGGTCAGGAAAGGTGAAGTGTGGGGGGGTCACTGCGATTTAAGCCGAGATTCCCACTCGCACATTTGCACCGTGCCCAAGAAGGCACGAGTTCGATTCCCGCTTAGCGCCACCAACACACCAGTGACGAATATATCTAAACGCGGTGCTCATCCTCCTCTAGGTCGGCTCGTCCTCAAACCAGTACCTGGTGCGATACATCAGCATCGCCCACTATGGAAACAAAGGCGGCCGGGCCCAGTGGCGGCCACTCACCACGTTGTGTGTGCGCCATGCATACGCTGTTAAGGGTATGCACGGGGGGTACCTGTGTTTTGTAAACATATCATTAACAACAAAATAACTCCCATTGACACAGTTTGGCAAAAAAGAATGAGTTTTAATAAAAATATCGGCTCCCAAATTCTGATCTACAACTCAGGAATAAATTACAAACAATCATGAGGAGGAAATCGGACTGCATTTCATTGTGACATAATTCACACGAGACGTGGGGGGGGGGCAGGGGGGGTAACAACAGGGGCAGTAACTGCGGGTGCAGAAATTCACGCTCACCGCTTCCAATCCGGGGCTAAGCAGAGGATGTGGGGGGGGGGGGCACAGTGGGAAGAGGGGGGGCACAATGGGGGGGTTTGGGGGGCAGCACGCAGATTAGTACTCTTACTCTCATCTCTCCCCGCTCTCTCTCGCTTTGTACAAAGCGCGGGCGCGGCTGTGTTGAGAATCAGAGTTGCCTGCCCGCAGCAGCAGCAGCAACAACAAGCAAGCCCGCTAACGGACAAACGACCCCGCGACTGTTACTCGCGGACACAGCGAGAGCGTGTCCGCGAACACAACGAGAACACGCACGCAAAAAAAAACCACGCGCGCGCGCGCACACGACACGCAGCGATGATGGCGCGCGGCGCACGAGGAAGCAGCGGCGGCAACGCGAGTGAGATGACGCGCGGGGGGTGCGGTCGGAGTTTTCTGGGGTCGGGGGTGTTCTTTTTAGGGATTGGGAGGAGCAGTCTCGGAGGAATTGGTAGTGTCAGAAGGGGATATATTTTGCTGGTGATTCGAGTGGGTTTGGGTGGAGTGCCAATCAAGTTGGGCTCCTGTGAGATGGGATAGATTTGGTAGTGTAACAGCGAGCTGGTGGGATATTCGTGGGTCGTGGGGGTTACGGTGGGATTGGTGAGGGTTTATGGTGGGATTGGTAGGGTTATGGTGGGATTGGTAGGGTTATGGTGGGATTGGTAGGGTTATGGTGGGATTGGTGAGGGTTTATGGTGGGATTGGTAGGGTTATGGTGGGGTTTCGGTGGAATGGATTGTTATGGTGGGATAACACTGGGATTTCGGTGGGATTGGTGGAGTTATGGTGCGGTTTTGGTTGGATTAGTGGGGGTTGTGGTGTTTTGCTGAGGCTGAGGGTTTTTCAGAGTTTTGAGGGTTGAAGGTAAGGTCTGGCGGGATTCAAATGAAATTGCAGCGAGTTTGGTAGTGTTACATGGTCGGTTTGTGACAAGCACGATGCGATGAGCGGAGCAGGCAGAACAGCGGAATTTGCCATGTTACCAGCAGCAGCAGTCCCCACCACATTATTTGTGAAATCTTGAGAGATGCTTTCACGGCCTTGCGGAAACAACAACTCTGAAACAGTCACCTTGTGCTTGAAGGAAAATAAAAACACAAATATTCCAGAGGAGCAAATGCAAACGCACACCTAGAGAGAGAAACAACAAAACCAACAAATAAAAACAAAAAACGGAAACGTCAACCCAACCGGAGCGTGCGCTGTGGTTTTTTTCCTTCCAACATTCAGCACGTTTGTAACATCGGTGGCGCAACGCGCGGAGGATGATGACGACGATGATGATGAGGTTACCTCGAGGTCTGTACTTTACATGTCGCTACACACTACACGCGATTACAGCAGCTACAATGTACACCTTTACACGTGGCCGGCGCGCGTCACAGTAAAACGCACGCGGCGGTCTTTTCAAGATTTTTGTACTTTTTTTGTATTTTTCTATTTTTTAATCAATATACGTATATCTGCTCAGCATGAGGTAATAATAAATAACCAGGGCCGTGTCCCGAAAGGCAAAAAGGAGGCTACAGTCTTGCCAGATGTTCCTCCAGGGTGTAGGAGCCATGTGGTGAGGGCGTTAAGGTTCGAGTCCGGATTGGTGTGGCGAGTGGGTCAGGGTGGCGTACGTGGGAGGGGTTGAGTGTTTGAGAGCAACTTGGGGAGTATGGGAGGACGGCCTTGCAGGCAAGCACCCCTCTCCCCCTCTATACTTCCCCTACACTTGAAGTCACACCCCAGGCGGCCACACCTCGCCCGTAATCACACTCGCCCGCTGCCACAAACTGATTAATGCCGCTCAGTTCCAACACTGACGCAACCACGCGGGCCACACGTCTCACCGTGAGCACATTGAACGCACACTGCCACACCGTCGCAGGATAAACAGCCCTACAGTTAATGCGCACCTAACACACAATCAATTATTCACACGCATTACCCACACTCACAAAACCACATTCAATACACAGACAGCAAATGTGCGCGCACACACGCGCGCGGGCGCTCACCGACACACTAGCTCATACTCGCGCTCACTCACACTCACACTACCGGACACGCTGGTGAGAGATTCATTCATCACTGTGCCCCACCCCCTCCTCTCTCCACTCACCCGCCCCCAAACTCACCCTCAAACACTCATCATCACCAGCACTCAGCTCCAACTCCCCAGAGGAGTTGATCCTGGCCATTCTGCCTTCTGTCCCACCGCCCTCCACCCCCACCCCAGCCACTCAAAACTCAGAAGGGCTCCAGGGGCGTGGGGTGGAGGCATGGGGGTGAGAGGTGAGGGGTAAGGGTGGAGCAGTGGACACCCCCCGCTCCCGCTCTACCGAGCACGAGCCTGGCCATCGGCACTGCACGTTACCACGGGCGCCTCTGGGGAGAGGACGACGACATCTGTGTCTTATCTCCAGTCTGCGGGGACGTAGTCTACAGATTGCAAGACACACTCCCCCACCCACCCCTCCTCCTCTCTGTATTTTAAAGCTAAAGTTGCCCTCTCACCGTGGCTTAGCAGACCTCGACAATCAGCCCCTGAACATGTTTGCTGCCATCATGCGTCAAAATAGAGTAGCTTAAAAGCTAAGGGATGAGTCTTGTAATCCCCGGGAGCTGTGTGCGTGCAAGAGAGACCAGATTTGAAAAAAAACTTAACTGCCACCAGGCACCAGTTTGCGGTGCCTCTTACTTTCCAGAGCGTCTTTTAATCACGGAGGATATGATATTGGTTGTGGGGAGGGGACGGGAGATAGGGAGTGAGAGGAGGAGGAGGTGAGAGGGGGTCGGAGGTTAGGCGAGCTGGAGGTGGTCAGGCGTACGACACTCTCCCTGTGGCGGAGGAGCAAGGTGGGGGAGGGGGGGGGGGGAGCTCTTTCTTTGTACTACGCCAATCTGTATGGGGGGGGGGGGGGCTCCCTTAACACAACCGGCCCCGACAACCCCAACCCCGCGCTTACGCAACACTGCGGCCCCCTTCCCGCGGGGAAACGGGACCCTGGAGGAGACCAGCGGGGCCGTGGGGCCAGAGCACGGAGGAGTACCTGAATAGTCAACACAGTGCACCGCGAGTAATTCTATTAAAATACATCTTTGAGAAAAAACAAAACAAATTAATTAAAACCTAAATTAAAAAAATAACGAAACAAATCGCGAGATCTCTGAGTAGTGCTACCTGATGAGTTATTCCATCACTTCAGATTTTTTTTTCCGTTATTTGTCAGTGGTGAAAAGTTGAACGGGTTGTTCTGTTTAAAAAGGTCACCCAACCCGAGGGTCAAAGTCCCTCTGAAGCGATCGCCAGTGACCCGGTGACCCGGTAACCCGATTTATAGCTGCCGGGGTTATTGCTGCGGCCACAGTCACATTCTGATGGTCCGACTTAAAAAATACACACGGCCGGGTCGATTTCAAATAAAAATAACTAGAGAAATCAACGAGGCGCTGATATATAACTCCCCGATTTACGTTACATTCGCTCTAAGTCATCCTAATGCACGTCAACTAAAGACAGCTATCGTCATTAACACGCTAGGGGCCAGTTTTTATATATTTTTTAAAGGTTTTACATCTTTTTTTGTGTGTTGTGTTTTTTTTCCTCTTCTCCCATTTGTTTTGGCTACACTGCAAAAACTTCATGCCGATTTACAAACTTTCAACTAATAAAAAAAAAATCAACATTCGTGTCCACTTGCCTATAACTAACAAAGTCACACGGTGGGGGAGGGGGGGGGACTCAGATTCCCTCATTATTATGAACATTATTGTCGTCGTCGTCGTCATCATTGTTATTCTTATTACAATATTAAATCACTTGTCGACGTTAGTAACGAGTTGCGCACAGACACGCGCCAGGCTCTGCTGCTGGCGGGATCGCTGGGGAAGAAAAAAAGTCCCCTTCACGTTCGGCCGTTTCACTTAAAAACTTTCACCCTCCTTGCAGCTGTCGCCGCTGTTGCAGCTGCAGCAGCAGCGGCGGCGGCGTGTCGGTGAATTGTAGTCAAGTCGCGTACAATCAGTGTTAGGGAAAGGCAGGCACGTGGCCGGCCCCATGCACATTCACGTCGTAAGCGAGTACTGCGGTCGCGGGAGAGAGGTTTGCGTCTCTCCCCTTTCGTTCATTGGTTTTATATTTTTCTTCTTATTTCCGCAGCCGATCGACTTTGCCGTCATCGCTTTTATTACCTGTGATAAGATAGTGTCTCGTGTGATTATTATTATTTTTTAACAGTGTTTGACTCAAGGAAGTATTACAAAATCAAAAATAAGAAACTAAAACAAAAATATACCTGAATACTCGAGGTGAGAGCGGAAAGGGCGTGCGTGCGCACGCGACGTTCGCTCGCTCGCACATTACCCGAGCGTCCACCTCCGCTCGCTCACGGGGTGACGCAAGGGACGAGCGCGGGGGGGGGGGAGCGACGGGCGAGCAAGTGAACGGGCGGGCAAGCACGCACGCTCGGCTCAAGTCAGCAATGCCCGTTGGAAGATTAAACCCGGATTTACTCGCCACTTACGCGGCGCGCACGTTTGCGCTCATTCACACACTCGCACGCTCGCGCACGCACTGTACACACTCGCACACACCGGTACCGGCACAATCGCGGCACGGGCGAATGACCACACGGCCGCTGCCACCGCAACCTTCGCACGTCCAAAACGATCGTCGTCGTTGCGTTTGCCGGGGTGCGGTGAAGTTCCCTCGCCTGGCTCGCTCCTGCGGTCGGGAGGGCGGTGGGTGGCGGCGGCGGCGTCCGGTGACGGCGCTCGGGAGCCAAGAAATGGCAAGTCGGTGCGTCCAAATCGATGCCGGTTTGTTCAATTATTCAGTCGACAAATGCTGGGGGGGCGGTGGGCACGGGTTGGAGAGCTGAGATGCCCGGAGGGAAGTGGGCGGGGGAGATTTGGGTCGGGTAGACACGTGCCGAGCAGTCGCAGAGGGAACGTAATAAACAAAAATGAGAAAGACCATCATTGTCCATTACAAAAAAAAGGAAAAAGTAAAAATAAAGGATTCCTGAAGTTTACATTTTTTCTGGAAAACTGGCGGCCGCACCGTGGCGTCGCCGAAATTAAATCCCGCTCCTGCTAAACCGCAACCACCCCCCCCCCCCCCCACCGCCGCAGCGAGCAACCGACCGGGTCCGCTCCGACAAGGTGGGGGCAAAGGGCAAAGGGCCGACGTCCGCACGGCCCCCCCCGCCATTCCTTAGGGCACACGGCGCTTCACTCGGCGCCGGCGTCCGAGTCGGAGTCGTCCAGCAACGTGGAGTCGTCCTCGGTGAGCGACGACAATCCCGTCTTGTTGAGCGCCTCCTCGCCACTGCTGTCGTCTGACGAGTTGTCGTCGTCGTCATCGTCGTCATCGTCGTCGTCATCGTCATCATCGTCGTCATCGTCGTCATCGTCGTCCTCTTCTGCCCGTGCGGCCGCAAGTGCTTTCGCCTCCTTCATCTCCTCGCGCCCCTGCTTCTTCGCAACTTTCAGCAGCTGCTGCTGCTGCTGCTGTTTCTGTCGCTCCTGCTCCTGCCGCTGCTGCTCCTGCTGCTGGTGCTCCGCTGCCGCCTGCTTCAGCGCAGCCTTTTTCTTGGCTTTGCCCGTCATGCCGGCGCCCTTGCCCACGCTCGAACGGGCTCTACTCGGCGTCGAACTCACGGCGATTCCCGACTGCTGCTGCTGCAGCTGTTGCTGCTGCTCTTCCTCCTGCTGCTGGTGCTCTTGCTGCTGCTGCACAAAGCCGGGCAGAGTCACGCCCAGGCCCGACAGTGGGAACATGGAGGGGTAGAGCAGCTGCGGGGACAGCAGGAAGGGGCTGATGGACGCCAGCAGGTTGCTGTTGAATGCCGCCGTGGCGGCGGCGGTGGCGGCCGCCGACCTGCCGCTGGTGCCCGGCGCGCCGTCTTCGTCCACGCCGCCGTCTTTCCCATCGTTCAGCAACGCCGCCATCACCGCGGCTGCCGCCGAAGAGGAAGTCCCCTGCTCCCCGTCCGCTTTTCCGTTTGCGTCGGCGCCGGCGGAGGACGCCAGCGCCGTGTTGAGGAGCCCTCCGAGGCCGAACATGGGCCCCAACCCCGGCAGCATCATGGGCAGCATCGCCGCAGCGGCGGCCGCGGCCTTCACGTCGTCGGACGAGCCGGCGCCGCCGCCCAGCGCCGTCGGGAAGCCCATGAGGCTGGCGAGCTGCAGGCTGTGCAGGCTTTGCAGGTTTGCGAGGTTTGCGAGGTCGCCGGTGCTCGCCGAAAGGAGGTTGCCGCCGGCGCCACCACCAGCGCCGCCGCTGCCGCCCACGAGGGAGTTGGTCGAGGCTTTGAGGAGCGCGGAGGCCTTGGGGCGGCGCCCGCGCCGGCGCGCGCCCTCCTCCGGCACCACGGGGCCCGTGAGGATGCGGCCGAACATGGTGTTGGGGAGGAAGCCCTGACGGACAGAGTGAGCGTGAGAACGTGCAGATTAAGAGATTGGCACGGAGCGTGCGGGTGATTAAACGTGCGACTGCTTTAGCCGACTAGACTAGTAGGAGAATGACCAACGTAACCCCGCAGACTCGATCTTGACTGAAAGTCCACACACGTCATCAACTAGACCAGGGGTCGGCAACCAAAATAACAAGGGGAGCCATTTTTTTTGAGTTCGGTCAAAAAAACAAGAGCAGCAATGCATGTGAATAGGAGACGGTGGTCCTTAATAAATAACGTCACGAAGCGGTCCTTAAAGATCCGCAAGTTGTCGACCCCTGAACTAGACGAAGACCATCGGCCGAAATTGGACATGCTGACGAAATTAACCCAGGTGCTGGCAACGGCATGGACTAGGGTGGCGACATGGCCGAGCGGGAGCACGCTCACTGCCGAGAATCGCAGTGCAGGGCCAGCGGACGCCCCGGTTAATACCACGAGGGTGGATTAACCGACAAATACGCTCCCCCCCCACCCCGTCCGCTTCACAGCGGACATTTAACATTCACAACGTTCATCTGAAAAGTACCCCCCTCCCCCCCTTGTGCGAGTGTTGTGGTCCATTTTTGCCAGATGCGGTAAATTACTTAGAGAAAAACACGCAACAGTGTAGCATCGCCCCAAAGGCCCACTCTGCAAGCCAGTGTCCCGTTCAACTTGTGCCACACAGGGCCAGCTCCCAAAGGGGGAGCCCCCTGAGATGCACTGTGTGGGAGGTGCATTGTAAATATCAAGTGATGACGACGACGATGATGATGATGGGGGCGGCACTCACTGACTGCTTGACGACCTCGCCCCAGTCGTCGGGGACGGCGAACTCGGGGTTCTCCTGCAGCCACCGCGCCAGCTCCTTGAGCGTGGGCGCCATGGCACCGCCCATCTGGGGGCGGGGTACAAACAGGAGACGAATGGACGCCGGAAGAGGAACAACGTGGTATCATATCGCCGCCCGCTGATGGCAATGCGGCAGCAGTTTCTCCCAGAGATCGATGTTAACATTGTTACTCAGTGAATGTTGGTGATAGGGAGAGGACGTGTGCTTTTGTTTTTGTAATATATATCTAGAACAGGCAGTCGCTGTGTGTAATGGAGGTTGGTGGTGTTTTAGCGGAAAGGCCAATGTCAGCCAAAGAATGATATAATCAGTTTTTGTTGCTGGCCTGCAGTCTGACCTGTGGATCACCGGTCATTCAGCGCATATCATGCCTCTCCGGTCAATACAATTAGTACCACTTTCACTACCACCACTGTCACCACCAACACCACTCTCATAACTAAAACAAAAGACAAAGCACCTATGAAGGTCGGCACGGCACACGAGGTGCGGTGGTCATCACTACGGACGGCCTCGCCTTTGTCTCCCGAGTGACGATGTTTGGACAACACACCAGGTTCTCATTTATGGCCGTGTCGACCTCGGAAAAGACCAGGATCGGTTAAAAAATTCCTGTCGCCGGATTCGAAGCTCAGCGCGCTAACCACTGCGCCACAGCTCACCACGTTACCAGGATTACCAGTAACCTGCTTCACCGCCACAGCCACCCTCATCACCGCCGCCTCCACTGCTAGTACCTTTCCACTACCATCATCACCGCCACCACTAGTACCCTCCCACCACCACCACGCTCGTGACGGCGCCCCTGTGCCCACCTTCTTGGCGGAGCGGCGGTTGACGACGGGCACGCGCTCCTCCCCCGTGAGTCTGCGCACGTCCAGCTTGTGCGGGTTCTTGCAGCGGTGGCGCTTCTTCTTCGGCTTGTCGAGGGGGTCCACCAGGAGGCCGCTGGCGCTCTGCAGAGCCACAACGAGGGGATATCAAAACAAAATCAATACAAACACCATCACCGCCAACAACAACCACCATTTGCCACTAAGCGGCGGTGATGTCACCACGGCGCTTGTGTCAGGCTACATGCACTTTTAGGCCATATGAAGTGTCGAACGTCCGCTGGCAGGAGGTCACGGGACAGACCCAGGTGCCATGGGTTGACCGAGATGACTGGCCGATGCACCACCTGTGCCCCCTACTGTGCCAACTGGCTGTGTTTTACCTGCCCAGCGCGCCGCTCCACCACACTCGGCCATTTCTCGTCGTTTTATTATCGGGCACTCCCAGTGTCGTGCTACATTGACTACAGCTGAACCAAGCGTCATCTCATCAAGAATCAATACCTTATCAGACCCACCAAGCCATGGTACAGAACACAACGTTCACCAACGCGAGGCCTCCAATCAATCCGCGTCATCCCTCTCTCCGATCGACTCATCCGCGGGGTCCCACTCCTGACACAGCCTCGCCCACGGCAGCTCTCTCCGTAACCTCTGACCCCGAGCCGCCCCCATTGAACGAGCCATGGCCGTGGCGAACACAAAATGGCACCAGCCACAACCGGTGGCGGAAGGGCCTACTCCACCAGAGGGAGCTCTAGAGGGTATTTGGCCTACTCTTCCACGCTGTACCGGACGTGCTGGAAGAGGTGGGAGTACCCCACCACGCTGGTGGTGGGGTAACATGCGCTAATGGCACATGTGGACCTCCCAAGGAATTTGAAAGCTGTGTTTGGCAACCAATAGGGGAATTGGGCGTTTGTATCTCCGTAAAAAGACATGATTTTTGATGGTCGGTGTGGCACACAGGTGTGGAGTCCTCCGCACATCTGTGTGATAAAGGTCACACGTGGGAAGGAGGAAAGGAAGGGTGGTGGTGAGGGCGGGGGGGGGTGTTGTGTTGGTACCGGCAGCAGGCTGGCCATGTCCACAGTGTACGCCGGGTTCTGCCTGAGGAACTCCTCCAGCTGGCGCCGTGATGGCGCGTCATGCCCCGCCAGGCGGGTGCCATCCTGCAGGCTCACCACCGGCACTCGCGACTCCGAATTTTCGGCCGGTGCCGCCGCCGCCGACACCACGGGCACGCTCGCCGCCGCCGTCACCGCGGCCGTCACAGCCGCCGCCGCCGTCGCCGTGGCCGCCGCCTCGTCCACCGGCTTGGCGCCATCGGCGTCGTCCTGCGTGGTAAGTGGTGTCAAGAGGGAGTGAGACACAGCTGGGACGCACGATTCGGCCATTGAGCCGATGGGTCAACATCTTTTTTTTTATTAACTTCCAATATTATGAGTGACGAGTCGCACTACTCCAACAAATAGCAGCCGGACCAACGTCCTGCTTCTCTGTAAATCCTGTCCTTCAAAACGTGGGGAAGAGGAGAGGTTTTTTATTCCAAATATTTTTGTGTCACCCGAATGGTTGAATAATGAAACCGCAACCAAATTGGTAGAGTTATCCATTACTTAAAGAATCAGGTTAGAGGCCAGCTCCACAATGACGGACAATCAGAAAACTGGGCAGAATTTGGAATTTTTTGGTTTCAGATTCATTCGATGCGTTCTTTTTTATTTTTACCCGTCGTGTTGCGTGGCGAGGTGAAGTATGGTCAAATAAGCCTCCGTGACCCACTTAACCCCGTGGGCAACATCTCACACCCCGCCCCCCGCTCACCGCTCCGCCGTGCTTGTGGCTCGTCATGAGGCTAATGTCAAACCCCTCCACGTTCTTCCTGCGGCCCCTGCGCTTGCGGACGACTCTGCCGGCCCCCAGCGCGTCCCTCGCGGCAGTGCCGTCCCCGCCCGTCAGAACGCCGTTGTTGAGGCCGGCCCTCGCCGCCGCCGACGATCCGGCCGAGCCCAGCGCTCGCGCCTGCAGCACCGCGTCCAGGCGGGCCTTGAGCACATCGGCTGGGGCCCCCCGGGAGGGGACGGCGGCCGTGCCGGCATTGCCCCTGGACGCCGGCGCCGAGCCCTCCGCGCCGACGGAACCCGAGCCGCTCTCGGCGGCGAAGAACGAGAGGTCGACGGCCGAGTCTTGCCACAGCTCGTCCGGGAGGCCGAGCGTCGCCGGGGCAGCCGCCGCCGCCGCCGCCGGGGCCACCGGCGGCGCCTTGGTGGGGTCCATGGCCTGCGCCATGAGGTCCATGAGGCTGCGCCGCTTGGCCACCTGCTCTGCCTCGATCTCTGCCTTCTTGCGCCGTTTGCGCCGCTGCTTGTGGAAGGGGAGCTTGAGGCCGTCGTCCTGCACGACGAGGCAGACGTTAGGGTCGGGGCCCAGGCCGGAGCGCTCGCTTGTCTAATCTGATACTCGTGTACATATATTTGAAGCTTTCGTGACTGCAGGAATTACTCTTTGGTTTTTTCGGTAAAGTCACGTGACTTGACCGAAAGAACCATAGAGTACATTATATTTATAAAGAGCACTTTCGCTCAAGGCACTTGACAGAGCTTACAAAACGGTGGACAGAATGGAATGATTTAAATGGCAGGGGCGTGCTACAAGGTATTGAGGAACGAGTGAGCGGCGATAGAGGGGTACTTGGGGATCAGGAAAGGGTAGGGGAGGCACTGTAAGGAGCGGAGGAGTGAGGGGAGGCACGTCTGAGCCAGCGTATGGAGGGGGTAGGGTCCCCGCACACCGTGAGCAATGGCACCCACGGGTCTCTTTCGGTGACGCCAGTGGCGGAGGTTCACGTGTTAATGTGTCGTTTCTCTCCACAGTTATTTAAAAGTCTTCCCCAGCCCTAAATCACACCGCTAGCTACATCACACTTGCATTATTTGGGTGCCGCGGTGGCTAGATGTGAACGACCTCGCCTGGTATACAGGAGGTTGTGGGGGTTCGATCCCAACCCTGACACTTGTATATTTGGAGTTTGCATATCTCTCTCTCCGTGGTTGTGGATTTTTCTCCAGGTCCTCCAGTTTTTCCTTCCATGTTTACAATCGACACCAAGCATGTATTTGGCTGAAATAAATTCCCACATGATAAGCCACTTATGTTGAGCTATCATTTGTGGCCAGGTCGCTTGTGAAGAGCTATATACAACTCAGTGGGACTTACCTGGTAAAATAAGATAAACATCGTTCATGGTTAATAACTGCATTTGAACTGAAACTGTTCCAAGACTCTTTAGTCTGGCGTGGGATTCAAATGCTCCGGCAGGGCTGCTGCCATTGAGCGCAGCACGTGGGTGTGGGGGCGACACAGCCCAGAACACCAAGTCACGCGAGTTTCTAATGGAGCAATTACAAAAGGCAAACTAATCGGCTCGATCAGCTCTCGGGTCCAGACAACAAGCGAGCCGCGAGGGTGGCCGGCCAACTGGCCGGTCCCACCAGTAATTCGGTACAAATCCGCACAGAGAAACTAATGAACGATGAGCGGGGGGGGGGGGGATGAACGTTTTAGCGGAGCACGAGACAGGAGGGAACAGGATTCAAAGCAGCATCAGTGGCGGCGAGCGCTGGCAGCAGCCGACGGTGGAAAGGGCAGTAGAGCGGCAGAGAGCGCTTCAAAAAAACAAACTGTAAACGATTCAAGATCGCAGCGACGCGGTTGACCGACGCGCTGCCGGATCATTCGCTCGATTCAAACACCCGTGGCAGGTGGGGCTGCGTGGCACCGCCCCCAAGTGCGATCCGTCTCACGACGCCGCCACTGTTGAGCGCGCTGCATGAATCCGAACGGATTCCTAGCGTAAGAATCGACTTTCGTTGATTAATCGATGTTACCAAGCGAGTAACAATCACCCCCCCCACACCACCACCACCACCACCCTCCCTCCTCTCTATTTCGTGGTGTCGTTTTTTTTTTCTTTCCAAATGGAGCCATGGAAATCTAAACGTCGGACATCGTGCCAAATGACACGCAGTGGTACAGCCCAACACCACATCGGAGAGCTGCACGGCACAACTGCGAACATCCACGCAAGACGATTACCAACCCCTCTGCAACATCACCATCATCAAAATCGTTACGAACTCTGTCTATGTCACCATAACCCACCGCCCCCGCCCCCCGGTGCTAGCGTCGGTGCCGCCACCGCCCCCCCCTACCTTGGCGAGCTGCGGAGATGGAGCGCCCGTCTCCTCGGAGATGCTCAGAGCCGGCGAGTCGTTGGCCAACGGGCTGTCCGTGCCACTGGGGGTAAAGGTCGCCACCGGGGGCGCTGCTGGTGCTGGCACCGGCGTTGCCGCGGGAACCGCAGCAACCGCGCTCGTCGAGGCCACCACCTCCAGCACCAGTCGCCGTGCCGACGGCCACTTGCCCCGAAGCACCGTGTAGCAGATCTGGTCGATGCGGTTGATCATCACGCGGTCCTGTCGGCGGGCACGGCAATGAGGCGGCAGAGAGGCGGCAGAGATCAAATCAGAGACGGGTTGCTAAAAGGTCAAGGTCGGGGTGCGTATAGCGGGTCATGATAACAGCCAGGTCAAGTGGGGGCGGGGGGGGTATTGAGGGGAGATTAAAGCGAGAAGTTAGAGTCGGTGACTCGGGGCCACCTTTAAAAATGTGAAATGACGCAAAATGCTGCCCTCCCCCGAAGGTGGAAACCCCCAAAACGCAACACCCGTCATGAGTTTGTGCAAAAAAATGTCTAAATAATCGCACAGAAAGTCTCAAGAGCTTTCCCGCTGCCCGAATGAATATCGATGGCATTGATGCTCATCTCCCATTTGCAGCCCTCGCAGCAGCAGGGGCAGCAGTGGGCAGGGCGGAGTCCACTACCTAGAAGGGCAACATCTGCTGACCTCCCAACACCTCCGACAAGCACAGTCGGCTACGTACGGTGCGGAAGTTGTTCAAGGCACATGCATACGAACAATGTTGACCCCAGTCACGCACCTTGGGCCAGTAGGAGAAGGTGTAGATGGGCTGGTGGGGGTCGGGGTATCCGGGCGGGCACAACTCCCCCTCCTCGCGCACCGAGTCGTCCAGCGTGTCGTCCCCGCGCCCGAACGACGCGTTGCTCTCGTCGGCGAACGCCCGGGGTCGCAACGACCCGGTCACGCCTGCTCCAGAGGGGGACCCGGGGGGGGGAAGGGGGGGGAAGGAAAAGACGCAAGGAAAGTGACGACACGAAAACGAGACGCGAGAGAGAATCGGTGCCCTTTAGCGGGGTCCTGCGTGCCACAGATCGCTGCCGAGGACCCCAGCCAAGAGCCCCAAAACACTTTTGGCTTCCCTGCAGTGGGGGTCTGCACACGATGCCTCTCCTCCGCTCATCACGTCTGACGGTCACGTTACAACGCACGGTGGCCAGCAGGCGGCAGTAGGGCACCGGTCTCCTCCCGTGTGTGCGTGGCGTGCGTGGGCGTTCGTGCCGTGGCGAGCGCGCGCCGCTCACCGCGAGCCTTCAACTCGAAGTCGGACTTCTCCTCGTCGTCGCTGTCCGTCTCCTCGTCGTCCTCCTCGCCGTCCTCACTGCTCTTCCTGCGCGCCTCCTCGCGACGCGCCGCCTCCTCCTGCTCCTCCTTCACCTCCGCTGTCCTGCTCTCCTCCACCACCACCTCCACCTTGACCGGCACTTCCTGCTTCACCTTGGCAAGCACCTCCTCCTCCTGCTTCCCCAACGCTTCCTCCTCCTGCTTCCCCAACGCTTCCTCCTCCTGCTTCCCCAACGCTTCCTCCTCCTGCTTCCCCAAAGCTTCCTCCACCCGCTTGCCTAACGCTTCCTCCTCCTGCTTCCCCAACGCTTCCTCCTCCTGCTTCTTCACCGGCTCGACCTCCTCCTGCTTCTTCACAGGCACGTCCTCCTCCTGCTTCTTCACAGGCACGTCCTCCTCCTGCTTCGTCACCGCCGGCTCGTCGTCCTCCTGCTTCGTGGGCACTTCTGGCTTCACCGCCGCTTCCTGCTTCGTTGGCGCGTCGGGCTCTGCGGCGACGGCCCCGGAGTCCGGTTTCGTTTCGGTGCCGTCGAGTTTCAGGGCAGGCCTCGGCTCCTCCACCTCATCCGCGGGCGGCGGCGCCGACGGCTCCTCGACGCCTGCGTCCACCACGGCCAATGGCTCCGACTGAAACGAAAACATGGAGGGGGTGGAGCGGGAGCAACGTGTCCGGTTGGGGTCAGGTGCGTTCGATTCTGGGTTTCGGCCACAACAACCACCACGGTGACAATGGGGCTCTCGAGCCAAGCTGCAGCTTGTGTAAAAAAAAATTCTGCCACGTGTCGTGATGGGTACCGCAAGACCCGACCGTGTCCAACCGAGCTGCATTGGCGTCCGGTTGCCGAACAAACACATTATAAGGTCGCGCTCATTACACACACACCAAGTGTTTGCCACAAATGAACCGCGATACGTCGCTGAGCCCGTCAAGGAGCATAAACCACCATCACGCAAACACCGGTGGTCGTCCTCGCAGCAGCTTTTGGCTAACCATCGAAGAAAGACGGTCACCGCATCATCACGCGTCGCTTTCGGAAGCGTTTCTGCGGCCATCTGGAACGCTCTTCCTTCAGATATTAGGAAAGCCACTGGAGCCGTGCACTTTTTAATCATTGAAAAAGCATTTCTTTAGAACCGTTTTCTGTGTTTAGTTTGTTGTCCTTCTCCCCGCACCTCCAGTGGGTATGGTAGTCTATGAAAGAAGCTCAACATTCAGCTCAATATACGTACATTCACCGCACAAACAACCCTTGCCCTTCAGTTTGGATCATCAGTCAACTGGGCAGACACCCAGGCATCACACAATCACACGTTCTTTTAACAACTACGCGAACAAACATTAGTACACGTGTCTGTAGGTGGTGGGAGCGGAGGGGGGGGCAGCCCCCAGTGTGCGGAGAGACAAAGAGGCCATTTTAAGAGATCTCAGAATCTGTTCTACGGCGTCTCCTCTCTCAGACCACTTATAAAACGCACGCAACGCGCCGCCCGTTGCGAGCTCACACGTCGCGCAAAACGAACGGGCTCTCAGTGTGTGCCGCACGAGCCCATTGGGAATAACATTTTGGAGAAATGCTGAAAAAACCCAAAGACACAAATAAACTTGGGAAGCACGGCCCTTGCTCATCCTGCCCCTCTCCCCCCCAAAAACACCATCACCACCATCGCCACCATCATCATCATCACCGCCGTCACCACCACCACCATCACTCCCGTTGCCTTCATCGCGCTCGCCACGCTCGTCCTACCTTCACGTCCACCACGGCCTCTCCGACGTTCTCCGCTCTCTCCGCTCTCTCCGCTCTCTCCGCTCTCTCCTCGCTCGACTCGGACTTCACCTCCGCCGGCGTCGGCTCCTCGGCGGCAACGGCGCCGTCCTTCTCTTCCTCGGCCGAGGCCGGCGCCGCCCCGTCGGGGACCTCCTCCGGCCCTTCGTCGGGACCCCCCGCCCCTCCGTCCGGCCCAGCCACCGCCACCGCTGCCACCGTCGCCCCATTAGCGGTTTCGTCGGGGGGGTCCCCCCCCACCGGGGAGGCTGCGGCACGGTGGTGGTGTTGGTGCCGCAGCAGCGCCAGCGCGTTGGCGTTGTTGGTGCTGGAGGAGGACGTCTGGCACTGGATGTACCTGGGGCGAGAGACGCGATTGGTTTGGCGCCGAGTAGCGTTCACTCTCGCTACCAGTAGCAGCAGCAGCAGCGAGAGCGTTTCTTATGAGAGGAGGCGTAATGATGCATCGATTGATGTTGATGAATGTGAGTCTGTCTCTATGCGAGTCTACGGGTCTCATGCGAGTCTACGGGTCACTATACAAGTCTACGGGTCTCTATGAGAGGCTACGGGTCTATAAACAAGTACGTGAGAAAGAACGAGCAGCTATCTTCAGCCGCAGGGCCCGTCGGCCCGTGGCACCAGCATTTGACCCTTCTCACAGTTTGCTAGATGCCGACCGTGCCCAGTCACACGCTGCTGCTGCTACGGTGACGGGGTCTGGTCGGGGGTCAGGCGTCGGCGCTCACCTCTGCTGCGCCTCGCGGAAGGGCAGCGTGGCGTCACACAGGATGTGGTAGTCGGTGCGGCTGACCCCGTGGCGGGCGGCGCCGATGAGCAGCTCGCGGTCGTGCCGCCCGCACTCCCACCAATCGGGGAGGTCGTAGGAGGGGGCGCACAGCAGCAGGCGCTCCTCCAGCTGCGGGTGGCGCAGCACCTGCTCGCGCACCTTGCGCAGCAGCTGGATACGGTAGAGGGTGCGCGACGCGCGCTCCTCCGTGATGGGGGCCAGCAGCAGCGACGGGTCCACGAGGCCTGGCCCGGGATGGTGGGGAGGTGGACGCGAGAGGGAGAGGCCGGGAAGGGTCGTTGCGCACAGTGAGCGGGGGAGATGCGATAGGTGAGAGACACGGGGAGGGTGAGAGAAAGAGACAGAGAAGGTGAGAAGGACATGGGGAGGGTGAGAAGGACATGGGGAGGGTGAGAAGGACATGGGAGGGTGAGAAAGACACAAATGCGAAGGATGCGGCGGCGTAATGCGATGACGGGACGCAATAGGTAGGGTGCGACAGTAGGAAGGCCACTGCGGTGCGGGCGGGGGCGTGCTGGCTACACGTACGGTCGCTCTCGTGCGGCAGCATGCGGCACACGCGGCGGCACATGGCGAGGAAGGCCAGCAGGTACTTGGTGAGGCTCTCGTCCGTCTTCTTGTCGAGCCGCGCGTAGGCGCGGAAGCGCGACCAGTCGAACTGCTGCCGCTCGGGGTCGTACTCCACGCCGAACGTTGACACCACGCGGTAGAAATCCGTCTCCTCGCGGCGCGTCCACCTGGGCCGGAAATTCCACGTTCCCGTGACGAGGGAGGAAAGGAGGGGGTGAGTGACTGCGCTTGATGCACTCGCTCCAGAAACTTCCCTTGGAAGCGGCGCTCTCAGCTTTTGATCCGGCAAGGATGGTAGCCCAATTACCCCGACAGGGATTTGAACTCACAACCTATTTGACCGAGAGGCGAGCGTTCTAACCTGGGCTGAATTTCAGCCGGATGGCTGTGACCGCTAGTCATGGCGCCACCTACTCCAAGTCTGCCAGTAACCCGGAAAATAATCGGTGAGAAATGTCAGCCTTGGGGTCTCACACCCCACTGCACCCACCAGCTCCTCGCACGTCCGCACACGTCTCGCGGATGCACGTACCAATTATCAGGCACGTGAGGCGTGTAAACGACTTCATCCGTATTGAAACGGCAAAAAAAATTATGAAAGCGGCAAGAAGTCGCGGCCGGCGCCGTCACTCTCGGCCGGACCGGTCAGTTCGCCGGCGCCTGCCTCTCACCTCTGCCGGCGCTCCGTCTTGGCGGCCTCGCGAGCCTGGATGAGCTCCTCGTTGCGGCGGCGCCGCCTGCGGTCGGGCTTGGCCGCCGCCAGCAGCCGCTGCTGCTGCTGCTTGTAGCAGCGCTGGTACGCCGTGACGATGCGGCGCAGGCGCGTGGTGAGCGCCGAGCCCGACGGCCAGCCCGGCCGCCCGCTGCCGTCGCCGCACGAGCTGCCGCCGACCCCGCCGGCGTCTGTAGGCGGTGCGTGGGGGAGAGGAGAAGGTGGGGTGGGGGGTGGGGATGTCGAGATTAGGTCTTTGGGTACAGAGCGCACAGCGCAATAACCATCGTGGCACCGCTCCACACCTGTTGCAATTTTCCAAGCGTATAAATATTGTGCTATACAAAAAAACAGGTGATACGCCCCCTTGAGAGAGTTTGGAGATTTTGTTATGTCGGGAGTTGACCTGTGACCATCGATCTGCATGCAGGTGCCGTAACGCCACAGCAGAGGGCAGGAGAGAGACGCCTCCTGACGAGTGTGCCAGCGGCCTTTGTCCTCGCTAGGGGTCGCTCAACCCGCTCAGCATTTGTACAATAGTGGCATTTAGAAAAAAAAAAGAGTTAATGATCGACCCGGGAAGACTGTTGCGACCTTAGGGACATTTGGCCAGCCCGAGAACACCCGTGCATAGGAGGAGATCACACGCAACACTCAAATCCCACTCCGAGAACTCCTGGAGAAGCCAGGCTGGAGCCTGCTTGGCTAACAAGTGCCGACGACGATGACACGGGGCGCATTGACGGTGATTTGGTCAGAGGGTTAATTGGTTGTTAATTGGATGTGACGAGGTGGGCAGTGCTGCGTACCGTCGGAGATCGTCATCTTGAGGTCCGACGACGACAGGAAGTCGTCCTGCAACACAGAGGGGCGGGGGGCGTGAGTTAGACCGGCCTGGAGTGACACCGTAAGGACAGGATTTTGTTTTGCGTCTCTCCTTTGTTCGTGAAGTTGCCACCTTCCCGGCGGCAGTGGTCGTGGAGATGATGATCGTGGCTACATTGGTGATTATGATGGAAGTGATGCCGGCGGCAGTGACTTTGGTGCAAGTGGTGGTGGTCGTGGCAGCGGTGGTGGTGATGATCGTGGTTGTGGTGGCGATTGTGGTGATGGTGTTGGTCGTGTTGGTGATTATCAGTGCCTGTGGGGACTAGATAACAGTGGTGGCGAGTGGTGGTGGTGGTGGTTCTCTCCGTGGTGGATGGTGCATGGCGCCGCCTCTCACCTCGATGTCGATGTCGTCCCGGAAGGCGGCGCGCGCCGGCTTGTACTCCGGATCCTCACCCTCGTCGCGCTCAAACTCTCCGCTGAGCACCGGTGACGTACACACGCAAACACAAGCACAAAATTAATGACCACTTAAATCAGCCCAACACAGAAACACGCAACTTCATATACTAGAACATTATCAACACTGTCAGTCCTTGGTTGAGCGCTGGGCAGCATTTTCAGTCGTAGAGTTAACATTTTATTAACCACGGTTCGGTGTCCTGGCCCGTTTGGCTTCAACAGGGACTTGAAGGAGTGTTTTTTTTCCTCTCCAAGTTTTGCACAACCCTCTGATCACGTGGCCCGAGTCCCAAATAGCAACAGCACCTCGCACGAGAGTTTCGTTCATACGGGATCGTAATTACGAGAGTAATTGTGGCTCCATCCCCGCAGCGCTACCGACATCAGACGGACGGAACCAACGCATCAACGCTTTTTATCTCGGTGGGAAAGCGTCGGTAACCACGAACAATAACGACGGTGAGAGCGCCGCCACCAGCACCGCCGCCGCCGCCAGCACCGCCGCCGCCGCCACTCACCCGTCGCCCAGATCACCCCCGCGTTGCTCGGCGGCGAAGGCCTGCTGGTCGGGCATGCCGACCTTCTCCAGGAAGCAGAGCGTCGGGTCCGCGCGCATCGAGTTGTACCGCTCATAGCCTGCGCACCGCCACACGCACGCGGCCACATCCATGCACGCACACACGCACATCACCACACATGAACAAACACGCAAGCGGATGCGGAAACACCAGATACCAGTACTCACGTCAAATATGGTTTTCATAGGTGGTCAACGATACGCTCCAACTCGTTGCCACTGAACGGCGTACCAAAAGTCCCGGGGCGTGCGCACGCGCCGCGCGGCGCGATGGTGCGACCGTTTGACTGCGCAGGAGGGGTCAAGGTCAGGGGCGGGAGGCTTGGTGGGGGGGGGGGGGCGACCGCACCGTGCTTGAAGACCCCGATGAGCAGGGATTTGTCGGCCGTTGAGTTCCACCAGCTGGCCGGACGGTCGCCCTGATCGAGATCTGGGATCCACACGTCGATCTCGCTGGGGGCACAATGCGCACGCACAAGCAGGCAGGGACACGCACGCAAGAATGCACACACAAGCACGCAGGAACGCAAGCACACACGCGCAGGAAAACACACCCACAAACACGCACCGCGTATGAGTCACATACTTTGGATTCTGTGCAGTACACCAGCCCCAGGGAGAATGTGCTCACATGCATTTAAATCCATTCACGCACGCACGCACACACGGTACACTGTCCATGATACCTGGAGTCGCACCCCTGCAGCACTCGCTCGGCCTGGTCCCCGATCACCTCCTGCCGCAGGTAGTAGAGCATGCGCACCCGCAGCAACACCCTACACAGCAGGGCAGCACAACCACCACCATCGTCACGACGACAGGCAACAACCACAACCGCCGTCACGACGACGGGCAACAACCGCCACCATAACCACACTGCACAGCAACACCGCAACCACAACCGCCACCGCAATGCCAACGAGCAACAACCACCGCCACGCTAAGGGGCAACACCCCTACCACAACTGGCATCGCCATCACACCGACAACACCAACCACAACCGACAGCACCAACCACAATCGCTACCACCGTCACACCGACGACAACACCAACCACAATCGACAGCACCAACCACAACCGCCAACACCGTCACACCGACGACAACACCCACCACAATCGACAGCACCAACCACCAGTCACACTGAACAGCAACGCCCACATTCCCACCACCGCCACACCGACGAACAATGTGGTTGGCAAGTCCAAGTCAGCTGTTCGTAATGCGGTTGACAAGTCAGTTCGCAATGATCTTCGCGAGTCTGGGCATCACCGCAGCCACCATTCGGTGAATCCTCCGCGGTCCCCATGTGCAGCTCGCAGTAACGCAAAACGGTGGCGCCAAATCGACGAACGCGAGTCGCCAAGAAACCCAATTTCTGTCTCAATCACCACTTGCTTTTCCGTTTGTGGTCCCACTCGGACGCCGCCTTGCCCACGGGGGTAGGGCGGGGTGGGCGGGCCGCTTTAAAATGGGACGGTTGCTCTCGCTGCGACCTTTGAAAGCGAGCTGCCCCCACTTCAACAAGGGGCAGCCGCAACAATTGGTTCGGCACAGCCAGCAGCCGCCGTTGCCGATGCTCCGGTCAGTAAGCGGCATGGTTCGTTCACCAAAATTGACGATGCGTCAATTCAGAATCAGAATATTTATTTATACTGCAGGAGGAATCCGAGGAATCCGAAAGCTCTTTTTTTCGCAGATGTCCAGCAGGGGCGGGTCAGAACGTTACAACAACGGTACAATAACAGAATGGTAGTGCAAAGAACAGGTAATCTTGACTTGAAGCTTTCGTGACTGTAGGAATTTTAGTTTTTTGATATTTTCTTTGAACCTATCTACGTGACTTTACCGAAAGACCTGAAGAATACAGGTAAACAAATCACCCAAAAGCCTACGAGTGAAACTAAACCATCCCCATCCTACCAGGCTGAGCCCACCGAGGTATTAACTTATTTGCCATAATTGACCTGGCCATAAATGATAGCTCAACAAAAGTGGCTTATCACGTGGACATTTATAGCAGCAGATTAATCTAAATAATCTCAATGCATGTCTCTAAATGGAGGGAAAACCAGAGGACTAGGAGAAAAAAATCCACGACACTACGGGGGAGAGACACATGCAGACTCCCAAATATACAGGGCGTCTATTGATCATGATAAGACTGCTGTGCTCACGACACGCGCGGAGAATCAACATTAACCAAAGAACCAGGTCTTGAATCGCGATGGGGGGGGGAGGGGGGGGCGGACGATCACACTCCTCGTCGGCATGGTGCAGACTCTCCGAATAAACTGAACGCTTACGACTTGCAAAGCTTGTGCTGCGTGCGTAGAATGCCTCGTTTCCACCGTGCGTATGTTTACATCGCCACACTTTTAGCGAATCACACGAGGGTAGGTTTTACATGGTGACGGATTTGAGTGGGGGGGGGCCTTCATCCAGCAGTGGACAAATTCTGGCCGATTAAGATCATGGCTTGGTGCCGACCCACAGCGGCGCGGGGAGATTGGTGACGGATCGCCGATGCGTGGTGACTGCACCATGCCGTGGGGGTGGGGTGACTCTCCGCTCCATATCATTACACAGCCCTCCCCACCTCCCCCCGTTCGGCTCACCCTTCTCCCAACCCTCTCCTCCTCTTTTACCCTTCTCTCGGGAGTGCCGCAGTGGCGATAAGTTAACTACCTCGCCTGGTATGCAGGAAGTCGTGGATTCAATTTCGACCATGACGCCTGTTGCGTGGATTTTTCTCCCGAGTTCTCTGGTTTTTCCCCCCACCTCCTCTTCCCCTCCACATCCATCCCCTCCGCACCCAAACACCCACCCCCACACTCCTCCCCGTCTCTCTCACTTGTTGCACTGTTGCTTGAGGTGCTTCTTGTAGCCTTCGTCCTGCAGGATGACCTCCGGGTTGCTCTTGGTCAGCCAGTCGGCCTTCTCCAGGTCAGGCAGGCCGCTCTGGGCCTTGACCTTCTTGCCCTTGCGGCCACGCGGCACCGGCGCCGACAGGCCTGTCGACACGGCGGGGGGAGGGGTTGTCGGAAGGTCAGAGGCGAGCGTTACGAGGTCACGAGGTCAGGTTGCGTGAGGCCCTGGCTGGGCCCCGCGTGGGGCTGCATTTTTTCGTGCGCGCAACTGAAAACTAAAATAGCAATCGCAATTTTTGTATTTCAAATGGAAAATAATGAGTCTCGCATCTGTAGGAACACCACAGAGTTCGCTAACCAAAACAAAACTGGGACGTCTGGGTTGCAACGTCCTTCTATTCTGGTGCTCCTCCTCAAACGAGGCACAACTTCGCATCTCCCTTACGATTATCAAAGATCCCTTTCCCAGTCGGTTTTAACGGGAAGCTGGAATCGTCGGTCACAGGGCCAAATCTACGGGAACTAACGTCGGCATCGGCGAGAGGACGTACCGGGGCACAAGCTGCGAGCGGATCTGTGAGAACGAACGAGCGGCTCACCCGAATGGTTCTGCAGTGTGCGTGTCTGCCCGTCGGCCGTGGGAGTGATGAGGTCCCAGATGAAGGCCTTGATCTTCTCGTCGCCGCGGTAGTGCTGCAGGCAGTACACTACCAGCGAGCGGCAGATGGCCTCCACGTCGCCCTCCGCCAGCCGGCGCTTGAAGCGCCCGTACGACAAGATGTCGGTCCACCGGCCCCAGCTAAGCGGGCGAGCGGTCGGGGCCGTACGCACACAGAAGGCAGGATATCCAGAGTGACGCACACCACCCAAGCAAACATCCCGACATTATGGCCCACGCAGGTTGCTGGGCCAGGTGCTGTTCACGAGAACCAATTTACAACTAAATAACTACAACTTTTTATTTCACTGGGAAAGACCCACTGAGCTTTCTCTCGCTCTTTCTCAAAAGCAACCTGGCTGCCACAAATGCGGGGAGAGAACACGCAAACGTCAAAATATACAAGCGTGAGGGTGGTGGGACGAACCTATGACCACCTGCAGCATGCCAGGCGAGAGAATTAACACAATCAAGGCCGTTGTAGCGCACGAGAGCGTGCTGCAGCCAGCACCATGCCTGGGCGCCACCTGTTTCCCCAGTGCCGGTGCTTTACACAAACCGCACCAGGTACTACTCCTTTGAAGGCCGAGTTGCTTCGGGATGGCTCAGAATCCGTTCACATTCCACGTACCACTGGTGATACCCACGGTCATGGACGGGACACAGGAACGTTGGATTCGTAGAGCAATGCGCTCACCAATACACCACCGCACCCCGTACAGGCGCACACGTGGAGCACTCGGCTCGCATTGACGGAACACCACATTCACCGCGGCGAGGCCTCAAACCAATCCGCTGCATCTCTCCCGACCGACTCGTTCGTGGTCTCCCACCGTCCCACCGGCCCAGTCCCCTCCAGTGCTCGTACCCGTAGATGAGGAGGTTCTTCTCGACGCGGAAGCACTCGGTGCGCGCGTATCCCGCGGCGCGGTCGTGGCTGCGGCGCGTGCGTGGTGTCGCCCGCTCGTCGTCGCTGTCGCCCTCCGAGAAGTCCAAATCCTCGCCCTTCACCGCGTCGTAGTGCCGCGTCTGCTTGCGCACGCGCGGTGTGTCGATCACCAACGTGTTCTGCTCGCACGCACATGTACACACACAAGTAATTAGTTCCAAGTCCGACGCAAACGACACGAGCGACGAACATTTCGGTGGCCCAGGTCGCCCTCGCCAAACAGACTCTATCCTGGTCTTTTGAGTTATTAGCGGGTTAATCAAAATGACGACACCCGGCGTGTGAAAGATGCTTCACGATTCAAGGGCGGGTGTGCAATGATGAATTGAGGTGGAGCGGTGGCACAGCAGTTAGTGCACCGAGCGAGATTAACTCAGGGATCCAGAATCAGAATATTTATTTATACTGCAGGAGGAATCCGATGAGCTATAAAGCTCTTTTTTCACAGATGTCCAGTAGGGCCAGGTCAGAACGTTGCAACAACAAACAATACAAAAGCATGTAACATTTTTTTTTTTTACTTACCAGGTAAAGCCCACTGAGCTGTTAGCTTATCTTTCAGAAGTGACCTGGTCACAAAATGATAGCTCAACAAAACTGGCTCATCATGTACAAATTTAGAGCAGCAAAATAATCTAAGCAATCTAAACGTATATTTTTCTAAATGTGGCAGGGCTTAACCGGAGTACCCGGAGAAAAAATCCACGCGACCACGAGGAGAGACACACGCAAACACCAACTATACAGCAGCAGGCATCACGGTCGGGATCCAACCCACGACCTCCTGCATACCAGGCGAGGCAGTTAACATCTCCAAGCCACCGTGGCGCCCCTGAAATAAATAAATCCCAGTTGCGATTCCCGGCCACGGCTAACACCAGCGGCGAATGATATCTGAACAAGTTATGGCCGCCCTCCTTCAACAATCCAGAACGGCCGGTGTGGTAATGTATGGTCAAGCAACCCCCATGACTGACATGGTGCGGATAGGGGTGGGGGGGGAGGCGGAGGCCTTCATAAAGTGGTGAATTTACAAAGTGCTCAGGCTGTACATCTATTCTTAGACACACACATCACTCAGAATAGCAAGTTAGGATCAATGATTATGTGAAAATTACGTGCAAATGTTACATTCACACTCGCGGAACGAACAAAACTGTACAATTGAGAGGGAAACTAATGGCGGAACACACACACATACATATATAACAAGATAAAGATTCCTTATACAGCCAAACAGACAGATGGGGAAAGTGCTTTCAGTGATCACCTGTTAATTAATGCTGGTGCCAACGCACAAGCAGTTGTGGCAAGGGCGGGACCACACCCAGGCACCTGATGTTTGCACACTGCACCAGGTACTCATTTGTGGCCTATGGGAAGCCCAGGACCAGTTCAGGTAGGTCACTGGTGTTGGCCGTGAGTGGGAATTGAACTCGGGTAGCCGGGTTCATAGCGCAGCGTGCCAACCACCACACGACAACAGACGGGGCCACACGGCACGGTTGGCTACGTACGGTGCGAAAGATGCTGAACGTACACACGGACAATAACAAGCGGGGGGGGGGGGGGGGGTTGTGGGGGGGGGGAGCGGCTGGTGGACTCACCCTGCGGCTGAATGCGTCCGGGTCGACTTCCGCTTTCTTTGCCCACTTGGCCCAGAAGTTGGGGTCGTCCAGAGAGATGTCGTCCCGATTCCCCGATGCCACGAAGCTCGCCTGCCGTCGTGGACACATACGGGGGCGTGCATCACCGACGTCATCGTCGTCATCGTCGTCAACATTATTCTCATCATTATTCTCATTGTCTTTCATCATTCGATCATCATCAACACTGATGACATCATCACTCCATGGATCCTCATTCTGAGGGGCAACAAACTTCGTTAAAATCATCATCACCACCACAAAACTTAACTTTCACCAAAGTAATTTGTATTCTCATGATTATCATCAGTATTGTCACCATACTCATCATTCATCATCACCGCCACCACGACCATCTTCAACACTATCATAACGATAATAATTATCATAATCAGTCATCATTATTCTCATCTCGTGACAACCCAGACAAAGGCTACGCGACGAGCTAGCGATGACAGGACACGGGCACCACCAGGCTTGGGGCCAACAGTACCAGGTATGAGCTAAACTCTTCGGACCTCGACCAAAGTTGAATGTGCTGCTGTTTGCTCCGTGCCCTTGTAATGGCTTTCCATGTTATTATTACATGGGGCGCGACGGTGGCGAGATGTTAACTCCCCTGCCGAGTACGCAGGAGGTCGAGGGTTTGATCCTGACCCTGACGCCTGCTGCATATTTGGAGTTTGCATGTCTTTATCCCCGTCGTCGCGTGGATTTATCTCCGGGCCCTTCGGTTTTTCCCTCCACATTTAGAATCAACGTCACACATCTAGAGTATTTGGCTGCGATCAAACTTCCACGTGATAAGCCACATCGTTGGGCTATCATTTTATATGGGGCGCAGTGGCTTCTGAAAAATAACTACATAGCTCAGTGGGCCATACCTGGTAAAATAAACGTAGTTTAGAGTTTAATAGTTTTAATCATTAATCGTGCAATCAGGCACTGGCCACACGTGTGCCCGCGCGCCCGTACCCCACCTTAGCGAAGGTGGAGCCCTTGCCCTCCGTCTCGATGGTGATGGTGTGCGTGCGGCGCTGCAGGATCTGGTCGATGTCCTCCTCGCAGAACTTGGAGCTCTCGTCCTCCTCGTCCATGATGGCCCCGTAAGCGCCCTTCCTCAGCAGGTCCTCGATCTCCTTCTTGGACATCTGCTGCACCTGGCGGCCGGACCAGAGGTACAACCGTGAGGGTCAGTTATCCGGCGAGACGAGGCTTTTTAGAGATGCCACATGCGTCGCGTCTCCCGTTCAATCGCCGGGCTCAATTACTTGCCGCCCGGACTTGCCCGCCCGCCCCCTACTCATTCATCTGTGCCATTTTCTCCGCCGTCTCACCCCGTTGGTGGCGTTCTCCCGGCCGCTCATGGACTGCAGCACGGCCTTGTCGAGGCCCAGCTTGAGGCTCGCCTTGTCGAACATCTCGCGCTCGTACGAGTTGCGAGTGATGAGCCGGTAAACCTTCACCGCCTTGCTCTGTCCGATGCGGTGGCACCGCGCCTGGGCCTGGGTTGGGTGGGGGGTGATGGGAGATGGGAGGAGAGGAAGATGTCGGAAAAACAGAGGCTCGTGGTGTCACCGTCGTCAATATCGCAAATCAAACCGAGAGGACTCTATGGGACGGCTGGGAAAGTAAAGGAATAATAATAAATAGGTCGCCGAATCCAAGAAACTCGGAATTATCCGACCGAAATAGAACAATCCAGAGGATCCGATGACGTGAGTCGCCTCATGACATCGGTTTGACTAAACGGACGTCACAGATAATTATAATTAACGATGGCACTATATGTAAGATATTTAAGTTTAATGACATCGATTAAATTGCGTGAACATAGAAGTGATACATTTAAATATGAAAATACTCAAATTGGAAACAAAAAAATCCGGCATAAAAACAGAACCTGAAAGGCATCCCTCAGGGGTACGTGTATGTGCAAGACTAGGTCGACTCAGCCTCAAACGAGTACACTGTATAAACATCACCATTGCCGGGCATGGCGCTGGCCACCCACCCCCTCCCTCGTGTGCCGTGCCGGCCTTCGTAGGTGCTCGCGAACAGCACTTGCCCCAACAACCTATGAACCCTTTCCCATTCCTATGACGTACGTGAACATCCTAGGAATGGAATTGGACTAAAAACTAAAACAACTTTATTGGTACGGCTTCAGGTTGGAAGACGTACTGAGGTCCTACAAGGCCATGCGGGAGGGAGCGTGGCAGTTTGGTGCCAGCTATACCGTAGAGTGCGGTCGCGCCTTTAAAAACAACGGCTCTTTGAAGAAAAAATGAACAGCAAATCGTTTGCGCACATTCAGCCGGTGAACCGGACACCCGCCACCCTACAACTTGCAGACGTCTCGGGAGGGAAAAGGCTTCAGAGGCGAGGTGGGAGGGGGAACCTCGTCTTCGTCCCTTGCAACGCTAGGACCCCGCGTGCGCACCATCCTCTCACCTGCAGGTCGTTCTGCGGGTTCCAGTCCGAATCGAAGATGATGCAGGTGTCGGCGGCCGTGAGGTTGATGCCGAGCCCGCCGGCGCGTGTGCACAGCAGGAAGACGAAGCGGTCCGAGTCCGGCTTGCAGAAGCGGTCGATGGCCGCCTGCCGCAGGTTCCCGCGCACGCGCCCGTCGATCCGCTCGTACGGGTACCTGCGGAGCGTTGGCGACGCGCGCACTCAGTTGCCGTCGCGTCCGTCGGTTACGACAGAGGGTGGGGCGCGTCAAACGCTTTCTCGGCGCCACCGGCTGACCCCACCACCAAACCCTCCCCCCCTCCCCCACCTCCTGGTGACCCTGTCACAAGACTTGCAGCTCGGTTATCTTACGCAGGTGTGTTCCCTCTGCCCTTCACTCCCTCATCTTTGTTCTCGGCCCTTCCTGTGTACACTGTTGTCTTCTGCCTTACATGTTGACGGAGTCCTTCTCGAGATCGGCATTGTAATTGCACAGCTGCTGCTGCGGGGGGGAGATGCGGGGGGGGAGACGCGGGGGGGGGGGTGAGACGCGGGGGGGGGTGAGACGCGGGGGGGTGAGACGCGGGGGGGGGGAGACGCGGGGGGGGAGACGCGGGGGGCAGACGCGGGGGGCAGACGCGGGGGGGAGACGCGGGGGGGAGACGCGGGGGGGAGACGCGGGGGGGAGACGCGGGGGAGAGACGCGGGGGGGGGAGACGCGGTGCGGTGCCGGGTGAAGCGTGTGTTGCGCCTGTGGGCCGCAGGGGGCGCCACTGCCACGCGCGACAGAGTCCAACGTCCAACGCTCACGACTCGACCGCCTGCCGCAGCAAGGTCACAGGAGCGTGGTGGTCAACTCCCGCGAGGACACACATCGGAGTGGGCGAGGAAGAAGCGGTGAAGAATCCGGGCTCAGGATCCATCTCTGGCTACGGAGACGGCCCCAAGTGTGTATTTGGTCGCTATAAATGTCTACGTGATAAGCCGCTTCGTTGAGCTATCATTTGTGATAGCCAGGCCGCTTCTGACAAAGAGCTGTAGAAACTCATTGAGCCTCACCTTGGTATGGCACACCCATGGGGGTCAAGACAAAGCACGAGTGACCTCTGGGAAAAAATCACCCCACACCGACCCCTTCAGCTCGGAGGGGCAGCCATTACACAGGTCACGCAATTAATGAATATTTTATGATTCCCAGCTACAACTGTGGCGGGGGATTTATCCAGTCCTGTAACTGCCGCTGCACACCCTCCCACCCCCCCTCCCCCAACGTCAAACTTCACCAACCCGCACTGACCGGCGTGGTGAAGTACGATCAATCTCAAACAACTCCCGACATGAGAAGCCGTTCACCCAGCAGGGGATTGACAAATGGCTGCGCGCGATCCCCACTCGTTTTAATACATTACACGTATGTACGTTGAACTTCTTTTGCACCGTACGTAGCCCAGCTGTGCGAATCGGAAGGACAACACGATTCGCTCGCGTTAATAATTTGGACAACGAATCAAACCCTCGCCCCCCCCCCACCCCTTCCCCGTGCGACTGCGCTCGAGTCCGTGTTAGTTCGAGGTTCATCGCGGCGAGAGAGCGCCGTCGCCGCGCGCAATTAGAGCGAGGAAGGCGTGCGACGCCGTGCTTTACAGCGGGCGGGCTAACGAGCGCCCGCTTAGGAGCGCCTGACCCCCCCCCACCCCCCGGGGTCACCCGCTCCGCACGCCCAGGCCATCGACGCGCCGTTGCATCTAGACTCCCAATGATAGGCGAGCGCGCGGCCAAGGGTGAAAAAAACACCGTAAACATCTAAAGCGGCGTCGTTAAATCCGTGGTGGCTTCGGCGGGGGGGGGGTAGTAAGAGCGACGACCGCGTGCGTAAACGCGCCGCCCTAATTGGATTTTTCCGCGTCCGTTTCTCCCCCCATCCAGGTGTAGCACGTGGGCCCGTCGAGCTCGCGCGCGAACTTTAATTAAGATGATGTATTTGTTGTACGCGCCCGTCGCCGGCCTGCCCTCCTCGTTACGTGGGACCCATGGGGGGGGGGGTGGTGGCCCTCGCGACGGGCTCCTCCTCCTCCTTGTTACGGTCGCGCGACGGCTGAAACGTAACCGGGCCACGTGGCCCAGCGGGAGAGAGCGGTTGGGGGGGGGGGGGGGGGGGAGGTAACTCCTGGTTGGGGGGGAGGGTGACCCCTGGTTGGGGGGGGGGGGACTCAGCCATGATCCCTCCAAGATTTCCTCTAGAGGGGCTCTCTGCAGCTCCCTCCAGTGGAGGCCTCCTCCTCCTTGCACCAGCAGTGGCGTGGGAGGGCGAGCGCAAGAATACAAATCGCACTTTGCGCTCCTCCGCATCTCGGCTGCATCGACCGCTCCCCCCCCCCTTACCCCACCCGCAAAGCTCTCAGATGCTGTCAAGGCCCCACCCCATTGCCCCTTCCGATTGATCAAGATGCAGCAGCATCACCACCACTGGCGCTGCTGCCACCGAGGCAGCTGCCGATTTCACCGGATCCCTGACAAGCCCTGATGACTGGCACACAGGGCACCGGCACGCCACCGGCATGGGCTCAGCCCGGGTGGTGGTGGGGGGGGGGAAGCGGTCGGCGCTGGGGAATCGACCTCCTCGCCCACGCAGCGGTGGTGGTGGTGGTGGTGGGGAGGACACGGGGAGGGGGGGGGGGGGTGTGGTGAGGATTGAGCTAAGACATGGGGACAGTCACACGAGCAGGTGGGGGCAAGGCTGAGCCGGGCAAGGCAGGAGGTGGGTAAGGTAGGGGCAGCACAGGGAATGGCAAGGCAGTCTGGGAAGGGCATGAGTAGGGGAAGGTAAGGGTTAAGTAGGACAGGACTGGTACAGGGAGAAACTAAACGATTATTTTTTATTTCACCAGGTAAGGCCCCACCGAGCTATGTAGCCCTTTGTCAGAAGTGACTTTGGCTATCACAAATAATAGCCCAACGAAGTGGCTTGTCGTGTGGATTGCTATAGCAGTCCAAATAGTCTCAACGCGTGATGTTCATTCTAAATGTGGAGGGGAAAACCGCAGGGCCCGGAGAAAAATCTACGCGACCACCACGGGGAGAGACACGCAAACTCCAAATATACAGGAGTCAGAATCGAACCCACGACCTCCTGCATACCAGGCGAGGTAATTAACATCTTGCCACCGTGGCACCCCTAGAGCCTCTGGCTGCCCCCCCCCCCCGTGTGTCAACATGTCAGGTGGATGGGGAACGAGCCTCAATCCAAACGTTATTACCATCTGACCAGTGCATTTAGATTAAAGAATAAATCATCATGAATCGCCGTCACAACTCCACTGTAATCATTCCATCTATATGGGGCAGTCGGAGTGGCAGCTAGAGGGAATGTGCCAAGGACTACATCTTTCACGGAGATGGAGCGATAAAATCGCCTCGTTCTCAGGTGCCGCATGGATCGTTATGCCGCGAGACGGTGAAAGACGCCTTGGGGAGAGGGGCCTTCATCCAGCAGTGGATTGATCATGGTCAAGTAATGACAGCTTTGTTTGGAGTGGGATTCCGCGATGCTGTCGTGACACACGCACGCAAACGTTAGTGCCCACCTGAGGCTAAAAATAGACGTGGCGTAATAGCGCTCGTGTGTGCGTCTTCCCCCTTGGCAATTTTCCAATTTTCAGTTTCGGACCGCTGAGCGCATGTGTGTGTGCGCGTGCACGAGTGTGAGTGTGTGCGCGTGCACGAGTGTGAGTAGGAGTGTGTGAGTGTGTGAGTGTGCGCGTGCACGAGTGTGTGCAGGAGTGTGTGAGTCTGTGAGTGTGTGCATGCACGCCTGTGCGTGCCTGTGCATGCACGTGTGAGCGCAAGCGTGTGTGTGCGTTTGTGTGCGCGCGTTTGTGTGCGCGCGTTTGTGTGAGCGTGTGTGTACTGCGTGCGTGTGTGCGCGCGTTTGTGAGCGTGTGTGTGTACTGCGTGTGTGTACTGCGTGTGTGTGTGTGTGTACTGCGTGTGTGTGTATACTGCGTGTGTGTGTATACTGCGTGTGTGTACGTACTGCGTGTGTGTGTACGTACTGCGTGTGTGTACTGCGTGTGTGTGTACTGCGTGTGTGTGTATACTGCGTGTGTGTATACTGCGTGTGTGTGTACGTACTGCGTGTGTGTGTGTGTACTGCGTGTGTGTGTATATACTGCGTGTGTGTGTGTATATACTGCGTGTGTGTGTGTATATACTGCGTGTGTGTGTGTGTATATACTGCCTGTGTGTGTGTGTATACTGCGTGTGTGTATACTGCGTGTGTGTATACTGCGTGTGTGTATACTGCCTGTGTGTGTGTGTATACTGCGTGTGTGTGTATACTGCGTGTGTGTGTGTATATACTGCGTGTGTGTGCGTGCTGCGTGTGTGTGCGCGCGTGCGTGCAGCTGCCCGTCGCCTCTCGCGACCCAAACTCGTGACCCTGTGCACACTGTACGCGCCGCACTGTACTATGCACCGCGCCAGGCCCGGTTGACCCCGCTCAGCTTCCAGGTCACGGACGGTGCCACGACGCAGCCGGACGGACAAGAGGAGCCATTAATCACGGTGGCGGTGGCGGCAGCGGTCCCACCTCCCCGCTCGCTCTCATCCCTCATCGCACACCGCTCCTCCTTCCTCTCCTCCCAGGGAGGCCGGGGCAGGAGAGAGGGACGGAGGAGGTCATCAGTGTTGGCAGTGGGCACAGTCGGGGTTGGAGAGGGGGAGGGAGGGGTGTGCTAGGGCAGGGGGGTGGGTTGCGGCGTTGCCAGGTATAACGGTGACCCCGATCATAAAGGATCAAAATCGGAACAGGAGATAAGCAAAGCACATCAGGGTCCTCTGAGACTCGGGGAGAGGAAAGGAGAGAGGAGGAGGGGCGGGTGGTAGGGGCGGTGATGAGACCCTACTCTAGCCTTTGAATCCCTCCCCTCCCTCCACTACCTCTGCTTCTGAATGAGCCGTCACGTGCATTCAGTGCCCATAGCCAATTGCCTTGCACGAGGAGCACGGCGCGGGCAGGGGAGAGGGAGAAAATGGAGTGGGGGAGGGGGGTAGCACTGGGGGTATAAGAGTATAAGAGCATCAGTGTGTGTGTGTACGAGTGTGCGTGCGGGTGAGCGCAGCAGATGGCCAAGCTGCCTTGGCTTGCTGCCAACTTGGCAGGGATTGAAGGTGGGACGTGCGCCTATGTGCGAGTCTGTGTGTGTGTGCGCGTGGGAGCGGTGGCGTCGTGGTGAAGGGGAGCAGTAGGAGAGCTGTGGCGAAGCGGTCAGCGCGCTGCGTGATGAACAGGGCGACCCGAGTTCGCTTCCCACTCATTGCCAACACCAGTGATGATTTTCTAAACTGCTTCTAGGCCTCCGCGAGGTCGACTCGGCCTCAAATGAGTACCTGGTGCGGTGTCTAAACATCGCCGCTGGGGAGACAAAGGCGGCCGGGCATGGCACTGGCCACCCACCGCCTCGTGTACCGTGCCGATACTTCACAGGTGCTCGCTAACAGCACTTACCCCAACAGTGTTTCAGGCTACACGGGAATCTTTGTCTCAGTCTGTGCGCGGGTGCTAACCCCAGCAGAAGCCATTTAGCATCGTGGGGGCCGATCCATCCCGACAGGCGGCACCCCCCCGCCCCAACCCCCCCCCAGCCCCCCTCCCCCCCCCGCCACGATCGGCCGCCCCGCACCTCCTTCCCACACCGGCCTCCGCCGCACTCCATCACCCTTACGGTCTAAGAGATGGCGCCGGGGGCAGGGAGAGATGAATTATCTCGGCTTCCAAGACGGGCGGGGGGCGCCGTGCCCGTCGAGGTGAACTCGAGCGGGGGGGACGAGGAAGAGAGAAGAGAGAGGGAGAGAGAAAGGGAGAGGAGAGTTCTGGCCGGGTGAGGCCCCGGACGCCGGAGAAGACGCCAACTTTCAAGATCGGTTTGAAAAACCATCACGTCTTTCGCGTTCCGACGAGAAAGTGAAAGTCGCTCGCGAAGAGAGGGGGGGTGGGGGTGGCGAAGGGGTGTGCGGGTTCCTGGGGGCCACCGGGGGAGGGCGGTGGGTGGTGGGGGCGTGACGGCACGTGGCTGCCCGGGGCCTCCAGGGTACACGCACGCACACACGGACGGACAAGCCGGGGCGACCGGCGCGGCGCCGCGGCAGATGTCCCGCAGCCATCACGCCCGGCCCGTCGCGTGCCCACAATCCGCCGCGCCACCCGCCTCCACTGCTGCCACCACGGTTCCCAGACCCCCACTCCCCCTCATCCCCCCCCACCCAGCCCCCCCATCACCCCACACACCCACCCCCCACCGCTTTACCCAAAATCCTCGAGACCGGAGCAGCTGCTTGCGGAACGAGACCACCGTTTGAAAGACATCGCTCACGTGGTTACAAAAGTCCAAGCACCCAGCACACAGCCGCACCCCCCAACCCCCTCCTCCCCGTCCTCCCCCTCCCCCCCGACCATTACGCCTGCCAACTAACGCTCCAACTGAGCGTAATCGGTAGCCTGGCCGCCGCTCGCTAAAAGAGGCGCGTGCCATCTGGCACGGCGGCGAGCGGAGTTGGCACGGAAGCGGCTAGTGCGCTGTGCGGCGGCCGCGTTTGTCGGCACCAACGCAGACACAGCTCCGACACGGCAATAGGATGTGGGTGTTAAACGGCGTCCTCGGTGCGACCGCGTCTCAAGGGGCCGTTGCAGGGAACGAGCAGGGATCCAGCCTGAAGTTTGAGCGGAGCGGAGCGGACCGCCGTGGGACGATCGCCGCAACGTTAGCCCCCACCCCACCCTCCTCCCATTGATGTTTTGTGCACAAGCACCAAGACAAAGATCAGCCGTATACCCTTTACAGACTGTTGGAGCAGTTGCCGTTCTCTTGCATGCCCGTGCCGGCCTTCACAGGCGCTCGCCAACAGCACACTTACAAGCGTGACTGGGCTAGCGGGCGGGCTAGAGGGTACGTATGTACGTTGAACTTCGCACCGTACATAGCCAACCGTGCTAATCGCAGGGCGGGCGAGCGGACGGGCCATCACGTGCGCCATCACGCGGGCCAGCAGCCTCACCGGCGATTGATGAGGTAGTCTTCGAGGATGTCGAGGCAGCGCACCATCTGCGAGAAGACGAGCACCTTGTGCCCGCCGGCCTTGAGTTTGGGCAGGAGTTTGTCGATCAGCACCAGCTTGCCGGCCGCCTGGATCATGGCCTGCAGGTGGAAGTCCATGGCGTCCACCCCGTGCGACTCGCGGAAATCCTCCAGAATCTTCTCCTCCGCACCTGCGTGCAAGGTCACGGGGTCACAAGGTCACAGGGTCACAAGGTCACGACGAGTCGTGGCTGAGGGGGAGGGAGTGGTCCGTGGTGTCGGAATCGCCGCGCGAGGAATCTGTTTTTTTCGGTTCGTCTGTGCCGTACGAAAAGGTGTCTTCGGGTGACACCCGCAGCAACTAGAGACGCTAACACTCGCCACCATTAACCGCCGGGAAAGGCGAATCATTACACAATGCTAAGAAGTGAGCGATTGCAACGTGGCGAGATGTTAACTACCTCGCCTGGTATACAGGAGGTCGTGGATTCGATCCCAACCCTGACGCCTGCTGCTGTATATTTAGAGTTTGCGTGTCCTTCTCCCCGTCGTCGTGTGGATTTTACTCGGGGTCCTCTGGTTTTTAACTCCACTTTTAGAAACATGCGTTGAGTATTTCTATTATTTGGCTGCTATAAATGTCCACACGATAAGCCACTTTATTGAGCTTTCATTTTGTGGCCAGGTTGCTTCTTAAAAATATCTATATAGCTCAGTGGGCCTTACCTGGTAACATAAAAATATTTTTTTATAACGTCTTATTTATTCATTTATGAGCATACTAAGCTTTACTACCCGGCTTCGCCCTGGACTTGGATTCACCATGACCGCCTTTGTCTACCCAATGGCGATGTTCACACACCACACCAGTTACTCGTTTGAGGCTGAGTCAACCTACGGGAGGCCCAGGACCGGTTCAAATAATCGTCACTGGTGGTGGCCATGAGCAGGAATCGAACTCGGGTCGCCGGGTTCGGTTCATAGCGCAGCGTGCTAACCACTACACTACAATGCGTGACGCTTCCGCATTTGCGGGAATGACATGACAGATGTGACGTCACAGCTCACTTGTCGTGCAAAAAATATATTATTGCGCCCACCCCAAAAAGAAGTGTATGTTTATAAGTTTTGCATGGTGTCCAGTCTGTAAAGTACCCACATGGCAAATTTCAAGTTTGTTGCATGCCAGGAAGTACGCTAAACATTTTAAACAGATAACCATAATCACAAATTTCCCTTTTATATATATAGATAGAAGATAGCCCCTTGTCACATTCACTGCCAGATGACTACCTCACACCACAGAGTGTGTGTGTAAGTCACGGTGGCCATTTGACCATACTTCATCAGCTGGTCAGTACGGGTTGGTGAAGTGGGGGGTGGGGTGGTCAGCTTGTTCAGTTCGGATGTCCTTCTCCACTGACATGAGCCATGGCCAGGAATCGAACTCGGGCCACCTGGTGTCGCAGCGCGGTGCGCGGTAGGGGAACGATTGCGCCGCTGCCCCACCAGTTACACGGCGCTCTTCATGATGCCGCAAACACTCACAAACCCACAATGTTGATTTCTGTTTAGAACCCACGGTGGGGCAGACGAGCTGCAAAGAGTTAACCAATTCTCCCGTTACGCAGCACCAATCGTTACCCCCGACAGCCAATTAACGCACATCTGACGGATCGAAAGGTGGTGGAACAGATTCAGGCTGTACCACCTGCAACGGGGAGGGGACACCACACACAGCCGCGGATCGTACCTTTAATGATTTAAAATCACAGTTGCCGTACTCAGGCCTCTGGGTACCAGAAACGCCAAGTGGCCGGTGACAAACAGCAATAATTTCAAGGCGTGATGGATAAAGAGCGAACGATTTCCTCGAATTGAGCAAAGGGTTACCACAGTGAGGGCGTTGGGATACTCCGAAGCGGAGAGCAGTCCGAGGGAATGAATCAGATTATCAGAATTGGAATATTTCTTTGTACAGGAGGAATCCGATGTCCGGGAGTGTGTTGAGCGGGCGAGTGAATGAGTGGGCGAGGGGTTGAATGAGTGAGTGGGTGCGAGTGGGGGTGTTGCTGTGACCTGCAGTGTGGCGGATGAGACGATGACAGTCGGCGGGCTGGTAGACCGAGTGCAGACAGCAACCAGTGAACGTCACGGCAACGGTTACCAAGGCAGTAGCGATAGAAGAGCGATACGGAGGCAGCCAATTGCCGGTCAAGTGAGCGAGAGATTTGAGTTAATTGGCGAGCGCTGGCTTATCAACCACCCCGACTGCTTTACTCCAAATTCTATCCCAGTGCAGTGAGCTGCAACCGGGGGTTCTGGTCTCCACCACAGGCAATAAGAACCAAAAGTGCAGCCCTGCAACTGCTTGCTCACGCCACTGCTGGTGAAAAGGGCCTCCACAACAGGAAACTGTAGAGGGGGTATTTGCTCTACTCTCGTATGTGTCTGCATGTTGAACTTCTTTCGCACCGTACGTAGCCGACCACGCTAATCGGAGGTGCGGGGGAAGGACAAAAAACTAAACGGTGGAAGGACAGAAAACTACTCTTCCACACTGACCAGACGTGTTCTCAGATTCTGGCGTACCCACACTTCACCCCACCACCACGCGCGGCCTTGCCGATGGACCGACTGTGACGCACGCATTTACGTGCCGCTGACCGTCAACACCGCGTCAGCGTCCCACGCCCGCCACCAGCCCCCCATCCACCCCCCCCACCACCACCCCCACTCCCTCCATCACCCCCACCCCCCCCACCCCGAGGTGCGACGACCGTCAGCCTGCCAGCGTCGTACCGTTGATGAGGTACGGGTGGTTGCAGCACTTGCGCAGCTCCATCATGGTGTTCATGAGGTTGGGCAGGTTGGCCTGGCCGCCCGACGCGCCCTTGGCCAGGAAGGAGAAGTTGCGCTCCAGGATGGCGCGGTAATACTTCTTCTGGATGTTGGTGAGCTCCACCTCGACGATCGTCTCCTCCTTGGGCGCCAGATTCTTCTCCACGTCCTCCTTGAGACGCCGCAGCATCATGGGCTTCAGGATGGCCTGCAGCTTCTGCACCTGTGGGGCCGGCGAGAGGGGAGGGGGGGGGCGCGGGTGGGGGGGGGTCTGCGTCAACTCGGCGACGCGCCCCGGCGGGGGAAGGAGAGTCGGAGTCGCCGTGGCGACGCCGACGGCGACGCCGGCACGGGAACTGAATCGCGGACGGTTTTGTGACAAAGAAGCGGTCACGGAGGGAGAAGCGTCGGAGGTGGGGTTAAACGAGGTCGGATGATGTTCAGCGAGGGGAGAGCTCGAGTACCAGTGACTGGTAGGTTACGTTTAGGGGTCACGTTATGATCAAGGGTGGGACCAGCCATTGGTTCTCATGAAACCTCTGACCTTAACAAATATTTTATTTTTATTTCACCAGGTAAGGCCCACTCAACTTTACAGCCCTTTTTCAGAAGTGACTTGGCCACAAATGATAGCTCAACGAAGTGGTTTATCACGTGGAAATTTATAGCAGACAAACACTCTAAACGTGTGATGTTGATTCTAAATGTGGAGGGGCAAACCCAGACGACCCAGAGAAAAATCCACGTGACCACGGGGAGAGAGAGAGACACCTGAAACTCCAAATATACAGCAGCATGCGTCAGGGTTGGGATCGAACCCACGACCTCCTTCATACCAGGCGACAGAGCTAACGTCGCCACCGCAGCACCCCACCAGCCACTCATACGCGTTGGTTATGAGTAATGGTAAGGGTTAAATGGGAGGACACGTACGAGTAGCTGAATGGCGAATTGGGTCGGGTTAGGAGTTTGGAGTGGCCTGGTTTAGACGTAGGAGACATTTCGCTTCACACGCTGAGGGGGGGAGCGGAGCAAAACGTCGGGACGTCGTGCCTAACGACTCGCCGGTTGCTGAGTGAGGAGGGGGAGGGGGGGGCGACGGCGCTTGCCTGCTCCTCCGTCTTGAGGTCGCCGTACTCCTCGAGGAACGCCGGCTCCGACGGGAAGCGCGCCGGCTCCAGGAAGTTGAGCAGGCTGAAGAGCTCCTCCACGGTGTTCTGCAGCGGCGTCCCCGTCAGAAGCACCTTGTGCTCCTGGATTCGTGCGCGCGCAAGGAAGGTTTGACCGGGACGTTAGACGAGACGCCAGAGAACTTTCCCGGTACTTCCGATTAGCACGCTCGGCCACGTGCGGTGTGAAAGACGTTCAACATACGTACACAGCACATGCACGAGATACGCCAACCAAAAACGCTGAGAGTGTTGTGCCGACTTTTGGTCGGTGTTGAATCTACAAAAAGGTCACCGATAAACCGGAAAGACCACGCAACACATGGAATGTCTCCGTGAGAAAAGGAAATATCTCGCGCCCAGAGAGGAGCCGGTGCGGTTGCCATCACGGCGGGTGGTTTTCAACTGGCTCTTGCCGAACCGGAAGAAAATGGCGATCCCGCTGGCCTCACGTGACACCGGAACCTGGCTCGGGGCCAAGCAGGGCCAAGGGGCGGGGGGGGGTGACGCGTTGATCTTGCGAGACCTCAGTGGGTAGGACAACGCGAGGACGTCACCACGGCGTCACCACGGCGTCTCGGCACCAGCGGCAGTGCAAATATAAACCGTAAGCCTCCCGAGCCGTGCCGGGCTGGCCCTGGCGTGGCTCGGTGGTATAGCGGAGAGGTACGACGAGTGAGACGGAGAGAGGGCCTCGGAGGGACAGGGGTGGTGATCCCTGTGAGGGACAGGGGTGGTGGTGGTGGTGGGCCCTGGAGGATGGCCACCCACCAGGTTGAGCTGCTTGAGCCCCTCGAGGAGCTTGCAGTTGCGGTTCTTGAGGCGGTGCGCCTCGTCGATGATGACGCAGCGCCAGCCGATGTCGCGCAGCTCGGGGCAGTCGGTGAGGATCATCTCGAAGGTCGTGATGATGGCGTCGAACTTGTATGCGCAGGGGATCGCGCGGCCCTGCCCACGGAACGCACGGGCTGGTTAAGGTGCCGCGAGCGCGCCAGCGATTTGTGCAAAGCCCGGTCCGACGGGGGGTCACAGCAACCACATCCAGTAAACCTCTCGCTCATAATTACAGGTGTTTTGAGTTAGGTCGCGTAAATATATAAATGTGTCGTTAAAACTCGCCACCACCCGACACAGCCAACTAGTAAGGGTTGTCACGTAAACAGAACGTGGCCAATTCGTCACTAGTACAGCACTAACCAGTGTGTTGGAGAGCAAAGCCACAACATTTAGCCTACGTGTTAAACCTCTCGCTGTTACTATGGATACTATTAGCACCTCCGATTGGCACGGTTGGTGACGGACGGTGCAAAAGAAGTTCAACGTACAAACATAGTCCAGTCTACCAGCAAAGTATAATCGGTGAGGAATGAATCCCCGGGTGGAACGATTCACCCGTGGTGCTCCCCCCCCCCCCCCCCGCTTCGCCCACCCCGGACCCCGGTGATTCGATCAACTCCCGAGATTCCACGTCACGATTCCGTTTACGAATCGCTGGAGTTTTATTTTTATTTTGTTTAAACACATTGCGGCTAATGTAGTGACCACTATCGGCTGAAGGAGTCACGAGAACCAATGACATCCCGTGTATCGTGAACTTAATTATCAATTTGAATGTACAAAATAATTTTGACTTGAATTAAATCAACCCTTTGCCGGCACCACGAGCTCCGACCAACCCCAACCCACTTCGTGACGCCATCTTTCTTGTCGAGTTTTCGACGACGCATCTTGGGTGACGCGTGGGTACAAAGCCCAGGCGGCGGGAAATGCTCTCGTTGTTGGGCTCTAGAGCGCACCCTCAATGAGCTCCCTCTAGCGCAAGTCCAGTTGCGTCGTGACCATCTGCCGTGAATTGCAATCGCGATACCCGGTGACGCGAGCTGCGCTCTATCGGGCTCACGTTTTGTGTAGTAAGTCAAGTTAAAAAGAAGAAATAGCTTCCTCGAGCGTAGGCCCTTCCACCAGCAGTGGTGCGAGCAAAAACAAATGACAGCACTGCGCCTCTACGTCATCCTGATCGCACCATCTCGGGTCGGGGGGACGCGCGACGAACACTGGGAGTGACGGCCAAGCGAGCGCGGCGGGGGACTCACCTGCTCGTCGCGGTGGTGCATCTCGTACTGCTGGATGATTTGGCGACTCGCCAGGCTGCCGTGGTACACGATGGCGTTCAGGTCGGTCCACGTGCGGAACTCCCGCTCCCAGTTAGCGATGGTGGAGAGCGGCGCGATGATGAGGAACGGCCGACGGATGCCCACGTACACCATCTCCTGCAGGAAGGTGATCGACTGGATCGTCTTTCCCAGCCCCATCTCGTCCGCCAGGATGCAGTTTTGCCTGCGGGGAACACGAGACGTATGAACGGATGGACGGATAGATGGATAAATTGGACATATGCAGAGACAGACAGATGAAACGATGTACAGACACACAGACAGACGAAGGGACAGACGGACGAAGGGAAAGACGCTTGGAAATTAAGCCAGGCAGACCGACAAACCGACGCAAAGATGGGGGCCAGACGGATGGACAGTCAGACAGATGAAACGAACAAACGGAAAAACACACATGGAAGAATGACGGAAAAACAGACGGACAGACAGACGGAGACAGACAGACGGACGTCCACGGTGTTAATGACGCGAGCAGCAACAGCTCGTGGCGTCCCCGCCATCCCGTGGGGAGGAGAGAGGAGGAGGGGGGGACACTCACTTTTGGTACCAGTTGAAGAGCAGCCAGTTGAGGCCCTCCAGCTGGTACTCGCGCAGCTGGTTGCCGTTCTTGTAGTCGCGCGAGCGCTCCAGCTTCACCCACTCGTTGGCCGGCGGCCGCTCCTGCACGGCGGTGGGCGTGGGGGGGGGGGCACGAGAACGCATTGAGGGCTGAGCGGATCTAGCAGTGCGAACCCCCCCCCACCCGCTCACAACAGGTGGTATACCGGCAGTCCTCGCCTTACGAACAAGGTGACATTCCCAAGAGGTGATCGTAAGTCAGTTAGAATCTCTCAGAACTCAATGTTTGATTGCGCTTACACGGGGCAGTGTTATAAAATGCGTTACGGTTCGTTTTATGATTTATACGATTTTTTACTTTTTTTATGTATTAGTTTATGTAATTTTTTTTTTCTCCGATGCGTCATGTCTGTCACGGAGACGGAGTGTGTTTTTTGTTGATGAAACCAGAACTTAAGAGCTTCTTACCTCACAGGGTCCTTCAAAAAAAATAAAAACTCAACTGTCAAGAAAGGGAAGCGTTGATAAACTCATAAATAAGACTGCATAATAAATAAATACTGCATAATAAAAAAACATAATAAAGTGACGTGAAAAAAATCAGGTTTATCACCTCGAGTCCTGACGCTGGCTTGCTCGTCGGAAAGGGCATGGGGGGGACTCATTACATCCCGTGGAGGAGGATAGCTCCGCCGAGCAAAATCGTTCCGCGGTTCGGTTCGCGAGTGCGAGCGAACGTCCGCAAGTCGGACGGTCAAAAATAGTCACACCTTATGGCGGTCCGTTCGTAAGGGCGGATGTTTGTAAGTGGGACGTGCGTGTCTCGGGGACTGCCGGTAGATACAAGTATGTGCGGCACAGATCACAACGACAAAGATCCCCCCCCCCGGATGACCTCAGACTGTTGAGGAAAGTGCTGTTATAGCGAGTAGCACTGGTGAAGGCTGGCATGGCACTGGAAGGGGGTGGGGGGGCCAGCACCACACCCGGCCACATTTTTCTCCCGAGTGGCGATGTTTACACACTGCACCAAGTCCTCATTTGAGGTCGAGTCGACCTAGGGGAGGCCCAGGACCAGTTCATATCATCGTCACTGGTGTTGGCCTTGAACGGGATTCGAACTCGGATCGCTGGGTTCAGTGCGCAGCACGCTAACCGATGCGCCACCTCTCCCCACGTACATCACAAACACACATTCTCAAATACAAGTGTTCAGGTAATGCACACACGCAAACACAAAAGTACAAAGAAACAAAGATCCCCATATAGCCTCATTAAACATAGGGTAATGTGGTTAGCGAGCACCTATTAAGGTTGGAACGGTAAACGAGAAGGTGACGATGCCAGTAGCATGCTCGACCCAACTGTCTCCCCAGTGCAGACACGCACAAATGCTCGTAAGCATGCGCATACACACTCAAATGCATTCATGTGCACACAAGCACACACAACCGCACGCACAATGTATGCGTACACACACGCTCACGCACGCCCATGAATGAATAAATGAAGGCATTTGCGCACAGACGGACGCAATGGAAATGCACACATGCACCCGCGCACACACACACAAACACGTGCAGGCGTGGGCAAAAACAAACATAGGTGAGTGCTTGGTAGTTCAAATCACAGGCCACGGATCCGACAAAAATCAAACACCGCAAAGTGAGAACAATGCGCGCCACCCTGCCACACACCTCCACTCACTCACCACCCCCACCAACGCCCCTCCTCACCGCCAGCCTCACCGCCAGCCTCACCGCCAGCCTCACCGCCAGCCTCACCGCCAGCCTCACCGCCAGCCTCACCGCCAGCCTCACCGCCATCCTCACCGCCATCCTCACCGCCATCCTCACCGCCATCCTCACCGCCATCCTCACCGCCATCCTCACCGCCATCCTCACCGCCATCCTCACCGCCATCCTCACCGCCATCCTCACCGCCATCCTCACCGCCATCCTCACCGCCAGCCTCACCGCCATCCTCACCGCCATCCTCACCGCCATCCTCACCGCCATCCTCACCGCCATCCTCACCGCCATCCTCACCGCCAGCCTCACCGCCATCCTCACCGCCATCCTCACCGCCATCCTCACCGCCATCCTCACCGCCATCCTCACCGCCATCCTCACCGCCATCCTCACCGCCATCCTCACCGCCATCCTCACCGCCAGCCTCACCGCCATCCTCACCGCCATCCTCACCGCCATCCTCACCGCCAGCCTCACCGCCATCCTCACCGCCATCCGCACCACCATCCTCACCGCCATCCTCACCGCCAGCCTCACCACCATCCTCACCACCATCCTCACCACCATCCTCACCGCCATCCTCACCGCCATCCTCACCGCCAGCCTCACCGCCAGCCTCACCACCATCCTCACCACCATCCTCACCGCCAGCCTCACCACCATCCTCACCACCATCCGCACCACCATCCTCACCGCCAGCCTCACCACCATCCTCACCACCATCCTCACCGCCAGCCTCACCACCATCCTCACCCCAACACCGCCTCCCTACGGAGGTCCCCCAATTTCCACGTCTGCCAGACTTCCTTTCGCACGTGGAGTCCCGACGACGTCAATTAGCGCTCGACGTTACTTTCACGCGCCTCCCACGCGACCGGCGGTCCTCGCGCGGGCCGGCGGCAGCTCCACCGCCGTCACAGCCGCGTGCGGGGGCCGCTTTTGACGGCTGGCGCCGGGTGATCGCCAATCCGGTTAGCGCTGCCATCGGGGCTGGCACACATAGCCAGTCTGCTAGTCCCCCCCCCAAAGTGATAACTCGAGGTGAACTCCTCTCTCTCTCTCATCTCTCTGCGCGAGCAGAGAGGGGGCACGCGGAGTGTTGTACCACAACTGTGCCCAGTGCAAGTAGTGCCAATACGGGGGGGGGGGGGGGGGGGGCAGCCATGACATTCTGGTAGTGAGCAGAGATCTCCTCAACGCTTTTACTCCTCAAGTCATCTACTGGCTCACTCGCCAACCTTGGCGCGAACATAGAAACACGCGCACGGATAAACGCTGCCCATCAACTCCACACCATACGAAAGAAGAGAACGTAAGCATGGGCACTCTGCGAGCTCACAGTACCACTTGGGTGGTAGTGCAGTTTCAGCACAACAGGAGTGGAAGTTTGCAGGGTCACTCCAGATCGGACAACTCTAGTGGGGTCTCATAAAAAACATTCTGGCGGTCACACACACACCACCCCCACTCTGGCGGTCACACACACACACCACCCCCACTCTGGAGCGTACCACTCTGGTGGTCACACACACACACACCACCCCCACTCTGGAGCATACCATTCTGTTGGTCACACACACACCACCCCCACTCTGGAGCGTACCATTCTGGTGGTCACACACACACACACCACCCCCACTCTGGAGCGTACCATTCTGGTTGTCACACACACACACCACCCCCACTCTGGAGCGTACCATTCTGGTGGTCACACACACACACACCACCCCCACTCTGGAGCGTACCATTCTGGTGGTCACACACACACACACCACCCCCACTCTGGAGCATACCATTCTGGTGGTGTCCAGTTTGCAGGTGCGTAGTTGCTCGAACTCAGTGATTTTGGTGGCGTCGACGTCCTCCCGAAGCTCCCAGGTGCTCTCCTCGTACGGCAGGGAACACCACTTCACCAGGAAGTACGTCACCGGCTGCAGAAGCACACACACACACACGCATAAACACAACAATCCCCCGCGTAACCTTGAATAGACTTTTGGGGCAAGGCAATATCACATGCAAACAGAACCCCGTTCTGCCCTGTTACATATAATAAAGTTTTTCAATCATCGGCCAAACTGGCTTTCCACACCGATATTTTTTGTGTTTTGTGTGTAGTGTTGTTGTCCTTCCCCCGCACCTCCTATTAGCACGGTTAGCTACGTACAGTGTGAAAAGACGTTGTACATACACGCATACAGCATTAAGCAGCAGCATTAGTTTAAGGAGGTAATTTCAAAATTGGCTTTGCCCTCATCAGGTCTCATCGGCTGAACCAAGCTAGGGTTGCCACATGTTACTGGCATGACCACCTGCACTAAACTATATAACTAAAAAAAGGCAAGAGAGTGTACACAAGGTAGCGATGCGTCGTTTATCACGGAAGGATCGTCCGAGGTTGTGTAACGGTGTCTCCACGTGTTTAAATCATCGGCCTGTTGGGGCGACCTCTGTCTGCGAGCACATATTTAGGCCGCCGCAGTGCACGGGGTGGTGGGGCGGGGTTGGTTTGTGGCAAACACCGTGCCCAGCCACCTTTGTCTCTCTGGCAGCAATGTTTTTAAGAACCCCCGTGACCAGCATGGGGGAAGTATGGTGAAACGATTCCCGGTGACAATTGTTACCGTTCCACAAAAAATAAAACTGAACCACAGAGAAAATTTTTATTGGCGCTCTGAGCGCGGAGTTACAAAGGCACAGGAACGCAGGGCGCCAAAACCACAGTGCCGGGGAGCAACGCCGAGCGGCACAACACGGCGCTGCGTTTGAGAAAACACCGCTAAACGGCGGCTAATTTAAATATTTAATAACAACGTTTAATAAATAACAGTGTGGGTCCCACTCACACGCGCACATGACAAAACACAATTTACGCGCGCGCATATGCGCGCACGTGGCAAGCGAACAGCTTCGCCGGGTTAATTAATTCGTTTCTCAACCGCCGTGCGCACCACCAACACCACCAACACCACCAACACCACCAACACCACCAACACCACCAACACCACCAACACCACCAACACCACCAACACCACCAACACCACCAACACCACCACCACTGCGAGCGCTCCGATCGCCCCGCGCGCTGCTTGTGCGGCTGCCAAGTGCTCAAACACGGTTTGCTGGCTACGCTTCTGCCACCACCATCACCACGATAACTTAACCAACCCCACCGTTACTACCACGTTTAACGAACAGCCACCGTGATAACCTAACCACCACCACCGCGACAATGCACCACCGGCATGGCCAGCACCACTCACCGGACCATCACCATCTCCACCGCCACTACTAACATTAACGCCGCCAACACGGTCACTGCTACCCACTGCCAAAGCACCATGACTGCTGACAACACCACCATCGCCATTACTCCCATCGCCAACCCCACTCCAACTGCCCACACCACACTACCGCCACGACTATCATCACCAGAACCACTACCACCAGACAAAGATCCTCCATATAACCAGAAGATGCTTTTGGGGCAGGTGCTGTTAGCGAGCACCAATGAAGGCTGGCACGGCACACAAGGGGGTGGGTGGCCAATAACACGCCCGGCCGCCTTTGTCTCCCCAGTGGCGATGTTTACACACTGCGCCAGGTACTCATTTGAGGCTGAGTCGCCCAGAAACGGTTCAGATATTCGTCACTGGTGTTGGCCGTGAGAATCTAAATTAGGAAGCTGGGTTCGTAGCAGAGCGCTAACCGCTATACTACCGCTCCCACTATCATCATCCCAAACACAGCCACTTTCCAATTTCACCAAAATCGCCCTCGTACACAACCACTACCACAAACACCACCACTATTACCACGACCACCCACCAACATTGCCACCACCACAGCAGTCACAATGCCAACATCATCAAACACACCAATACCACCGTCACTAACGATACTACTCACTGCCCAGACCAACTAATATTAGACTGTTGGGGCAACTGCTGTAAGCGAGCACCTACGAAGGCCAGCATGGCACACGAGGGGGTGGGTAGTCGGCACTACCGGCCGCTTTTCTCTTCCCAGTGGCTGATGTTTTCACACTGTGCCAGGTACTGATTAAAGGTTGAATCGACCTAGGGGAGGACCAGGACCGGTTTGAATATTCACCACCGTGATTGGTTGTGAACGGAAACTGAACTTGGGTCGCTGGGTTCGTAGCGCAGTGCGCTAACCACTACGCAACCGCTCTCCCGATTACTAACACCACCACCACCGACCACCATCACCCAGCACAACAACCCTGCCTCGCTGTGACCCCCCCTTTAAACCTTCGCAGGCACCCTCCTCCTCCCATCACTTCCCGCTGGGCTGACACCCCTCCCCTCCCCCACCTCCTCTCCCCCCCTGTTTACACCCCCTCCCCCCCGGGAGCCCCTGCTGCCTGCTCTTGATTAAAAACCCTGTACGCGCCGCGCGTGCGCGAGCACCGTGTGTTTGGGCGACAGATGGCTTATTAATCAGCGAAGCGCGCTCCCAAAAAACCCCAAAGCAAGGGTCCTTAACCCGTGTCTGTACACGCGGTGCGGACGCGTGGACCGGCGCACAGGCGTCCAGCGGCACCGCGCCTCCACACGGAGCACAGAAACGGCGGGGAGCATTCTTCCGATAGACGGGAAGACAGTCGGGCATCTGTCTCTACGCGAGTCTATGGGCCATGTGTGAGCATGAGAGTCTATGGGTCTCGACGCGAGTCTATGGGCCCCTGTGTGAGCATGAGAGTCTATGGGTCTCTATGCGAGTCTATGGGCCCCTGTGTGAGCATGAGAGTATGGGTCGCTATGCGAGTCTATGGGCCCCTGTGTGAGCATGAGAGTCTATGGGTCGCTATGCGAGTCTATGGGCCCCTGTGTGAGCATGAGAGTCTATGGGTCTCTATGCGAGTCTATGGGCCCCTGTGTGAGCATGAGAGTCTATGGGTCTCTATGCGAGTCTATGGGCCATGTGTGAGCATGAGAGTCTATGGGTCTCGATGCGAGTCTATGGGCCCCTGTGTGAGCATGAGAGTCTATGGGTCTCGACGCGAGTCTATGGGCCACTGTGTGAGCATGAGAGTCTATGGGTCTCGATTGCGAGTCTATGGGCCCCTGTGTGAGCATGAGAGTATATGGGTCTCTATGCGAGTCTATGGCCCCTGTGTGAGCATGAGAGTCTATGGGTCTCTATGTGAGTCTATGGGCCCCTGTGTGAGCATGAGAGTCTATGGGTCTCTATGCGAGTCTATGGGCCACTGTGTGAGCATGAGAGTCTATGGGTCTCGATTGCGAGTCTATGGGCCCCTGTGTGAGCATGAGAGTATATGGGTCTCTATGCGAGTCTATGGCCCCTGTGTGAGCATGAGAGTCTATGGGTCTCGACGCGAGTCTATGGGCCCCTGTGTGAGCATGAGAGTCTATGGGTCTCGACGCGAGTCTATGGGCCCCTGTGTGAGCATGAGAGTCTATGGGTCTCTATGCGAGTCTATGGGCCCCTGTGTGAGCATGAGAGTCTATGGGTCTCTATGCGAGTCTATGGGCCCCTGTGTGAGCATGAGAGTCTATGGGTCTCTACGCGAGTCTATGGGCCATGTGTGAGCATGACAGTCTATGGGTCTCTACGCGAGTCTATGGGTCTCTACGCGAGTCTATGGCCCCTGTGTGAGCATGAGAGTCTATGGGTCTCGACGCGAGTCTATGGCCCCTGTGTGAGCATGAGAGTCTATGGGTCTCTATGCAAGTCTATGGGCCCCTGTGTGAGCATGAGAGTCTATGGGTCTCTATGCAAGTCTATGGGCCCCTGTGTGAGCATGAGAGTCTTGGACGGGGGCAGGGAGCCAACAGCACGGACTGCAGGGTGGGGGGTACATTCCTGGGCCACGTGGTAGCAGAGGAGCGAGCGACCTCCCTCTGATGAAACAGAAGAATAGGTGCGTTTACCCTTTCTGGCAATAACACACAAGGCTTTAAGATGTTCAAACACCAAATAGAAACCTTTTGTGCAAGGAATCAAGTATGTATTAACCACACATACTTGTGGCAAAACATGCCAACAAACATGCTCTGATAATGTACAATGCATCGTCTTTGTAACTGATTGGCCTACACCAGAAACAACCGTCTTTATGGCCTAGTCTCACCAGTGTTAGATCAGAGAGCGCCAAAAGGTAAGCAGCACAAAGGCAATCGAAGTAACAGAACACTTACAGCTCGGGCCAAGCAGTTATATCTGTGGGACACCTTTTTGCCAGTATCCAAAATGATGAAAAATAAGAACGGGCACTCCCAATACCAATTCCCGCTACCCACTCCGACCACACCCGGGCACTTGCAGGCAAGCCCTCCCTCTGCCCCCAAGCACGCGGCGGCCTCAAAGCCGGCTTAGAGCTTCCGAGGTCCGACGGGGTGACGACTCGGTCAAGGCCTGAAGTTGCAGGCGAGTCGTTTTGACCGCACAGCAGGGCACGTGCACGGCACGCTCGGCTTTGGTGTTTTGGAGATGATCTGCACGTGTGGCTGTGCTTACTCTTAACGGCACAACCTCTATGCAGCATACAGAAGTGCGATTATAAACTTATTTTCTTATCTTCATTTATATTTATGGAGAGCTCCTCTGCTCAAAGCGCTCTCTATAGCGTAGTTTAAAAGCTGCCACAATAGCCGAGTGGTTTAGATGGCAAGAGGCAGTAATAGGGTTGAGGAATGAGTGACCGTAACAGAGGGCACGTGGGGGTCACGGAAGGGCGACGGGGAGAGACAGGACGGAGTGGTGGGACGAGGAGAGGGAAGAGGAAGGGAATAGGCGATGGAGAAGAGGTGGGGAGGCTTTGAGAGAGGAACAGATGGAGGTAAAGGAGGGGGACCGCTCAATCAATGTACAGGGGAAGTTGATTCCAGTGGTTGAGTGCAAGGAAGGAGAAACCCACTAAAAACAGCTGATTAACCTCCACCGGAAAAGTGCAAGTGAGGTGGGCGAACAGACACACACAGACATACACAGACACACACACAGACGCACTCACATACACACAGACACACACACACACAGGTGTGCACACCAACCAATAGCAGCAGGTGTCTGCCCACACCACTTGGTGTCCCGTCTACCCCACGCGATGTCTTCCTACCACACAAGGTACCCCCCCCCACCTACCCCACCAGGTAACCGCCCCCCTCCCCTACCACTATGTAGGTCCATCTCTCCCCCCAACCACCCAGTGTCCCCACCTACCCCACCCCCCGGTGTCTCCACCCCCAACAGGTGCCCCCCCCCCGCCACCAGGTGTCCATGCCACACCACCACCAATACCACCAGGCGTCCGCACATCCTCCGCGCTCACCTCCCCGCTGTCCTTGTCGGTGCAGTGAGACACCTCGAGGATCCTGTCCACCTCCACGTAGTCGGGGTTAAACGGCTCGTCGTCCATCTGGCGCGCGCACACACGCACACACGCACACACGCGCACACGCACACACGCACACGGGGGTGGGGTACGGATGTTAGGGATGACGTCGGCAAGGTGACGACAACAAGCGGGTGGACAACAGGGGGTCGACGGCAAAGGGACGACAGCGCCGAGAGGGTGGGGATAGCGATGGCACCGTGGCGATTGGGGTGCGGCGTGCGGCACACGGGGCGTTACCGGCAGCGCCGGCGCGGTGGAGGGAGGGGTGGCGGTCGGGGGGGGTCGCAGCGGGGCCGATACTCGCCGCACCGGAGTGGTGCGGTCCCGAGTGGGGGCGACCGCCAGGCATGGGAGTTTGGCGGCGAGAGGGGAAATCATCAGATTCCTGCAGTATAAATAATGCATATTCTGATTCTGAATGTTCAGCTCGTTGGAGGGAGCCGCTCAATACCACGGGTTTAGTGCAGAGCGCAGCTGCCCCGGTTGTTTAACTAATCGGACACTTGACCATTTATCGGTTCGCTCTCCGGCTACGTACGGTGCGAGAGAAGTTCAACATACATACAATTTAACAACACGTGAGCTTTCGCGACAAATATTATTCATGACGGTTGTTTGGGTTAGATCGCGTAAATATGAATGTGTCGTTAAACCCACAGCCAATTAGTAAACAAAACGTGCAAAATACTCCTTCAGCACACCGGTGTGTTGGAGAGTAAACCCACTATAAGATTTACAATTTGATTACCGTGATGTTTCGCTGGCGATTTAAACATCCAGCCTCATCAGGCGATTTTTGGTGGCGGGTTAAGGACGCATATATTTATGCCATCTAACGCAAGACAAAAACCTTGATTATGAACACCTACATATGGTGTGACAAGAGGGACACGTAGCCTGAAAGCGCGCTCTGACCAACCACTTGCGGTTTCTGGACCAACCTCAACAACTTCCACAGCAGCCACCTGTGTGCCTGTATCGTGAGCCAAGTTTTATCGGCGCGACGTCCCGACGTTTCGCTCCACGGGCTTGAGAAGCCGCGGGGGGGGGGGCACGTGGAGCGAAAACTACGGTTGCCAAACGACGCGCGGTACAAACGCGGAAACATGCCGGGGGAGCTGCACGAGAATCCACATTAATGTTTGTACCATTACAGCCCTACCGGCTACCATTACGCCCGGTTATTAAATCGGTAACAGATGCCGTACAACCGCCCCTCTTAAGACTCGCGCTTCACTCATCCTCGCCCGGCCACGGAGACCGGGAGGGGGGGTGGGGCTCGCCGCCACGGAGAGGAATTAATGCCACGAGACCTCGGTTGCGATTGCTTCCTCTACCCCGTGATTCGTGTTCACTCGCGCCTAGCGCCTAGATGGAGTCGCTCAGACTTTTTTTACGCCAAACAACCCCACTTCCCGTAGTTGTTGTGGGCATCATCGACGGATCGCGACTCTCTCCAGTCCACGCAACTCGACGCACGCTCACTTCCCCAACTGGGTTGCTACGAGCACTCTCAACCGGAACGCCCCTCTCCATCACGCAAGCCAAGCAGGTTTGTGCCTGGACAGCCCATCCAAGGACAACCTGCCACGCTTGTGGTTGCGGTCTGCCCGGCTGTGGCTACACGACGTGCAAAAATGTTGTCGTGCTGCACGTCTATGCTCCCCAGCCTCGCAAACCCACAATGGGCGGCGTGGCGAAGTACAGACAAACAACCGCCACGGATCAGCAATTCTATCGTCAAGTCTGCACACCGGAATTCTCCAGCCAGTCGCCCAGGCGAACCGCTGGGGCAGACGACGCGGGCAGCCGTCACAGCTCCAATGGGCTCCTCTCAACGCAAGCGCAGCCACCTCAACTCGGCAGCGCCGGTTGCAGGATTACCGGGAGGGGGGGGGGGAGCTCCAATCGGAACAGCGTGACAGACAGGCGGGCGAAGCCGGACTCCCCACACCCCCCGCCCACGCCACCAAAAAGGGCTGTCGACTCGAGCGCCAGCGCACGCTCCCTCGTTCCGCCGAGTTCATCGAGTGTGCCGGATGACCGCGGTGGGTCCGGCGCCCCCGGAGGCCGGGGGAGCGCCCCGTGCCGGGATTGAGAATGCCGAGACTCTCTCTCGCCCTTCGCCGGCTCTCGTGCGCCGCAAACCGCTCCCCTGCTGCCCGGCGCCGTCGCCTCCGCGCGGCGATTACAGCGCCGGGGCCGCAGAGAGCCAATTAACGGCGCCCGGGCACCTGATCGGCCTACTAATGAGGCAGGTCCGCCCGCTCCCACGCATCGACGCCATTAGGAAGCAATTAGCAGTCGCGCGCGCGCGCACGCACGACGCGTCAAAGCGGGCCTCCGGGGGTTAACAGCTTGGCCCCTGGCGCGAGCAAGCCGCCACCCGCGTCGGCGTCGCCGGTAAGGCGCCAGCGCCGGTACGGCAACTATTGAAACCGTCACCGCGAGGTCGCACCGGGGGCTGATGGACGTCCCCGACGCGGCCGTATGCGCGGGCGGTTAAAGCTCCTCGACGCGTCGCTGGCGCGCATCGCTAGCGCACGTGCGATCCGCGCCGGATTTCGCCAAGAGTGGCCCCCGGGGGAGGAAGGAGTTAAACCGCTTAAGATGAGTGGGCAGCCTGTCCTACAGACGGGGTGCAGTGACGGCTCGCACGGGACGTGTCCTCACTCACCTCAACCCCCCGCTCAAGACATTCACTGACACTCGCGTCTCTTCATCGGTCAACGCCCCAATTCGCTGCCCTAGGAACTCCTGACACCCGAGTTAGATTCCCCACCATTAACATGGGTGGAGGATACCTGAACCCATCCTGGGCTTTCCACCTAATGTTGACTCGGCTTAAAATGCATAGCTGGTGTTATGAGTACACGGCGCAGCGTGTCAACATCGCCACGAGGGAGACGAAGGAGGCCGAGTGTGGCGCTGAAAACACCGTCGCCTCGTTGCGCCGCCATGCCGGCCTACATAGACTAACAGCGCCGACCCCCCAACAGCTTGTGGCGCGCTACATGGGGGGGGGGACCTTTGCCTGCACACTTGTAGCAATCCCAGAGGCGTCGCGCACACGCACACACGCGAGGTTTTGTCCGACTCCTCAGAGCTCAGTGCCAGGTCACACAGCAGCGGACGGCAGGGCGCTTACAACCGAGCGGTTGGCAACGACGCGGGCCATTCAATTATCACTCCCAACAAAATTAAATTAATTAAAATTAAGACGAAAATTTGCATGCAGATTCCAGACACTTGTAATGAAATTTCCTGATGTCATCAATCCAATTACCGCCATCATTAATGCCCGATTAAATTCCAATCTCGGTCACCGCTGGGGTGCGCCGCATGAATTCGTAAAAACTGTGTGGGGGGCGGGGGCGAGGGGGGCACCCCCCCCTTCTCCTCCCTCTCCTTGCCACTTACACCCCCCCCCCGTGATTATTAATAATCACGAGACAATATTAATAATCACGAGACAATATTAATAATCACGAGACAATATTAATAATCAAGATACCACGTTGGCAGCAGTGGCATGTCGAACTTCTTTCACACCGTACGTAGCCAACCGTCCGAATCGGAGGTGCGGGATTTTTATTTTACCAGGTAAGGCCCACTGAGCTATATGGCTTTTTCAGAAGCGACCTGGCCCCTGGTCACAAGTGATAGCTCAACGAAGTGGCTTCTCTCATGTGGAAATCTATAGCAGCCAAGATTCTAAATGTGGAGGGAAAAACCAGAGGGCCCCAAGAAAAATCCATGCGACCACGGGGAGACATGTAAACTCCAAATGTACAAGTGACAGGGTCGGGATCGAACACACGACCTCCTGTATACCAGGCGAGGCAGTTAACAACATCTCGCCACCGTGGCACCCTCATATATTGTGTTTATATTTTATGTAAAGAGACAGATATGGGAGGACACGGTCCGATTATTTACGTATCGCATCTGCTTAGTCAACGAGCCATTTGCCCAATAAGGTTACCTATTATTTATACAAATTCATATTTACACACACACACACAGGCCTATCTGACGAGATGCGCACGCGGAGTGGGGAGAGTGGGCCAGCGCAGGCCGACAGGAACGCGTGCGCCCGGCGCGCTCTTCGGCGGAGAAGATCAGAGGGCCTCCACCTTGAAAAGCTCACTTGTATTTTGCGCGACCGCGTCAGATCCCCTTTTCTGTTCACACGTTCATAGCACCCACCCCCATATTTCCGTGGAATCTAACTTTAGAATTGTGATAGACAATCGCGGTCGGGACGGAATCGGCCCGAGCTGATTCGCGCCGCAGGGCATCTGTTATTTAAACGCTGATTAGTGTTTGCGCAGTATTGTTTATTTCTTGCGTGGGCAGACGACGCACTTGTTTTTCCTTCGATTTCCATTTTGCGTAATTGCGGTTTACTTTTGTTTGTTTTGCTTTTGTTATTTTGCCGATCAGTTTAATTCTTACCTAGTTAAACTCAAATAAACTTAATTGTCTTCATCAATAGTATATATATGCAGATCTTATTTCGCACCGTACGTAGCCAACCGTACTAATCAGAGGCGTGGGGTAAGGACAACAAACGAGCACACCAAAAGCATTTCTAAAGAAATTAGTTGTCAATCCAGATGATTTAAAAGTGTGAAGCTCCAGTAGCTTCATAACATCGGAGGAGCATTCCAGACGGCTGCAGAGCCGTCTGGGGCGCATCTGAAAGCGCGCAATACAGTGACCGTCTTTGTTCTATGGTCAGCCTGCAATAAAGGTTTGGGGATTGGGGGGGTGTCCACCGGGCCTCCCCACCTCGGCAAAGAAGTTGTTGAGCAGCGCCTGCTTGGCCTTGTAGCGCTTGATCTTCTGGTGGACACGCTTGTCCCGCTCCAGGTGCGGCACGGTGGCCCACTCGCAGTGCAGGTACGAGCTGGGGAACGGGGCGGGGGTGGGGGGAGGGGGGGGAGATTAGGGGAGGGGGGAGCACCACATCACACTCTGGCCACTTTCATTCATCGTTTTGCACCGTGGGCTCGAAGTGCTGAGCTCTGCATGGCGATTCACACACGTCGGCCCGCTGCTGCTGCTGCTGCTGCTGCCACTGCCACGACTCCTACTACTGCTGCTACTGCTGCTGCTACTACTGCTGCCATTGCTGCCGCTGCAGAGAACAAACCTGAAGCACCGCTCTTGTCATGTGTCTGACACCAAAACCGCATCTGTTTCTTTAGCCATTAGAGGGCTACGGTCCCAGCTAACAACTCACTGCCCGGCGACTCCAAAAATAGGTCACGACCAGTGGTTGTGATTTAAGTCAAGGATCGGTTACTTTCTTTCGTCTTCAGTCTCATTGATAAGTTTGTGCGGTTGCTCTGCCTCATTTTTCTCCCGCTGGATGAAAGTAGCATTAGCGTACCATTAGCGTGTTCAATTCCCACTCTGCTCCCTGTTGTTGGGACGGTAACATGTCCTCAACTCTTTACAGAATTGGTGGTTGGAAACGACAAAACGGCCACACATCCAGTCCTGCCGAGCTGGTGGCCTGGATAAGGCCGCACGCACGTAAGCAACCTCTGCGTGTGCAATTGTAGATGTTGACGTGAACACCATCACACTGACGCAGCCTCCAACCACCCCCCACCCGGGTCATATTATTATTGACACCCCACCCCTCCCATTCGGATTTGGAAATTTTGACCGCGAGGTTACCCAATCCGTGGAAGTGCCCTCGGTTGTTCCACGAGACACCCGCGCCCCCCCCCCACCCAGGGTCCTATCCTCCCATCGGCGGAGGCCCAGACAAAGAGAGACTCTCGCACGTTGATAAAATCGCGGGCGATAAGTAACACGACAGCGCTGCCCAGTTGTGTACTTACTAGTTCTTGTACTTGACGTAGAATTCCTCAACATCGACAGAACCCTCGCCGGAAGGCAGCTGGCGGAACACGCACGCGAGTGTGTAAACACAACAAACAACAACCGTCATTCGCCATTAGGTGGCGGTGATATCACCACGGCGCTTGTGCCAGGCCACGTGCACGTTAAGGCCATGTGAAGTGTAGTACGCCCGCTGGCAGGAGGTCATGGGACAGAACCAGCAGGTGCCATGGGTAGACTGAGATGACTGGCCAATGCACCACCTGTGCACCCTACTATACCAACTTGCTGTGTTTTAGCCACCCGGCACTCCGCTCATTGTGTGCACAAAGATTCACCCCCGTATAGCCTTTGATAGGCTGTTGGGGCAATTGCCGCTAACGAGTAGCACCTGTAAAGGCCGGCACGACACATTAGAGGGTGGGTGGTCGGTGGGTTTGTAACCGCCACGTGAACACACAGGCGGACACACAGGCAGTAAAAATCAGATCGTCCCCACAGTGACACGGACCGGATGGTCACAGACAAAGCCCCTGACACACAAGGCTGCAGTAGGCAACAAAGGCGATACTGTACTGATGATTTCTTACAGCGATTAAACTGATTCTCGGGCGTCTAAATTGTCCTGCTGTTTCTGCCGTCTAAAATAATGAAGACATTGACTTTTGACTTTCGATGACCTAAATCAAGGATGGCTGTGGCGCATTACACGCCCGGGGTGGTGACGTCACGTGACATGCAAGGCATGGTGAGAGTCCCAATCCTACCGTCACAATCGAAGAGATTCATCGCATGATTATAGCCTCCTTCCCACCACCTAAAAAGAACCTAAGCACTTTGTACACATCCCATCAGCGACACGGCATTGTGGGAGTACGTAATATCAGTGCCGTCTAGAAATTGGGTTGTGTGAAATAAATTAAGTTTCAAGATAATTTCAACGAGTGTCAAAACTCAAGAGACCAGAATAGGAGTCTCGTGACCTGGGTGAGCGAGTGAGTGAATGAGTGAGTGTTTTGGTGGTTGGATGGTTGAGTGAGCGAGTGAGCGAGCGAGCGAGCAGTTTGGGTGGGAGGATGGTTGAGTGAGTGATTGAATGAGTGAATGAGCGAGTGAATGAGCAAATGATTTGGGTGGATGTTTCATGTGAGTGGGCTCAAGTTTGCACTTTTATTCTGCGTGCCCGGTGCGAGAACTCGTGAAAGACCAGGAGAGGAGTCTCACATTCGCAAGAGTAACCCCTAGGCTGTCACAAAAATGACAAAAAGCCCAACAAACAAAAACCAAGTACCCTCCGTTCTCCTATAGCGCCGCGTGTTTACATAACGCGAATTGGATATAATGCCATCGAGTGAACGGAACTACGTCGCACAAATAGGAATACGCGGTTGTGCGGCTGCCTCGGCAAAGGATCACACAAAGGCGGCATGCTGCTGAATGCTTCTTAGATGCTACCCACACGCCTCAGTCTTTGTTCGGCCTGCGTATGCATCTCGCGTGTTATTGCGGACTGTCGCTTTAACCTATATTATATATTATGAATTATAACGCGATATTTCCATAACGCGGTGTTCTTTAGGAACGAAACAACTACCGCCGCGTTATAGGAGAGCAGACCGCACAGCCATCAAGCAAAGCAATCGCCAAACGTGGACAGACGAGAGTAACGTCACACTCAAAAACCGCACGTTTAACCCACAAGTCACACGGGGTGGGGCTGGGTCGCACAATCGGCTCCGATAACCCGACTGCAGCAGGCGCAGGCGAACAAGCAACAGGTTGCCCCTGCGAGTGTGCCGAACGATCTCCTGCCGTGTTCGGGCAAGGAGTAAAAAAAAAACAGCCTCCCACCTCGTTCCGGGTCGTCCTTATCGCCAGGATCTTGTCAACGACCGCCGCCTCCTCCTCGCCCAGGTGTTCCTGCGTACGAGCAAAGACACACACGAGCGGCTCCTTCACTGCCACACGCGACACACGTGACACACACGTGTAGTGTAATAGCGCTGACTGGTGGACAGCAGCGGCAGCTGTGCTGGACAGACGGCGCACACGCCGGTGAGGGCGTGCACGGGGTGTCGGCAGAGTAGAGGAACTGGGGTAAGCGTCACGGAGGACCCCGTCTGGAGGCCCCTGGAACCTGCTGGCGGGTTCAAAAAGGGGGCGTGGTCAGGGCGGAGCCAGGCCGCGCCGGGAGCATAAAAGGAGCCGAGAGCGGGGGGCTCGGGGCTGTCGGTTCTGGGAATGGACTCGTCTCGTCGTCGCTGTCGTCTCGTCGCAGTCGCCGCTAAACGTCTCCGCTCGACATTGTGCTCCGTAGGAGAGGAGTTGGCATCTCAGTCGGCGCTGTCAGTGTTAGACGGCTGGTGTTGTGTACAGGCTGGGCTAAGTTACTGTGGAGATCGTGTGGACGAGACCGTGAAAGTTGTTCATGAAGAAGGTGCCTCCTAGAAACTCTGTCTCTGAATCGTTGACACTACATACGCCAGCAGCTCTTCACTGCCCCGCGACAACGGGGAACAGCTGCCGCCGGGGGCAGTCCCTTAGACCAAATACTGCACTCGGAGACATTTGTTACATTATGGGCCTGATATAAATGCGAGCTGTTTTAGTTGTCCAATTGATAACCATCATGAGAGTAACGCTATTTAGACCCGCGATGATAAGTTGATTAGGTCAGCACCACACTGTAAACGGAGGGGGGTGACACTCAGCACCGCCACCTCCTGGCCACACCTCACCACAGCCCCGCGCCTACAACACCTGGCAAGCCCTGGGCGGTGGTGGTGGTGGTGGTGGCGATGGGCCCACTCATCCAGGTTCGCGCCACTGCACAGCTTCCGACATCCGCCGAGATCGGGCTCGGTTGAGCGGCGATTTGATTGTACACGGAAATGTTCCGACATTAATAAGGGTAATTAATTAATGAGAGCAATTAAGGCGAGATGGCAGAGGCAGGGTGCTGCGCTCACGAGTCATTAGCCGAGCCTTGAACGATGAGAAGTCTGAGCGCAGCTCAGCCCAGATGGATGATTTCCACTTGTCCTTGCAGTCACTCCCGCAGGTCTCCCCCCCTTGCCAGTTTATACTAATATCTCAATGCGCTCTGACCTGGTTATCAGGGTAACCGATTTATTAAAGGAGAGCAATGCTATCTTTTTTTTACTTGTCACATAAAGGTCTCCTGCCATAGCGAAGATTAAATCCCCATACAATGAAACCCGGGATCGGGCAAAAACATCAAGTGTAAAATATTACGACAAACCACATCATTTTGATCACACACGGCAGCATCGCCTCCCCATACCGCGAACCAAACTTGGAAGGACCCTCCTGAAAACGATTCTGAAGGCTCGTCGAGGCTTTTGTAATTGAAAACTGAAGTATTTTTTTTATTTTACCGGGTAAGGCCCACACTGAGCTACGCGGCTCGTTTTCAGAAGCAATCCTGGCCATCACAAATGACAGCCCAACGAAGCGGCTTATCATCAACGTCATCACGTGGACATTCACAGCAGCCAAATAACTCTGAACACGTGACATCGATTCTGAAAGTGGAGGGGAAAAACCGGAGGGCCCGAAGAAAAATCCACGCGAACATGGGGAGAGAGACACCGCAAACTCCAAATATACAGCAGCAGGCATCGTCAGGGGTCGGGCGCCGTATCTTGCAGAGCGACGTTCCGACGCCGCAGGGTACCCGCGGTTTGTTTATTTTCAGCGAGCAACACACGAGAGCTCCCCGTACGCCCGCGTGCGCTGCCGGCACGTGGAGCGCAAACGGTGGGACGTCGCGGACGGGCAACGATTGGCGGACGCGAGACGCGGAAGGCGCGTTGCAGAGCGGCGCTGAACAACCGCAAAATATAACTTAAAGAAGATGGTAAGGGAGGAGAGCAAAAAAAAACGTGCAAATGGAAACAGGAAAGAAAAAGAACCCACAAGAAACGAAAGAAATGAGACGGAAAAAACACAAGAGGAACAAGAAGGATGGATTCTCAAGCGGCGTCGTGACATTTCATCACCGCCGCGCACGCCACATGCCTTACGCACGCACTCACGCGCGCACGTACATGCGTGCGTGCGGTGTGCACGCGCAACTCCAGCTGTTGTAAAAGCACTGCTTGGTGAGGAGGGGGGGATTGGTGGGGGAACTGAACCTAGGGGCGGACAGCGTGCGGCGCATGTAGCATGGAACCCGGCCACTCGCAGCCCATGGAGGAGCGAGTTTGTCACGGGTCTATCGACCACCACAAGCCAGGCATGAATCGTCATCACCTACCCCCCACCTCGCCACCCCACGTGCCCGAAGCCCGCTCTCCCCTCCTCCTCCTATCCCCCGCAGCCTGCTCCCCCCCTCCCCGTGGCCGCTGCACGCCATCGCTCACCCGCCCCACTGCCTCCAATCCCGGGTGGCCTCCGCGCTTCCCTCCACCCCCACCCCCCCAGCCCCCCCACCCCACCCACATCCCTCCCAGCTCGGCGCCCAGCCGTCACCCCCGCCGCATTCTAACGCACGCGGAAGGCGGCGGTCGATACCGTTAGTGCCGCAGGGCAGGAGGCATCATCATCATCGTTATCATCGTCATCAGACTCATCAGCGAGGATCGCCCGCCCGCTCACTCGCACGCAGGCCCCACCCCTCGAGGCTCAACGCGCCGTTCGTCCGTATAATCCATGCCGCGACCTTTACCTTCCCTTTCTTCGCCGCAGATGTCACGATGCGCCGGGACTATTTGCCGACCGTCATGCATCCCCCCCCCGGCCCCCGTTAGCTACCGCCGTTAACATTTCCCTTTCTCCTCTCTCTCCGTTTTTTATCTCCCCCCCCCCACCCTTCACGCAACAGCTGGGCTGAGCGAGACGGAGGAGGCAGCAGCTTTAAATAAAAACGGAGGGAACTACGACCTGGGGGTGGGGGGGGGGTGGGAAACAAAAAAAAGAGACAAAGTGGGCAGCGAAGAGCAGAGAAGAGAGAGGGGGAGAGGAAGGAGGGCGCAGCGGAAAGGCTGATAGCTCCGAGTCGAACTTTCGGGTCAATCAAACGGAAGGAGATTTAGAAACCGCGCTGCTGCTGCGGCGGCAACGGCCGGTGATGAACGACCGCGGAGCACGGAGTCCGCCAGCGCTCGCCGCCGGCGCCGGCGTGGTGGCTCACCGCGCCGTGCTGGGCCGAGCGGCCGACCGGGCTGGCGCCGGTCCCCGTCACGTCCACCTCCTCGTCGTCGTCGCCATCATCGTCGTCGGTTAGCTTCATCTCCAGGTCCTCAGTGTAGCGCTTGCGCTTCACGTGCCGGTTCGAGCGCCGCTTCTACGGGAAAGGAAGCAGGGAGGAGAGAGAGGAGGGAGGGAAGGAAGGACGGAGGGAAAGGAGGGAGGGGAGAAGGGAGGGAGGGACGGAGGGATGCCCACCACTGCTGTTAGAGAGAGGAGTTTGTGGGAGCCCTGACGCCGTCACTCGGTGGGGAGAAGGGCCGAGCGCGCGTGTCCTTGTGCCCCCGTACGAGAATGTAATTCCGTAAAGAACTCTGCACAGCACGTGCAGAAGTTAACTTTTGCTCAACGCAAACTTTGGTCGAATCATCCACAACGCGGTTTGAGCGCGGCACAGACGCAACATCCCTCCGGCGGCTTTTCTGGGTCGTGCCCGCGGTGTCCGACGTTTGGTTCCTCGCACCGGAGCCGAACCGTTGGGCATCGTGCCAATTCAAACTCAATAACGCACCGAGGAAAGAGAGAGAGATGAGCAGTGCTGCGAGAAAGTCGCACCTATGAAGGCCAGCACGGCCAGCACCACGCCCGACCGCCTTTGGCTACACAGTGGCGATGTTTACACACCGCACCAGGTACTCGTTTGAGGCCAAGTCAGCCTAGGGGAGGCCCAGGACCAGTTCTGATAATCGTCACCGATGTTGGCCGTGAGCAGAAATCAAACTCGGGTCACCGGGTTCGTAGCGCAGCGCGCTAACCGCTGCACTACCACTCCCCGCACACGCACCTCGCATGCTCCCCAGTCACCGGCCTCTTATCATCGCACCGCCCCTCCTAAGCGCCCTCCCTCCGCCAGCGATAAGCTTCAATAATTCCCGACGTGTCTGTCACATCTCATATCGTTCACCACGAATCACCGCTGTGATACCGGCGCCACCGCCTTGCCACCATCAGCTGGCCCCTGCTCGGCCCGGGTGCTTAGGTCTGAGGGAGTGAGCGTCGATTGTCGGGCAGGAGGTTCGGGGAGAAGAGAGAATTGCGATGTTCAAAACCTAACTAGCGGTTGGGGCCTTGCCCGAGAGACGGGCCCCCATTAGGAAAACTGAAAACTACTTTTTATTTGACCAGGCAAGGCCCACCGAGCTCTTTTTCAGAAGGGACTTGGCCACAAATGATAGCTCAACAAAGTCGTTGATCGTGTGGAAATTTATGGCAGCCAAATTATCTACGCGGAAAAGCCACAAGGAGTCCGAAGACGCTTGTTCAGGACGACCCTGCATTGGGACGTTTGGCCAACACCCGTCAGAGTGGACTACATGGGCGACCGCTTGAGCTGACGAGAATCGGACCACTCCAGATGAAGACTCGATTCGAGTTCCACAGGTCGTCGGCGGCGGCTGCGTCGCCTGGAAGAAGACCGAAATTTAAAAAAGGCAACTCGAGGAGTAGAGGGAGAGACAGAGTAGGGGCGAGACGGTGAGAGGCGCGGCGACGGGAGGAGAAGAGGGAGGAGGCGGCGAGGGGACGGGCCGCGTACCTCGATCAGGCTCTCCTCCTCGGGCGGAGAGGGAGGCGGCGTGCGCTCCATGTCCGAGTGGTCCGGCGAGAGCTCCCCCCCTTTCCTCTTCTTGCTCTTCTTCAGCGAGGCGGGCGACACCGGAGGTTTGCTGCCACGAGCACGCACGACACGCACAATGATCCCCCGTGTAGCCTTAACAGACCGTTGGGGCGAGCGCTGTTAAGAGAGTTGCACCTGTGAAGGCCGGCACGGCATACGAACGAGGGGGTGGGTGGCCAATACCACGGCCGGCCGACTGTCCCCTAGTGGTGATGTTTAACACACAGCATCAGTTACTCATTTTATGCCGAGTCGACCGAGGGGAGGGGGCCCAGGACCGGTTCAGATAATTGTCACCGGCGTTGGCCGTGAGCGGTAATCGAACTTGTGTCGCGAGGTTCATGGTGCAGCGCGCTAACCGCTGCAATACCGCGCTCCCCACGCATATACACGCACACCGAAACTGCGAGCGGCCAACTCGCGTCCAATCATCCGCTTCCGGATGAAGGCCTCCGACGGCACGTGGGCGGCGACTAGGCTTCGCCACGGCAGTCAGTGCGGGGGTGGATGATGGCGGGGACCAGAGGCGGGACAGAGTGTGCAGAACAACGCTGGATTCCGATGCACTGCCCCCTCCGCTGGTGTTTGCACTTCGCGCCGCGTATCACTGCTTCAAACTCAATCACTTGCTTTTTGTTCCTAGATCCTCTACGTCTCTACCACACGGCATCTCGAAAGGAGAGAGTGCGTGGCAAAGTGCAACACTGCCTAACGAGTCCTAGAATAACCACAACTGAGGAAGGGACGTTCCTACGCCCAAAGCGGTGACGCGCCACACGGTGCTACCCAGGCCCGCAGGGCAGCACAACGCCACGTTCTCACCCCCGTGCCCCACCTGACCTCACCACAACTACCCCCCCCACCTGACCTCACCACACTACCCCCCCCACCTGACCTCACCACACTACCCCCCCACCTGACCTCACCACACTACCCCCCCACCTGACCTCACCACACTACCCCCCCACCTGACCTCACCACACTACCCCCCCACCTGACCTCACCACTACCCCCACCTGACCTCACCACTACCCCCCACTACTCCCACCTGACCTCGCCAACAGCCCACCTGTTCTTCTTGCCGCCCTTCGCTTTGGACTGCGTCGTCGAGGCGGCCGGCTTGGGCTTCCTCTCCTTCTTCTCCTTGGGCTCCTTGGGTTTCTTCGGCTCCTTGGGCTTCTTGGGCTCCTTGGGGGCCTTGGGCTCCTTGGGGGGGGCAGCGACGCCGGCCGCGGCCTTCTTCTTGGGCCTCTTGGCCTGCGGCGGCGCGGTGTCGAGGTCGCCGCCGGCGTCGGGCCCCGCCGGCTCCCCCGGCGGACGCCCGTCGTGCATCTCGGCCGGCGCCAGCACGCGGGGGATGTCGGTCTCCCCCCGCGCCCGCGCCTTCGCGATGGCCTCCGCGACGATGCGGCTGGCCTTGTCGCTTGCCTTCTCCTGCGACTGCTTCTTGCGGCCGGGGCCCTTGGCCTTGCCCGGGCCCCGGCCGCCCTTGGCCTTGCCCTGGCCCTGCCCGTTGGGGTCGGCATCGCCACCGCCGCCGCCGTCGTCCTGGGACACGCGCTTGCGCTTGCCCTTGCGGCCGGGCTTCAGCGTGGTCGTGTCGGGTTGGGTGGCGACGGGCTCCTGGTGGCTTAGTGGGACCATCTGTAGGACCTGGGTGTGGGAGACCGAGAGAGAGATGGAGGAACGCGTGAGCGGGTGAACGCACGGGCGTACGTGCACAAGCAGACGGGCAGAGGCAGAGAAACGCACGTGAGCACACGCACACAGAAACACGCACACTCGCACATGGGCACCGAGGCGCACGCACACGGGCAGGCACGAGGACGAGCAGGACACACAGAAAACACAGATCTGCACATTAACGGATAGACACACGCACAAACACGGATACACAGAGAAAGACACAAACACCACACACTTTGACACAGACACGGAGAGCCACAAGATGGGTAACCACCACCACCCGACGACGCGCGGGGCAACACGCCGCGACGGCCACCCCAGCGCACCGAGTTCACCGCACTCGCCCTGCAGCACAGGATCCACCTGCCCGACAAAGACCACGCACCACGGGGTGTGCCGGTTTGCGCTTCACAGGAGGTGGAGGCGGGCGGGGGAGTGGGGGGCGGTGTGGTCGACGGGACAGCCGGTGCCGGCCGTAGGCAAGTGCCGATTATATTCGTGCCGATTTTCATGTGGACACACGCAACTCCGCCGTGCGTCCAGGACACGGGCGGCGCGCTGCCACCCCACCCCCGCAACCCCCGGCTTGGCGTTGCCGTTTACGAGGGACGAGAGAGGAATCGCTCAGCTGGCGGTAAAAGCCGGGGAAGGAAAATCGTACAAGTGCACAGATTCCGTAACACCCTCCCCCTTCCTCCAACACACGCTTATCCTCGGAAGTGTTTTAATTAGGATGTCAAATTCCGAGCAACACAATGAGATGAAGTCACAAGATGCTGTCATCGGCATAAGAGACGCTCGCATGTAGTAACGTAGACTGCTGATGTCACACTGAATGACATCGTCACCTAGGCTCCACAGGCTTATCCATATATAACGGGTGTTGTTTTTTTTAAAGTGATCGCCAAAGTATTGCTCAACCCTTTCAGCAAAAGCTCCGTCATCCGGCACTCAACCATCCGGAACGCCCTATTAACGGGCATCTGTCAGACGGCAATACAAGTCTTCCTTCACGTATCCGGAAAAATTCCGACGGCCATCTGGCACCTTGCCGTGCGTTTATCGTAGATCCGTTGTTGTTTACGGGATCTTCAGGACGCTGCCGAGTGGTGGCGCGAGTGGCAGTTTGTACACTCTGAACGGCCCCACTGCTCTCTACAATCAACTTAGAATGCTCTAAAAGTGACCTCTGTAAAACAGTCAATGATTTGTTATGGCACAGTTAGAATGTAGGCTTAAGTTTCTTTCTTGAAAGTTTTATGCAAGTATGACTCTCGGATAACCGCTGTAATCTGATTAACCGGCACACCTCCATTCCCCACGGGTGCCAGATCGTGGAGCTTATGCTGTAGCAAGTCCCAGTTACCCCCTACTTTGCGGACGGAGGGACAAAACAGAGCCACCGCGTGAACGCTTTCGACCGTGAAATCTTGAAGGCGCTAATTTAAAACACAAATGCAAGCATGAGAAAATAAACCGCGCCGACCCAAATGGAGGAACTCGCAAAAAACTTCGCGCCGAAGCAGGCGCTCATCAGCATCGTGCGGTCAATCAAAACGAGCGCACGGGCAGAAATTATTAATAATCGCTCCCGAGGACAAGAGGAAACGGAGACCACAGAGCTGCTTCATCCACACTCAGCGACTTCCCCACTCCGGCTCTTGGTGCCACGACCGCCGCGGTTCTGAAGCTCACGGCTGAATCCCACTCACGCGTCGCCCCGTGGATTGTGTACGAACCCGGGGCGCGTTCGCATCGTCTCCTTGCCCGGGGGGGGGGGGGGGGGGGAGACGAGCGCGCGCCAACCGCCCACCCGACGCCGGTGGAGCGCGATGGTGGCGAGATGTTATCTCTCTCGCCTGGTATGCAAGAGGTCACGGGTTCAATCCCGACCCTGACACCTGTATATTTGGAGGAGATGTTTGTCTCTCTCTCTCTGCCCGTGGTCACGTGGATTTTTCTCCGGTTCCTTTCATTTTTCTCTCCACATTTAGAATCAACGTCACACGTTTAGATTATTTGGCTGCTATAAATATCCACGTGATGATAAGCCGCTTCGTTGAGCTATCATTTGTGCTAGGCAGGTCACTTCTGAAAAAGAGCTCTGCACAGCTCAGTGGGGCCTTACATTGTAAAAAAAAAAGTTTAGCTTTAATAGTTTAGTCGTTTTTATTGTTGTCATAAACAGGGAAGAAGAATAATGCGTAGGGCATGGAATCCCGAGCGCTGCCCGACGACATTGCCCAAGCGTCCGATTGAGGCAACGTGAAAGCTGACCGGTGGCCGCGATGGGAAACTGCGGTCACGCATTTGCAACTGCGGGTACAACCTCGGTGTGACGAACCGCTTGCGGAGTTCTCACCGCTACAGATCAGGGGGCGTTCACGAGTCCCGCTTTTAAAGGACAATCCAAACATGAACGCACCATCGCCATGTCGCAGAGAAACTTGCACGGGTACCGGGGTCTCCGGGTCGTACAACAAAGTTGTACTACTACCGTCACCACCGACACACACGGGTGCATGTGCACAGCATTCACCATACAGTTGTATATTAGTGTACTGTACAATATAGTACAGTGTAGTACGGCGTGATAAAACGACGACAGTGTTTGGCGGCGCTTACGATCGAAACGCGCGGGGAGCGGCTGACGGACGCACAAACTGACAGGAGGGTGATGCGTTTCCTGCAGCTACGCTCGTCGTGAACGAGGGGCGTGGGGGGGGAGGAGATCGTTTGCAGCGCGGTGCGCGCTATAACGCGGTTATTGCCGAATTATTCTCGCTCTGGCTTTGTTTTGTCTCCCGAGTTGCAGTCAACAACCTTTTTTCAACGACGCGGCCGGCTTCCTCCGAAAACGCAAAGTCCCTATGCGGCAAACACGATGCCAAACTAACGTCTCATGGAGATGAGACCATCGCTACGAGAACGATTGTGGCGCCACCCCCCACCCGTGTCACAGACGGACACGCTTTCAACCTTCCGACGGCAAGGATCGACCACCGATCTCCATGGCCCCCCCTGCTCAAGAAAGGCTCTCGCCTCGAGTCTCAAAACTCATCTTCAGGAGGAGGATGGGATCCCCTGCACAAATTTGCCACTTCGCCAAAAAAAACTTGGAAGTATTTTTTGCTTTGTACGACACTTCCGCTCCCCCGGTCGGGACAGGGAAAATCAATCCCGCGGCCCCCTCTCACGCGCGCGTGCACGACCCGCTCGCAATCGACGGTGGCAGAGGCGGCGGCGAGAGCGGAATCGAAAACGGAGATTAATTAACGGGAGTTTAAAAGTCGATTCCCACAGGCCGGACGTCTTTGGCAAATGGGACCAATGATCTCAGCCACACCCCACACGAGCGCTGAACCCACGGACCTCTGCGCTATGAAGAAGGGCCATCAACCGAAACATCACCCCTTTCATAGTTTGCATCCATCAGGCAGTGCTGGTAACGAATACGTTGAGTTTGATATTCGTGTGACACTTCCGACGCAGGAAGACAACAAAACTGTTTTGTTTTACCCACAGATTATCCCCCCCCCCCCATTCATAAACGGATCAGCACCACCCTGACCATCCACGGTAACCCCACCATTAATACAGACCCCCCCCCCCAGTATCCACACACAGATCCCCAGTATCCACACACAGACCCTCACTGTCCACACAGACCCCTGGTATCCACACACAGACCCTCAGTGTCTAGACAGACCCTTACCATCCACACCAACCCCCAGTATCCACACAGATCTTAATCAGCCACAGACCCTCACCCTCCACACAGACCCCCCAGTCTACACACACAGACCCCCGGTATCCACACAGAACATCAAGTCCAGCGCCACATCCGCATGGTCCCTTACCTTCATCGCAGCGGAAACAACAAGCAGCAGCAGCAGCAAACAGGAGCCGCCTGCATAATTAATCAACGCAAAGCGTCGCCATTACCCAAGGAGGAAAAAAATGTTTACGATTTAAAAATGATCGGCGCAAGTGCACGGACAGCGGGAGGACGGCAGCACTGCAAGCGACGACGGCGCCGATTTATTAATATCGGCGTCGCAGCCGGCTCCCCGGTGACGGCTTTTTCACGGTGGCGCCCGCCGTGCCCGCCAGGGACGATGAGCGAGCGCCGATCGGCGCTGATCGGCGCGGGTCCGAAAGGCCGGGATGTCGCGGATCGTGCTCGTGTTGCTCATATCGCCAAGTCCGGTCCAATCAATGGCTCCATCGCGGCTGCGATCGATAACGGCCATTCCCCTACGCTCCATTTCATACGCAATTAAAATTTATTATTGCCATTATTATTATTATTGTTACTGCTGCTGTTGTCGTTATTGTTATTATCCCTGTAGCTGTCGTGGTCGATGACAGGGAATTCGGTTTGTTGGCCGGTCGGTCCGTACGTTCGCAGAGTGATGGCGGAGTTGGAAGTCACGGGGATGAGATGTTGGGACGCGCGCGCATTGCATGATGTATGCACCCCACCCAAAAACGCACGCTCACAGACACACACACGACACAGACACTCACACGACATCACAGACACTCACTCACAGACACACATGACACTCACCGACACACACCGACCGACTCTCATGCCACTCGGACAGACTGGCACTCAGAGACACACACACACACATAGCGACACTCAGACAGAGACCGACACTCACCAACACAAACTAACAGACACTAACAGATGCACACGAACGCTCAGACACACCGACACTCACAGATGCACACAAATTCACACACACGACACACAGATGCACACAAATTCACACACACGACACACAAGGATAAAACAGATATGTGCATACACCACACACAAAGACAAACAGAAACAGACACATGTACACATAGATACTCAAGACATTGACCCGCTCGGATACACACACAGACACAAAGGTACTCAGATACAGACAAACACACACACAGTAGACCAGAACAGACACTCAAGCTCAACGACAGTCACAAACATACACCACACAATATAAAGACACTCGGACACACAGAAACGTACACAAAGACGCACACTGACCACACGAAGGCACAAGCACACATACTAAACACCACACACCAACACAAAGACAGGCAGCCACAGTGTACTGCACACAGGCAAAACACACACGGAGAGATCCAGGTGCTCACCTCACACACAAATGCACAATCAGATCGCGTGCATTGAACACAGAAACACACCAAACCAAGACACACACACTCAAATGTTCCAAATCAGAAAATTACACGCACGCTACTCAACTGGAATTACACATAGCAGCAATCATCGTCCCCTTCAGGCAGACTAATGCCCCACGTACAGGCCAGGTGCCGAGTCACCTTGTGCCACGCGGGGACAGCTGCCAATTTGAGGCGGGGGGGGCCCTTTCACGTGTTTGAGATGAGCTGCAATGTAACGCGGAGTCGAGTAGGGCACTCCGTGTCAAAAGCAACTCAGTCTAATTATTAACCATCACCGCCGTCACCACCATCACCGCCATCCTAAACTACTTAACTATTTTGATTTTACAAGGTAAGGCCCACTGAGCTATATTATTGCTCTTTTTCAGGAGGGACCTGGTCACAAATGAAAACTAAACGAAGTGGCGGATCACGTGGAAATTTACAGCAGCCAAATACTCTAAAGGCGTTTTTATAAATGTGGAGGGGAGAGAGAGCATGCAAACTTGCACATATACAGCAGGCTTGGGGCTCGCGATCGAGCCCACGACATCCTGTAAACCAGGCGAGGTAGTCAACATCTCCAAGCCACGGTGGTGGGTAGCTCCGCCACGGCAGCCACGGCAGGGAGCAGACAGCAGCGACCTCTACACCCGGCGAACGGGGTGGCCGCGAGCGAGCCAGCGGTTACTCCTCCGCGCCCCACCGCGGCGCCGGACATCATCCCAGTAGCGGCGCCGCCATCCAGCAGCGGCACACGGAAAAGGGCCGATCGCCGCTAGCGACGAGAGATCCTGCTGTGACCTGCGCTGACCCTGCCGGTGGGCAAGGGCCCAGGCCCGTACCCGTGCGCTTCTGGGTAAACGCAGGGGGACCTTGGTGGTGCGGACGCGTGGTGGGGGGGGCCCACTGGGGTCCACCCATGGGGGGGGTCCACCCAGCCCACCCACCCCACCCAGCCCACCCACCCCTGAGTCGGGGCCCCACCCCTGGATGGGGTTGTTAGGGTCCTCGTGATGACGCTGGAGTCTCGTCCGGTCGGGCCTGGCCGCAGAGCTAAGCCACCAACCGAAAATCGGGTTATCTGTAATCAGATGTGGTCATCGCAAACAACCACCCGGAGCCCCTCCTTCTCCTCCTCCCACTGCGCCTGCCTGCCTGAACGCGCCCTGTCACACACACACATACTCCCCTCCCGCCCCCGTCTCTCTCCTGTAAGCTCCTCTCTCTCTGCCTGCCTCTCTCCACCCACCCACTCCACCCCAACTCTCCCCCTTCCCCCACACACCACATCGAGGCGCGCGTTCCTATAGGGTACCTGCTACTTGGAAACCGGCCAATGGCCGGGCGAGAAAGGGGGAGCAGTTACTGCTGATTATGATGTAAATAGAGCAAACGGGATGGGAGGAGGGAGTGGTGGGAGAAGTGGTGGCGACGGTAGTGGCAGTGGTGGGGGAGGTGGTGGTGGCAAGAGGAGAGCAGGGGAGGGGGAGGGAAGCTCCGATTGAGGGGGAGGGAGATGGGAGCTGAAGTGGGGGTGGAGGGGGAGGGAGGCAGGAGGGGGGTGGTAGGAGGAGGGGGGTTGGGGGTCCAGAAACCGGTCACAGCCGGTTAAGAGGCACCACTCGCACCACGGTTCACGAGATGCTCTGATTTCTCTCTGCATCAAGCCGGGGGAGGGGAGGGGGTGGTGGGGGGGGGGCACGAGCGCCACTACTCCACGCTGTGCGAGTCAACACCGGGCACTCACCACGGAGGGCTGGGGAGGGAGGGCGGGCGGGCGGGCGGGGAGGGCTGGAGAGGGCGGGCGGGGGCAATCCAGCAAGCTGCTACGACCTCCAGCAAGCGGCGGCAGCAGCAGCGAGCCCCCACACCCTGCCGCCCCCCCCCCCCCAGAGCCTCTTCACAACGAGACCCCCGCGCCCCTGCCATGCTTTTCCAATTAACGGAGGGGGTGGCGGTGGAGGGGGGGGCACACGATGGAAATGCTTAAACGGGGCCCCTACGACCGGCTGACCACCACCGCCGCTCCGCTACTCTGTCCATCCGTGACTTGCTGCCCCCCCCCCATCTCCACCCGCCCCCCCCCCCGGCACCCCCCCAAGCACGACTCACCACACGGGCCGTAACTTTAAAAGAAAATGTTTTTTTGTTTTTTTAAAGTGAAATCGATAACACAATCGCCGCTCTCGAAAACAACAGCAGCAGCAGCCGCCACTCACCACGCGAGGCGTGGGGGAGAACCCAAAACAAAAACAAACACCACGGCCTCCATTTTATAATTTAAAACGAGGCACAGCACTTAGTGCGCTTCATACATTGACCGCATTCCCACCCCTACCCCCACCACCACCACCACCACAACACCCACCCACCCCGGGCTGCCCCCCACTCTCCCACACACCCCAGGAGATTTATGCATAATTTAGAGCAGTTGTCACCCCCCCCAACCCATGCCGCCCCCCACTCCTCCAGGCAGCAGAGGCCTCCTTCCCCGTCCCAACAGCTTCCTTTCCCCGTGGCGGCGGGCAGCGCTGGGGGTTAGTAGGTCACGGGGCCTTCCCGCGGAAACCCCGGGGGGGGGGGGGGTAGCCGAGGCCTGGCTGAAGCTCCCTCCCCGCCGCACCCGTGGGGCTGACGAGGCGGCCAGGTGGCCTTGGGGGGGGGGGGGACGGACAGGAGGGGTGGTCAGGGACGCAGAGTCGGCGCCACCGACGACGCTGGGTTCGAGTCTGGGTCTTCGGTTGCACAGCTGTGGATTCAATCGCGATCTCAAGTGAAGTCGGTTGATGGTGTGTCAGCCTGATCGCCAAACGACTTGCAGGGAGACGCACACCGACGAATGTAGACACGGAGACTCACGCAGAGACACAGACTCACAGAGAGACTCACACAGACAACAAGGACTTACAGAGACCGAGTTACCACTTTCATAGAAACACTCATGTAGAGACAAGGAGACTCGCACAGACAATGCACAAACTCACAGTAGACTGACGGATTTGCCATTCCACTGTGATATCATGAGAAGCTGGTTGATGGTGTCAGTCTGATCACCAATGACTTGCAGAGAGACACACGGAGACTCGCACAGACACACAAACAACACATACTTACACAGACCGAGATAACACTTTCAGAGAGACAGACTCTTGTAAAGACACGGAGACTCGCAGACACACAGACGTAGAGACTAAGTTACCACTTTCAGAGAGACACACACAGACTCATGTGGACACACGGAGACACAGAAATAGCCTCACAAAGACAGACTTACACAGGCGACCGAGTTGCCACTCTGCTGGGATCTCGCATGAAAGAAAGTTGGTCTGGGCCTCATCACCGATGAATGAACAAAGAGCCCAGAATAGCATTTTCTTTGGTCACCTCTTTGGCTAAATTCCAGGCCTAAGAATAAAAACAAGACACCAGTTTGACCGTCGTGCGAGAGACATCCCAACATCGGGGCACATGGGAAAGTGCAGCGTTTGTCCCCCCCCCCCCCCCCCCCCCGTGTAAAGCATAAGCAATCGCTTCTCTGAAGATATTCCTGCGATATTTCTCTCCACGGGAGGGGGGGGGGGGGGCTTTCTCTGAACACATGGGGGTTGACACACCTATTGCCAAGAGAGTTCCAAGAGGAACACTCTTTGTCCCATCGCAACGACGCCGAGCAAAAGCAAACGACAGGAATCAAACTGGTTAAAATTCCAACCACCGCACGCCACTTTCAGGACACGGCAAAGGAAGAAGGGGCCAGCCTTGAGAACCGGCCCTGAATACAAAAAAACCCTTCTGTGCACTGCGCTCCAGCGATTGGATGGACGTGGAGGCATCGCCGACTGCTGCTGAGAGAGCGATGGGAGGGAGGGGGTCAAAGGACTCGGATCCTTACGCGGGATTGAACCGAGCTACCGTATGGGGGGGGAGGTGATGGTGGTGGGGGGGGGTCTCAGCTGGGGTGGGTCACGAGTTTCCCATCGCATTAATTTGGTAATTGCACTTAATTTGGCGAAGCGCAGCTTTAGGGGCTTACATGTCGGATACGTGCCTCGCAAACCACTTTCATCAGCGCGCCACCCACCCCCTAACCCATCACGCCCCCCCCACCCCAAAGCATCGCATCGCTAACCAGACGGCCTCTGTGTTGCACACGCTCACTCATACACTGTACACTAACACACACACCCCGAGCCCATCACGCCCACAGCGCATGCTAAACCAGAGAACATGTGAGCACACACTCAAAGATGAAGATCCCCCGTATAACCTTCACGGACTCTTGGGGCAAGTGCTGTTAGCGAGCACCTATAAAGGCCGGCACGGTACACGAGGGGGTGGGTGGCCAGCACCACGCCTGGTCGCCTTTGTCTCCCCAGTGGCGATGTTCACACACCGCACCAGGTACTCATTTCAGGGCGAGTCGACATAGGGGAAGATCAGGACCAAATTCAGATATTCATCACTGATGCTGGCCACGAGCACAAAAGTAACTGGGGTGGCCGGGTTTGTAGCACTGAGCTAACCGCTGCACCACCGTTCCCCACACATACACCCAAACAACACAATGCATCCGAAGCATACAAAGACAAACCCAGACGCACACCACCTAACACGCACCAAATATCATACAACCACACACACCCTAGAATACACACATCAGCACGCTCACCCAAACAGAAACACCAAGATCCTGCTAGCGAGGAGGTGGTGTGGTCGGCACCACACCGCGGCTGTCTGTTTCCCGAGTGCCGATGTTTACGCACCACCGCATCAGGTACTCATTTGTAGCCGAGTCGACCTAGGGGTGGGGGGCCCTTGGACGAGGTCAGGGGTCACTCTCCACCGTGGTTAGCCATGGCCGGAAATCAAAGCCAGGTTTGCAGGGGTTCTTAGCAATCTGCTGAGCACTACCCACGCCACCGCTCCCCACAAACACACAAACAAAGATGCACTCCCACCCCTCCCCCCATCGCCTCAAGACTGTTGGGACAAGTGCTGTCGGTGAGCATCGACGAACGCCGACAGAAGTTAGCTGACCAGCACTACTACCGACCGCCTTCATCTCCCCAGAGGTGATGCTTACACATTGCACCGGGTTACTCATTTATGGCGGAGTTGACCTAAGGGAAGCCCAGGACTTGGTTCGAATATTTGCAGATGTTGGCCGTGGGCAGGAATTATACTCGGGTTGTTGGGTTCATTGTGGAGTGCGTTTGCCACTACACTACCACACCACAAAGACAAAGAGAGCCTTAACAGACTGTTGGGGCAAGTGATGTTAGCGAGTAGCACCGATGAAGGCCGGCACGGCACACGAGGGGGTTGGTGGCCAACACCAAGCCCGGCCGCCTTTGTCTCCGGAGCGGCGATGTTTACACACCGCACCAGGTACTCATTTGAGGCTTAGTCGACGTAGCGGAGGCCCAGGACCGGTTCAGATAATCGTCACTGGTGTTGGCCGTGAGCGGAAATTTAACTCGGGCTGTCGAATTTGTAGCACAGTGTAGCGCTAACCACCCGCAAGCACAAACACTCACGCCCAACATGGATGACAGATTGTTAAAAACACAATGCGCTGTGAACTTGAGTATCAATGTCAATCCATGAATCGATGCATCATTGCCCCTCTAGTTACAATACAATATTTAATACGTCATCACCCCTACAGAAACTCTGATGGAACTGTATAACCCTTTAAATTCCCATCGGTTTTTTTTCAACGGTCGCATTTCGAAAGAACCACGCTCAAACATCTGCATATGTCAGGTTTTTGGAATTCCACAAATTTCTCGTTTAAAAAAATCAATTGTGTTTACATCAAAACCCGTTTAGCAGCCCGGGCTTACGGACGTCATCCATCGTCGTTTACAGGCGGCAAGCACGACCCACGACACCCACCCGACTACCCACTACACCCCACTACAAGCACCCTACCCACTACACCCCACTACAACCACCCTACCCACGACACCCAGCCTACTACCCACGACACCCCACCCTACACGACCCACTACACCCCACCTTACCCACTACACCGACTCACCCGACCCTACCACACCTAAACCAACTCATACTACCCACCCCACCAACCCACCCCCTACCCATCCTACCTACCCCACCAACCCACCCACCCACGCTGTCCTACCAACCCACCCACCCCAGACATCTTACCCTGTCCCACCCTACCCCGACAGCTCCGAGTGTGCGAACAAGACGGGACAAAAGCAGGAGGGGCGCCACCTCCCTCGCCTGCTCGCACGAGAGCAGCTCGTGGGCGCGCTAACAACGCAATTAGACGAAGCACGTAGCACTTCGCGTTAACGACGCACCCGAACGATTCACATCACGACGCACGGAACAATTCACGACAACCCGCCCGTTGTCGCGTTTTGTTTTTTCACAGCTCGTGTTGCGAGCAACGTTTGTCGTCTCCGTCGAACCAAATAAAGGCCATCGCCCGTCCAGCACTTGATGGGCAAAAGGGCCGCACATACAATTGGCCCACAGCCACCTGCCCTGCGAGCAAGGAGGGGACGATCAGGTGACAGTGAGCGAGCGATGTGGGGGGGGGTGAATGAGCCAACGAGTAAGCGAGCAGGTGAGCGAGCGTGCTGGAGTGAGCGAGATGCGTGCTGCAGTGAAGGAGCGAGTCGGTTTAATTTCCCTGTGAATTGGGGGGTGCCCCCTGCGGTGCGGTGGCGCAACGCAGCACACGCAGCACACGCAGCACACAAAACAAAGATTCCCCGTGAAGCCTTCAGAGACTGGGGCAAGTGCCGTTAGCGAGTAGCACCAATGAAGGCCGGAACGGTACACGAGGAGGGGGGGGGGGGTGGCCAGCAACACGCCCGACCGCCTTTGTCTCCCCAGTGGCAATGTTTACACCGCACCTGGTACTCATTTGAGGCCGAGTCGACCTAGGGGAGGCCCAGAATCGGTTCAAATAATCGTCACTGGGTGTTGACTGTGAGCGGGAATCGAACCCGGATCGCCGGGTTCATAGCCCAATGCGCTAACCACTACACCACCGCTCCCCACGCGGCTTAGGTCCCGAGTCGTGCAGCCTCTGCTCGCCCCCAAACGTTGTTCTCCGCTTGGATCTGGGGACCGCCGGATTAACGGCAGCGCCACGCGACGCTGACGTCCTCTAAACCGCGACCCTAGGGGGGAGGCCCAGGAGCGGTTCAAATAATCGTCACTGGGTGGTGGCCGTGAGCGGGAATCGAACCCGGGTGGCCGGGTTCGTGGCCCAGTGCGCTAACCACAACACCACCGCTCCTCGCACACGCGTGGCACCCCGGCCCCTGGCAGTCGCTCAAGTCGGGGGGGGGGGGGGGGAACTGAAACTGCGTCCAAGCGTCGTGACGTAGGGCGGCGCAAGTGGGACGCGAGCCGCGGGGAGGGGGGGGGGATTCCCTCCTCCCCCCACCTCCCCAGTCACCCCCCCCACCTCGCCCGGTGCAGGCTGCCCCGCACGGCGCTGCCAAGGCAGAGGATTTCCCTCCAGATCAAGAGTTTTGAATTTCGCACCGAGGGGGAGGGAGGAACCGGAAGTGAGGAAGGCGAGCTCGGGGTCGGCTTTCACGGAGGCAAACACGGGGGGGGGGGGGGGCAGCCGGATCCATCTGCCCTCCGCCGTCAATAGCCGAGGAGGAGGAGGGGGGGGGACTGCCCACTCACGGCTCTCTCATCGCAGCAACGGTGCAGTTTATTGCATCGCAGCGCCATGAGAGTTGTCGACGGCTCGGGCAGCGGAGGGGGGGGCTCATCCAGCAGCGGAGTGGACAAAAGGGCTGGACATGCACAGACACGCTCGTTAAAGCTTGTACGCACACGCATTCAAAGCCAAAGCAATTTCCCTGGTCCGACGAGCATCGAGGCTCATTGGTGCTCATTTTCTACGTACGGCCCTGTAAGAGCCGGTGGTGGAAATTCCACATCCCCATGACGGGGATCGAGCCATCCACAGGCCAACGACGGTTGACGTCCGCCAAAAGTTTGGATTCATTGAATCGACCCCAGAGGGATGGATGGGACAGAGTTGAATGCGCAACCTTCCCATCGTTTATCGGTTTTTTTGTCGTTGTGTTTGCAGGACTGTGAGTGATGGAGACAGCTTGAGGAGGCCTTCATCCAGCAGTGGATGCATCGCAGTTGATGTTGCGGATCAACTCGTTTACTCAAATCCAATTCGAGCACCTGGAAACCTCAATAACGGGGCCTCAGTAATCCCCGCACGCCACACACACCAAGCGTCCGCGCGAGATTCGGAGAACGCTGCTGCTGCTGCTGGATCTACGATACACCAAACAAAGAAAAGAACATATCCCCCCGTATAGCCTCAAAAGACTGTTGGAGCAAGTTCTGTTAGCGAGCATCTCGCACTAGGTATTTCACTTGAGGCGGAGTCGATCTAGGGGAGGCCCAGGACCAGTTCAGATAATAGTCACCGGTGTTGGCCAAGAGCGGGAATCAAACTTGGGTCGCGAGGTTTGTGGCGCAGCGTGCTAACCGCAGCACTACCGCTCTACGATGCACCACACACACCTGGACCGACATCAATTCTCTCTCTCTCTCACAAGGCATGCAGCGGTGGAGCCGTGGTTGGCACACCGTTAGATTCCTGGCCACGGCTATCACCAGTGGCGAGTGATACAAGAATCAGTTTTCAGAAGGTTGGACACACGGGTGAACGTAATATATCACAGGTCAAAGCAATTAGCACCCTAGCTGGCTCTCTTAACATCCCATCAAACACGTGCAGGAAGTCAGATTCGGAGCTCCGAATACACCTCGATGTTAAGTTCAAAGCAGCGAGGAGACCGAGTCTCAAATGCTCAAGAAAATGCTTCAGAAAAATTATTCATTGCGGTCGGCATTTTTATAGTGGAAGCCTCACCTCATTCGAGACCCAAACAAACATCGCACACCACTTTTAACATTCCTCCTCCCCGAAGACACCGCTGGTGGAACCAGCAACTGCATGGGAACATCAACAGCAGGCCTCTGTGCACTGCAACAGCTCCATAATTGGACAAGTAAACGCACACGAGCCACAGTCGTGCGATTGTGGCAATGCAACGCAAACTATGGACCCTACAGGATACTACTACAGTCTGCGCTGCTTCAAAAGAGGAACGGCAAAACTACACAAACTCTCTCCTCCCGTCGTGGCGAGCAGCAGACCTCGACATTGGCATCGAGCTCCTGAAACACGTTGGGCACGGCGCAAGAACAGATTAGTGCAAGGCTATGAAAGCGGTGTGCGTCAACAAGGTATAGTCTGCCAAAATGTAGGAATGTTGAATTATTTCAAACCGTACGTAGCCAACCGTGCTAATCGGAGGTGTAGGGGAAAGGACAAACTAAAAACCCAAAAAGCCATTCTAAAGGAATGAGTTTTCAATCTAGATGATTAAAAAGTGCATAAGCTCCAGTGGCCTCCTAATATCAGAAGGAAGAGCATTCCAAACAGCCGCAGAGGCGCATCTGAAAGCGTCTTTGTTCGATGGCTAGCCAGGATGACCAGAGTTTGCGTGATGATGGTTTATGCTCCTTGACGAGATCATCAAGGTACTGTGCCCCATCTGTGGCGAGCACTTTGTGTGTGATGAGCATGACCTCAATGTATTCGTTCAGCATTCGTGTAGCACAAACCGTAATCTAACTGGTGGGGTCTCCTGTCCCGAGCACGATCCAGGCTCAGCCCTGCTTAGCTTACGAGCTCCGATGACATCGGACGCATTGTGTGCAAGAGATTCGGTCACACTGCCCTCAATTCCAAATTTAAACATCGCCAAATGATGCAGAGCAGCGGCGGCGGAACGGATTTTGGCACCACCAAACACTTGAGAGGCCCTCCGATTGTCACGGCGGAAGTGAGGTCGCTCTCGCGAAAACACGGGGACACGTGTCAACACGCTCGCACCTGAGTCTAAATAAAGGCATTGTTGCCACCTAATTATTTTTGCCTAGTCCTAGCAACAATGACAGCCGCTCGCGCCCACACACACCTCCACCACCGGGCTTTCACACCGAGCGATTACGAGCCGATGCCGTCGAAGCAGCCACCACCACCACCAGATGCGGCGGTGGAAGGGGGGGGGTAGCAGCAGCAACGCCAGGAAGCGTTTCTCCGCGTCTCCCCAATGCGTATGGCTCGGGCCAAGCCGGCCCGCGGCCAACTCACCACAAAACACGACGCCGCAGAAGGCTTTCGATTGAGTAACGCTGCAGCGGCATTATGTTTAGAGGAAGAAAGTAAGAGGGGGAAAAAATTTAAGTGAAAAAAACGGACCGCCGTACTTTCTTTGGCAGAAAGTTGAACGCGATCGCGGCGGCGCCCGCGGTGCCGGCACGAGCGCGAGCAGCGGCGTTTCCCAGCTGCGCAATTTGTCAAGCGGAGAGAGGCAACACAGAAGCCGCACACGCGCCCGGAGCTGGCGAGGTTCCCCGAGCTCGCCCCCCCCCCCCACCCACAACGATCCCCCCTCCCGAGCATAGGGGGGGTATATGGAAGCGAGAGAAAAACGAGCGGCGTGGGGGTTTGGCTGCGGATGCCGCGCGCGCGGCGCCACGCGCGGTAGCGGGCGCCGTGGGAGTTCTTATTGGGTTGCGCTTTGTGCACTGCTGCCAGCGCTGTGCCTCGACAGTTTAGTTTCACGCGAGAAGGAGCGGGGGGCGAGCTCGAGAGCCAACAGAGAAGTGTAACCACGAGGATTTTGCTGCAGCGAGTTTTTGTGCGGGTTTCTCGTCGGGCATGTCGACACGCGCGCGCACACAAAGACAAAGATCCCACCACAGCCCCCACACCACCACCACCACGCGTATCCTATAGAGGCTCTTACATACATACATCTTGGGGCTGGTGCTGTCACTTGGCTGAGTGGACATACGGGAGGACAAGGACCAGTTCAGATATTTGTCACCGACGGTAGCCGTGAGGCGGGACTCAAACTAGCATCACCGCTCCCCCCAACACACACACAAAGATCCCCCATATAGCCTTAACAGACTGTAGGAGCAAGTGCTGTTAAGCGAGCACCTATAAAGGCCGGCACGGTACACGAGGGGGTGGGTGGCCAGCACCACGCCCGACTGCCTATGTCTCCCAAGTGGCAATGTTTACACCGCACCAGGTACTCATTTGAGGCCTAGTCGACCTAGTGGAGGCCCAGGACCGGTTCAGATAATCGTGACTGGTGTTGGCCATGAGCGGGAATCTAACCCGGGTCACCGGGTTCATAGCGCAGCGCGCTAACCTCTACACTACCGCTCCCCACGGGCACGCACACACACGCACAAGCGCACACACACACGCACAAGCGCACGCACACACAAGCACACACACGCACAAACACGTGCACGCGGCTTAGGTCCCGAGTCGTGCAGCCTCTGCTCGTCCCAAACTTTTTTCTCCGCTTGGATCTGGGACCCCCGGATTAACCAGCGGCCAGCGACGCTGGTGTCCTCTAAACCCTGGCAAGGGAAGCGCGGCTCAACTAAATTTGGCATTCAATCGGCACGCACGTTGAAGCGCAGAACATCGCGAGGCGCGAGCATATTACATTATTTTTTATTTATTTATTCTTCGCCCGCGATGCTTAGAAGCTGAATAATGCTCGTTACGCCCATGCCATAACTCGCACGGGTCTGCGGGGTTACACGGCACTCATTACTCCAACTCCATTGTACGGACTTCTCTACTTTTTAACAACAACACCCACCGCTCCCCACCCAACTCCTACGCAATAATTACCGCAAACGAATTAAGCCCCAGCAAGAGAGCGCCTGGCGACGTTCAGCTCCGTGCGCCGAGCACAACACATTTCGTAAACGCGTGACGCAGGATGGAACGAGGAGGGAGTGAGCGGGCGGCCTCTCGGGAGGGCGGGTGGAGAAGGGGGGCGTAGGTTGAAGGGTGGACGATGGGTGCTGAAAGGTGGCAGTGACAGTGGCGCTGGGGAAAGGGTTACAGGGGGGCTGTCGGCAGGGGGGGGCTGGCGGGGGGCTTGGGGGGGGGGACAAAGGCTGACAAATTAGCCCCGTGCCGGGGCGGTGAGCGGTGAGCGTGAGCTGGGTTCCGAACAGATCTTGCGAAGTCGGATAAACAGGAACAGACAGCGACCCCCCCCCCAACCCTCGCCCCACTGCCCCCCTCCCCTCCTCTCTTGCCCCCCTCCCCCCATTACCCTCCCCCACCCCCCTCTACCACCCCTCCCCTGCCCTGCCAGAGACCTTAGGAGATCCGTGGACGTTCCGCTTGGCAGGATGCAGCCTGGTGTGGAAGCTAAGAGGAATCGCAATTGAGATGTGGGTTTCGTTCTGTTCGTTCGCATGCCGTTGTTCCACCGTGTGTGTGTTTTAAGTAGGGTCGTGTGTACTTCGGCTGGAGCAATGGCGCAGGAGTTAGAGAGCGGCCGCGCTATTAGTCCGCCGACCCGACTTCGATTCCCGGGCAGGGCAAACGTCAGTGATTAGTGAGATCCATATTCCTAACCCAGGATCTCAGCAGTGACATTTCAGTGCTGCGACTTGGCCATTATGGACCCCCCCACCCCAATCCTCAGAAAATTCCCAATGCACTGAGCACATAGGCACGAGCAGCAAGACAGGACCCGTGTCAAACAGTGACCTACAACCACTTCCTGTCCCTCCACGGAGGTCCCCTGGGAACCGCGCCGAGCCTAACCGGCCCAGACAGCAGGCGGCGGAGCGAGGGGGGCGAGCAAATGAATGAGCGAGCACAGCAGTGAGCAACGGAGCAAATGAGTTGGCGAGCGAGCGACGGTGTGATCAAGGGAGTGAGCGAAAGAGCGAGCAGTGAACAAAAGGAGAAAGCAAAGGAGCGACTGAAGGAAGAAGCAAGGGAGTAAATGAGAGGAGTGAGCGAGCGATGGCGGGAGAGAATGAGGGAAACGAGAGGGAGGGAACGAGTCGGCAACCAAGTCAAGGATGGAGAGCGAGTTCAAGAAAGAAATATCAAACCGGGGAACGAAAAAGAGAAGGAATCTAAGAGCGAGGGAATGAGCGAGTGAGGGAGCGAGGCGGTGAATGAAGATGGGCGCGATCGAAGTGAGGAGGGGGCAGCAAGTGAGCGAGTGAACGAACGCGGCACACGTGTGAAGGCAGGAGCGAGCGAGGGAGAGAGGGTGCAGGCGAGCGGCTCGTTGGGAATTCCAGCCCCGGAGGACGGAATTGGGCGCCGCTCGGCGCTCGCGCCGCGTCGCCACCCCTCGCTGGGTCGACAAATAAATCCTGGCACAATTCAATGCACATGTCAATTACAGCAGTGCACTCTGGGAGTACAGCAGGGCCCGCCCGCAGCCAGCGCCGGCCGTCAAGGGCGATGCTGGGAGGGATACCATCCCCCGCTGCCCCCCGCCCAACACCAACCCCCATTATTTTTTTTTACTCAACAACGGGAAATCAGACCCGGCGCTTCGCTCACTCCGCTGTCATCGCCGGTGGGTTTTCTTCACCCCCCCCCCCCCGGCCCTTCGTTCCCATTGTTGCTACGGCCACCAGCGCTCGTGGGGCTCAGACCCCCCCCCCCCCCCCCCCCGCAGGTTTCCCCTTCTCGCTAAAGAGGCCACCGCGATCCTCGCTCGACGGGCCTTTTCATCGGGCTTCTAAAATAAACGTTCGGGTGATTTGCTCCGTAACGTTTGTTCGCCCTGCCCGCCCGACTGATCGTCACGTAACGTACGTCGGTTCGGATCCAGCCAGCGTAATCCGGGGCGCCCGTACCAGCACTGCAAAGCGCGCGTGTGCGGCACGTAGCGTCAAGGTTAAATGTTTAGTGTTTTGCATGGGCAGCCATCTATCATTCAATTAACTGTATTGGACGCACCTAACGTGGGCGGGGAGGCTAAACCCGAGATGGATCGCCCCGGCCCAGCACGTGGAGGATAAATTAACGCGCCGCCCGGCAAGCATGGGAAATTGGAGGATCTGCCGCTGATGGTTTCTCTCTCTCACTCTCTCTCTGGAGGTCGTTCAGATATCGAAATTGTGGGTTGTTCGTGACTGGCGGCGTGACGATTCACCCCCCTGCCGGTAAATCGATGGATTCTCACGATTCCACCCGAGGATCGATTCTCTTGAACGCCGCGGCGAAGCGGCAGCTCCTCTCGTGGCTGCAGAGGTCACGTGAAACCCAACTGAGCGCAACAACAAATTCGAATAGAAGCATCTTTCACACACCATCCAGTTGTGTGCTACCATGAGCTGACCAATCGATGCGAATCGATTAACCGATGTATCGTTCCATCCTACACTCGTATAACCTACACACACCACAAGCCTACAGTCCCTTTGCCGATCCACTGCTGGATGAAGGCCTCAAACGATGCCCTGTCGGTCATGGGAGCTGGCGACGGCGAAGAGCAGGGGAGGGGGGCCCAGGATCACGTTTCAGATGACGCTCGCCGGGAATCCAACTCGGGTTTGTCGGATTGCGATCACAGCTCGCAAAGCACTGCGCCCGCTTGCTCTCCTTTAATAATTCTGAAGGGTTACCAGAACAAGGAAGGGAGCGCGCACACTGCATGTTGGCTCTGTAGGGTCCACGCGCGTGCGGCAAGAGCAACGTTTGCCGATAGACCACGGGCCGCTGTTCTCCACGGCGGAATCTGCCAAACAGCAGGAGGAGAGAGGCGGGGGGGGAGGAGGAAGGGGGGATTCTTTTGTCTGACAAAAGCGAGTCATCTGAACCCCCCCACCACCAAACCCGCCCCCCCATCCCCACACACCAACGTGGTCATTACAGCAGATTTGTCCAGAGTGGAGTTGGGTGGGTGTGTGGGGCGGGGAAGGTGGGAGGTGGAAGGGCGAGCTGGGGTGAAGGATTGGGGGCACGACGGGGTGGGGTGGCAAGGAGGAGGAGGGGGGTGAAGAGCAGGAAGGCCTGCGAGGAGGGATTTGGGAGGGAGTGGGGGAGGCAGGAAGGGAGACACCGCAAATCCACCGCAAAGGAGAAGCCAGCAAGCCGCTTTACAGCAGAGCCTTCGAGCAAATCCCAACTCATCCACCGCACAAGCACACAACCTTCGCCCGCTATTTTTAACCCTTTTAACGCCGTTTTCTTCGGTCCATCGCGCTCACCGGTTTCGCTCAGGCGTCTTCTCCTCCTCCTCCTCCTCCTCCTCCACCGCTGCTGCCCGTGCCCGGTTCGACGAAGCGTGGGGAGGGTTCAGCTCGATCGATTCTACTTTGTACATCCCTAAAAACCTGAAGGGACTTAACCCAAACACGTCCGCAGTGGGTCGGCCCGAGAGAAATCCCGCCAAGTGGAGGGCGCGGGATGAAATTTCTCCGTGCCCTCTGCGCTCGGGCAACGCTAAAAACCAGTGGGTGATGCAAGGAGCGGGAGAGAGTTTGGCACCAAAAGGCTGCGGTGACCACAACAACAACAACAACAGCAGAAGCAGCAGCAGCAACAACAACAGCAGCAGAAGCAGCAGCAGCAGCAACAACAACAGCAGAAGCAGCAGCAGCAGCAGCAACAACAACAGCAGAAGCAGCAGCAACAACAGCAGCAGAAGCAGCAGCAACAACAACAGCAACAGAAGCAGCAGCAACAACAGCAGAAGCAGCAACAACAACAGCAGAAGCAGCAACAACAACAGCAGAAGCAGCAACAACAACAGCAGAAGCAGCAACAACTGAAGCAGCAGCAGCAACAACTGAAGCAGCAGCAGCAACAACAGAAGCAGCAGCAGCAACAACAGAAGCAGCAGCAGCAACAACAGCAGCAGAAGCAGCAGCAACAACAGCAGCAGAAGCAGCAGCAACAACAGCAGAAGCAGCAGCAACAACAGCAGAAGCAGCAGCAACAACAGCAGAAGCAGCAGCAACAACAGAAGCAGCAGCAGCAACAACAGAAGCAGCAGCAGCAGCAACAACAGAAGCAGCAGCAGCAACAACAACAGCAGCAGCAGAAGCAGCAGCAACAGCAGCAGCAGAAGCAGCAGCAACAACAGCAGCAGAAGCAGCAGCAACAACAGCAGCAGAAGCAGCAGCAACAACAACAGAAGCAGCAGCATCAACAGCAGAAGCAGCAGCATCAACAACAGCAGAAGCAGCAGCATCAACAACAGCAGAAGCAGCAGCATCAACAACAACAGCAGAAGCAGCAGCAACAACAACAACAGCAGAAGCAGCAGCAGCAACATCAACAGCAGAAGCAGCAGCAACAACAGCAGCAGCAACAACAACAGCAGAAGCAGCAGCAGCAACAGCAGCAGAAGCAGCAGCAGCAACAACAGCAGAAGCAGCAGCAACAACAGCAGCAGAAGCAGCAGCAACAACAGCAGCAGAAGCAGCAGCAACAACAGCAGCAGAAGCAGCAGCAACAACAGCAAAAGCAGCAGCATCAACAGCAGAAGCAGCAGCATCAACAACAGCAGAAGCAGCAGCATCAACAACAGCAGAAGCAGCAGCATCAACAACAGCAGAAGCAGCAGCAACAACAACAACAGCAGAAGCAGCAGCAGCAACATCAACAGCAGAAGCAGCAGCAACAACAGCAGCAGCAACAACAACAGCAGAAGCAGCAGCAGCAACAGCAGCAGAAGCAGCAGCAGCAACAACAGCAGAAGCAGCAGCAACAACAACAGCAGAAGCAGCAGCAGCAGCAGAAGCAGCAGCATCAACAACAACAGCAGAAGCAGCAGCAGCAACATCAGCAGAAGCAGCAGCAACAACAACAGCAGAAGCAGCAGCATCAACAACAACAGCAGAAGCAGCAGCAGCAACAGCAGCAGAAGCAGCAGCAACAACAACAGCAGAAGCAGCAGCATCAACAACAACAGCAGAAGCAGCAGCATCAACAACAACAGCAGAAGCAGCAGCAACAACAACAACAGCAGAAGCAGCAGCAACAACAACAACAGCAGAAGCAGCAGCAGCAACATCAACAGCAGAAGCAGCAGCATCAACAACAACAGCAGAAGCAGCAGCAACAACAACAACAGCAGAAGCAGCAGCAGCAACATCAACAGCAGAAGCAGCAGCAACAACAGCAGCAGCAACAACAACAGCAGAAGCAGCAGCAGCAACAACAGCAGAAGCAGCAGCAACAACAACAGCAGAAGCAGCAGCAACAACAACAGCAGAAGCAGCAGCAACAACAGCAGAAGCAGCAACAACAACAGCAGAAGCAACAGCAGCAGTAACAGCAGCAACAACAACAGCAGCAGCAACAACAACAACAGCAGCAGCACCAGCAACAACAGCAGCACCACCAGCAACAACAGCAGCAGCACCAGCAACAACAACAGCACCAGCAACAACAGCAGCACTAGCAACAGCAGCAGCACCAGCAACAACAGCAGCAGCACCAGCAACAACAACAGCACCAGCAACAACAGCAGCACCAGCAACAGCAGCAGCACCAGCAACAACAGCAGCAACAGCACCAGCAACAACAACAGCAGCAGCACCATCAACAGCAGCACCAGCAACAACAGCAGCAGCATCACCAGCAACAACAACAACAGCAGCACCAGCAGCAGCACCAGCAACAGCAACAACAGCAGCACCAGCAGCAACAACAACAGCAGCAGCAGCAGCCATCCACCGCAGATCTTGCGCCATGATAGGTGCACTCCAAGTCACCTCCTGGGAGGTTCGTCGGTCGGAGGTGACGGGAGAGGCCGCCCGCGCGTACACACACGCACATAACCGCGTGTCTAATGCAGACTACAAACATCCCAATGCGAATGCAACATTAAACGCAACTTTGCATAATGCAGTACACGAACGACTTCTGTGAGGCCTCTTGACTGTCGCCCTTCTATGAAGGGGTTTCAAACATTGAACATTCACCACACATCCACCGTGCAATTCCACGCGTCTCGCTTGCTTGGCACCGCGTCTGGATAGGCGGGCGCATTCAGGTGCCGGATAAAAACGCCAAGCGTAACCCCCCGCAACGCATTATTCTTTTTGATTGGTTGAAGAAAAACTTTCAAAACCGTTGCTTTTCCATCCTGCCGTACTATAGAAGTACCCCACTATATAAAGACAAATATAGCCATTCACACTCTCGGGGAAAGTGCTGTTAGCGAGCGCCTATTAAGACCGGAACGGCACTCGAGGGGGAGGGGTGTTTGCGAGCAACACACCCACACCGCCCGCCTGCCTTTGTCCCGACGGACTCGTGCCGATGTTTACACACCGCACCTGGTAGTCATTTACGGTCGAGTCGACCTAGGGGAGGCCCAGGACCAATTCAAACATCACACACACAAGAGACCTACACACGCGGCACGCGCATCTACATGTGAAGATGGAACACGAGCAGGGCAGGTTACCGCGACCTCGCGCTGCACGGACGCCGAAGGTCCATCTCCGTGCGTGACTCACGTCGCGTATGAACAATGCCGATTTTTTTTTTAATTAGCAATTGCTCATCCATTCATCGTCAGCATCATCATCAGCCATGGCCAGTCCACTGCTGGATGAAGGCCCCCCTCCCCCCCACAAGCCGTCACCATCTCTCACGGCAACGTGACGATCCATCATCGCTCCATCTCCGCAGCGGACGTGCCCTCGGATGAAACCCCACCTCCCTTTGCTCGACTGGTCTTGACAATCACCAACTTACTCGCTTTTAACATTTTACACATTTCAGTTCGCTCAAGGTTATCAGCAAGAGAATATCAGAAAACGTTGAGGTTTAAGAAAGGTTTCTCTGCAGCCGGACCATCAATCAGACACGCGATGCCAATGTCTTTGTAGGCGGCTGAATGACTCGATGGAAAATGATGCAGTGAACTAAGCTTTCAAACACCAGACATAAATTAAAAAAATATCTAGAACTTGCAAAAACTATTTTAAAAAACGGAATGACGACACATGGAGGGAATAACAAAATGCTAATTAAGAGTCGGGCAAGGAGGCGCCTTGTCGCCACAGTTGTTCAGGAACGCCGCGGTGGCGAGACGTTAACTACCTCGCCTGGTACGTGTGTATGTCGAACTTCTTTCGCACCGTACATAGCCAGCTGTGCTCGTCGGGAGGTGCGGGGGAAAGAAAACTAAACACAAAAAGAAAAGCAGTTCTAAAGAAATTAGTTTTCAATCTAGATTATTTAAAAGTGCATAGCTTCAGTGGCTTCCTAATATCTGAAGGAAGAGCGTTCCAGACGGCCGCATAAGCGCATCAAAAAAGCACACGATGCAGTGACCGTCTTTTTTCGATGGCTATGTAAAAGCAGCCCATGACCTCCTGGTATACAAAGGAGGTAGTGGGTCCCATCCCGACCCTGACGCCTGTATATTTGGAATTTACATATTCTCCCAGTGGTCGTGTTTAGAGTATTTAGCTGCTATTAATTTCCACGTGATAAGCCACTACGTTGAGCTATCGTTTGTGGCCAGGTTACTTCTGAAAATGCTATATAGCTTTGTGGGCCTTATCTGGTAAAATAAAAATGGTTAGTAGTTATTTAGTTAAGATAGTTCACGGGACCGTTGGGAGATGTTGTTTCCTAAAACTAGATTGGAGAAATAAAGGCCCGAATATACACTTTAGATGTTCATGAACACGTCTAACATATTTGTGCGATGGCAGGGTTATCCGAAGAACCGACGAAGTGAATTCCCGAAAGGCAGGAAATGCTAAACGGAGCTTAAATAAAACGTGGCCACAGAAAGTTGGACTTCGGGGTAGAGCAAGCCAGCCGAACGCGTACGGACGTCACCGGTGCCAGATCGCGACGCCTCCTCCAGATGACGCGCTCACACCGCAGGGCGACCAACGAAAACGCCGACACCATTCGCTCGCGAGCATTCAAGCTAAGTAAATAATTGACAGCAGATATAGATCCACTGCTGGGTGAAGAAGGCCTCTTCCCGTACGCCGTTGCCGGACGTAGGGGTTGTCCGACCAAGACTAACCGAAACTATATTTTGTTATTGTACCGGGTAAGACCCACCGAGTTCTACGGCTCTTCTTCGGAAGAGACCTGCCCACATATGAACGCTCGACGAAGCGGCTTCTCACGTGGAAATGTAAAACGGCCAAATACTCTAAATGCACGATTCTAAACGTGGAGGGAAAAACCAGAGGAGCCGGAGACAAATCCACGCAACCACAGAGAACATGCACACTCCAAATATACAGACATCAGGATCGAACCCATGACCTCATGTATACCAGGCAAGGTAGTTAACATCTCGCTGATGTGGCGCCCCACACTTCAATACCACGCGTGGGGGTCAGTGCGAGTTGGTCAAGGGGCAGTGGGGGGGGGCGTACGCCAAGGACAGGTCCGGATATCGTTCGCCACCGATGTTGGCCGTGGTCAGGAATAGAACTCTGGTTGCGCAGCTCCCCCGTGCCGCAGCTCCGTGCTCACTTGCGTTACACACAGGGCACTACCGCAGCTCCGTGCTCACTTGCGTTACACACAGGGCACTACCGCAGCTCCGTGCTCACTTGCGTTACACACAGGGCACTACCGCAGCTCCGTGCTCACTTGCGTTACACACAGGGCACTACCGCAGCTCCGTGCTCACTTGCGTTACACACAGGGCACTACCGCAGCTCCGTGCTCACTTGCGTTACACACAGGGCACTACCGCAGCTCCGTGCTCACTTGCGTTACACACAGGGCACTACCGCAGCTCCGTGCTCACTTGCGTTACACACAGGGCACTACCGCAGCTCCGTGCTCACGTGCGTTACACACAGGGCACTACCGCAGCTCCGTGCTCACGTGCGTTACACACAGGGCACTACCGCAGCTCCGTGCTCACTTGCGTTACACACAGGGCACTACCGCAGCTCCGTGCTCACGTGCGTTACACACAGGGCACTACCGCAGCTCCGTGCTCACGTGCGTTACACACAGGGCACTACCGCAGCTCCGTGCTCACTTGCGTTACACACAGGGCACTACCGCAGCTCCGTGCTCACTTGCGTTACACACAGGGCACTACCGCAGCTCCGTGCTCACTTGCGTTACACACAGGGCACTACCGCAGCTCCGTGCTCACGTGCGTTACACACAGGGCACTACCGCAGCTCCGTGCTCACTTGCGTTACACACAGGGCACTACCACAGCTCCGTGCTCACTTGCGTTACACACAGGGCACTACCGCAGCTCCGTGCTCACTTGCGTTACATACAGGGCACTACCGCAGCTCCGTGCTCACGTGCGTTACATACAGGGCACTACCGCAGCTCCGTGCTCACTTGCGTTACACACAGGGCACTACCGCAGCTCCGTGCTCACTTGCGTTACACAGGGCACTACCGCAGCTCCGTGCTCACTTGCGTTACACACAGGGCACTACCACAGCTCCGTGCTCACGTGCGTTACACACAGGGCACTACCGCAGCTCCGTGCTCACGTGCGTTACACACAGGGCACGCACTACCGCAGCTCCGTGCTCACTTGCGTTACACACAGGGCACGCACTATCGTTCATTAAATACACACACACAGTGAATACGGACAGCCCATTTTGAGTGACGAGCGACTGGCTAAAGTAAATTGTAACGATGGTCTAGAAGGTTTCAATTTGCCACAAATATAGTGGAGCCAATGTGTAAAAGGCACAACGCTGCAATTGCTTGCTCAAACCCCTACTGGCAGGAGGGAGCTCTCGGTGGGTAGTGTGGCCTACTCTTCCATGATGGCCAGAAGCCTTGGAAGAGATTGGCATAATCCACTCGTTACCCCACCACACGCGGCCTGCCGACTGACCGACCGACGATGCACACATTCACGCCGCCGGGTGGACAGATGCGGTGAGGGGGATGGGAATTTAAGAACACTTGCAACATCGTCTCAAAACTGCCGCGCACGGGAGATTTACTGAAAACTCAAACCGGTGGAGCTCTCGATTTGCAAATTCAGCGTGCGAACCTCGGAATGGCCGTGGCGCAGATAGGGGCAGCACGACTCATTGGGCACAAGTTCTACATCGCTCCGAGTCTCGCGCTCAAGACAACCGTTCACCACAAAGTGGCGGTGACGTCACCACGGCGCTTGTGCCATGTTCGGTGCGCTTTTGGAGGTCGTGTCAAGTGGCGAAGGCTGCTGGCAGGAGGTCACGGAACAGACCCACCCGGGTGCCGTGGGTTGACCGACCGAGATGGCTGGCAGATGCGCTCGGCACACGAGCGCTCGTGCGCGACCATACGACGCCAAGCGCCAGCGAGTCGAGTAATCCCGCCGCGGAGTGCGACCAATTGCTATTATGGCACATGCGCAGCGCCAAGTCAACGTTACATTGTGCGACGCTCCTTCGTAGCACAACCGTTACATTTAAAATGAGACGCACGCCCATAGTCGTGGGTGTCGTGTTCAAAAACCTAAAAGCAGGCCAGGCTTCTCACGACAACAAAACAACAACCCGTTCTCATGTCCACGCTGCCAAAATGCAATCGCATCTCAAGAGGTTTCACGAACAAAAACAAATGTCGACATTTGGTCATGGAGGGGGTGGCGGCAAGGGCAGGAACCGCGGGCGGAAGGAGAGGGGAGGGAAAGCGCGGCACAGCGCGGCACGCGTCAACCGGGGCCCAGCGCCAACAACCAACAACGACGACGACGATGGTGATGACAGGCCCCAGGGACGGTCGGGGCAGCCAGGGCAGCACCAACGAGTCCCAGAGCATCGTTTGAGTTTACCAGCCGAGGCTAATCTCACAAGTGAGACCAATAACAAAGGTTACAACGAAGAAACACTTCGTCGACCAAGGCGGCCACTTGCGACTTGCATTTTACTGTGCGATGCATGCATGCCTCGGTCACCTTTGTCTCGCCGTTAGATGTTTACATGCTACACCAGGTACTCATTTAAGGCTAAGTTAAGGATACGCCTACCTACAGGAGGTGGAGGATACGTTGAAATATCACTCGCCATCGAGGTAAGTCGTAAGCGGGAATCCAACTTGTGTCATCAGGTTGGTAGTGCAGTGTGATAAACATGTTCCTTCAGAGTGGGCAGGTAGGAACTTGGTTGGACAGCACATTCGTGCGATCCGTGTCACGCGGCGCAAGCTGCGTGGGGCGGCACGTCACGTGGTGCCGAGCCTGCCCGAAGCGCTCTATGAAATACAAATCGAGGGCGTGGCTATGCACGACAGACAAATAATCCCTGGTGGGCAGTGTGGAACTGTTGTTCCTACCTGTATCACTATACAACCGCTCCCTGCGACACACTGCACTGCAGTTACCTCCACGTACACCTGTACTCACTTAGCACACACACTCCTACACCCACCTAGCAAATAGACACTCCCCTAGCATAAAGACAATCACACCTACACTCAATAAGCAGACACTCACATCAGCACACAGATCCCTGTGCTGTGAGCGTGTAGCACCTATGAAGGCCGGCACGGCACACGAGGGGGGTGGGTGGCCAACACGACGCCCGACCGCCTTTGTCTCCCTAGTGGCGATGTTTACACAGCACACCAGGTACTCATTTGAGGCCGAGTCGGCCTAGGGGCGGCCCAGGACTGGTTCAGATAATAGTCACTTGTATCGGCCGTGAGCGGGAATCGAACTCGGGTCGCCGGGTTCGTAGCGCAGCGCACATAAGCACAAAGACACATTCACACCTACACTCACCGATTACCTGCATTGAGCAGCAGCAGCAACGCGAGTGAACTCAAGCGCCAGCCGAACAAACACGGATCTTCCCGCAGCGGTGCCACTCTCTTCTCACCTCCCTGCCAGCCTGTTACCCACGCCGGCCCGCTCGCTGAACACACACGCCGCGCTGACGGAGGTGGCTACCGCCTGCCCGCCGCACCCCGATACAAACCCCGAGACGAGCGGCGCGCGCAACTGGCGCCCCGCCAAACCCACAGCCCGCTCGCCCTGCTCGCCCCGCACTCGGCCGCCCAGGGAGCCATCGCGGCGTTCCCCTCCCTCCCTCCCCGCCAATTCCAATCACGATCCAAACGGCCAAATGAAATGGCTGTTGACTGCAAGTAACTCGGTTACATCAATCCTGGGGTTTTTACATTTTTCTCCCTCCCACCCCCCCCCCCCAGCATTAAGTTTTCCTCTCCGTTTATCTTCCGAGGACGGATTTGGCTCGCGAGAGCGCAACAGCTCGCGGTCCGCCAGCTCGCAACGGAGCGAGCGAGCGCGGAGCGGCGGGTAGAGAAAAAAAACCAAACGCGCCCGGCACGCGCGGTCGCGGCGCTCGCGGTGAAGGCTACGCCAAGTGGCGACCGTGGAGTCTTTCATCGCCCACGCACCTCGGGCAGCCCCCGGACTCCGAAAAAAAAAAATAAACACAGCTGAGGAGGAGAAAGAAACCCCCCCCCCACACACGAGGCTTTTCAGGAACACGCCGAGATCCGTGCGCCGGGTTGACGCCAAGCCGCTTGTGCGGCACGGGAGGCTGGCCGCGGGTGCAATGGCCGTGGCTGGCGCGCGCTGGACTTGGGACGCGGAGGGTCACCGATTTGATCTGACAGCGCGACGAAGCGACGGTTGCGAGTTACTTTCATCACCCCCCCGCCGCCACATCCCCCCCCCGTCGTGCCTCAGTGCGAACTGTGGGCGCACAGATGCGGGGTTACGTCGGTCGGCAGGTTAGTCGTGCGCGGCGAGGGTGAAGCGGGAGCCCTCCCACCTCTTCAACAATACCGTCTACTCGGCGTGCGGAAGAGTAGACCAAATACCCTCCCCAGAGGCTCCCCGGAGCGGAGGGACCTTCACAAGCCAGCGAGCAATTTCAGGGCTGCACCTTTGCCTTTACTTAGAGCACACTATGGCTCCCTTTTGTTTTGGGGACAGAGGAAGCAGCGCCCCCTCCTCCCCCTGCCTCCATCCTCTCCCACTTTCTCTCCTCTTCCCATCAAGACCCACGGCTGGCATCGAGTTTTTTTACTGGAAGTTTGTGGGAGGCTGGCGGGGGGGGGGGGAGACAAAGGGAGCCCCCCCCCCCCGTCCCCGCACAACGAATACTCAGGGAGGACACACGGGCGACGTAGCCTTTTGATGTGCAAATGACAGACAGAATGCCAATTAGCACGCTCTGAAGAGCAGAGTCGAGCGGGGGGAGGAGTGGGCCGCAGGGGGAGGATTGACGGAGGAAAAAGACTTGGGAGCTGAGCGAGCGCCTGCCGACACGTGAGAAGATGCTACTGCGGGAATCTTCATTTGCTGGATGCGCCGCGGTGGCTCGGAGATGTTAACTACCTCGCCTGCTATGCAGGTGGTCGTGGGTTCGATCCCCACCCCCGTCGCCTGTTGTATATTTGGAGATTGCACTGTCAGACGCGTTCCCCCGTTGTTTGGTCGCCCCAGTATCCGATGTAAAATTTCCCACAGGATGTTGCGAAACGCACACATGCGCGTGCACGGGCCCTGAACGAGACCGTTGCCAATTACGGAGACACGCCGACTGAAATTCAGAACGGCGAAGAGGCGGCACTGAACAGACACTGTCCGCCAACACGGGGACCTATCGACCGTCACTCCAAGTGTGTGGCACGACTGTGCCGAGGTGTTACCGTGCACCGCGCTGTTAAAGCGACGAGACCCCACGTTAGAATTCACCCAACACCAAGCAACGCGAAGTCAACGTTCCCCGTTCCCGCCAACGGAGACCAACAATGTTTATCGGGCAATCAGAAGCACCGGCGTACACGTTTTGCGTTTGTGCCGTACATATGTATGTATGCTGAACTTCTTTCACGCCGTACTTGGCCAACCGTGCTAATCGGAGGTGCAAGGGAAGGACAACAAATTAAACACAAAATTCAGTTCTTAAGAAATTAGTTTTCCATCTAACCGATTTAAAAGGCCATAGCTCCAGTGTAGGCATGCATGTAGAACTTCTTTCGCACCGTGCTGATCGCGTGTTCGGGTGCAACCTGCTGTGTCCCCCCCCCCCCCCTCCGTTTGCTCGGCTGCGAAGTCAAACGTTTTGCTCCGTGCGCTGGGGGGAGATTTTCTGGAAAGCAAATTCCTGGGCAAAGCTCCGGGGTGGGCGGGGGGGGGGGCGGCACGCGGAGCGAACCGCCGTCGGGACGTCACGCCAAACGACACGCGGCGGCATTTGGCAAAAATTTTGCCGCTCGCCGACGCGCTTTCCCACGTGCCCCCCCCCCCCCCCCCGACTCCCCACCCTCCCCCAGCCACCCACCCCAAGACAAAAACAAAACGGTGCTCCACATTCAGTCTCCTCAATCCGTTTGACCTGCGCACTCTCCCGCAATTTAAATGCAAATAACGGTTTACTGCTTTCTGAAAATCGCGAAGCGTTTGCCGTCATTACCCGAAGCTTTAAAACCAGCTCCAGAGTTGTCAAAACGACCACAGAATTCCCCTATTCATTCACGAACTTGGCTACCTGCGATTTCAGTTATCCACAAATCCCATATGGAACTTTACATGACTGCTGTATCGTAAAGCGACGAGAGATAAAGCGACGAGAGATAAAATGATGAGGGATGAAGCGATGAGAGATAAAGCGATGAGAGATAAAGTGATGAGAGATAAAGTGATGAGAGATAAAGTGATGAGAGATAAAGTGATGAGAATAAAGTGATCAGGGATAAAGTGACGAGAGATAAAGCGATGAGAGATAAAATGATGAGGGATGAAGCGATGAGATAAAGCGACGAGAGATAAAGTGATGAGAGATAAAGTGATGAGAGATAAAGTGATGAGAGATAAAGCGACGAGAGATAAAGCGATGAGAGATAAAGTGATGAGAGATAAAGTGATCAGGGATAAAGTGATGAGAAATAAAGTGATCAGGGATAAAGTGATGAGAGATGAAGGTAAATTCATTTAAAAACTATTATTTCATCATGTAATATGTATTTTTATTTACTTTATATTTCTTACAACCAATTCTGCGTTACGATAATTCCCCATATATTTAATTGCTTATTTACGTATTAAGTAAGTAATTCAAGCATTCCTCCCGAATAACGAGAGCACACCGTACCACGCACCCCCCCCCCTTCCTCTCACACTCACTTTCCCGCTAAACCCCCAACGCCCGCCCTCCCGCGAGCCCCCCTTCCACAATTTAAATGCAAATAACGGGAGCGAAAACCCTTTAAATCAGCAGCACTCCTGCATGCGCCCGCTTGTAAATTAATTAGGACCTTAATGTGAGAATCCCGTAATGAAATGCGAACCGTTTCACTATTTTTTTTTATTTTAATTGACTTTGGGTGCTAAATGCGTAACGCGCGCATCCACAGCTGGAATAAAAAATAAAAACCCACTTGCACGCACGCGCAAGTGCCCTTAGCCCGTCACAAAGAGGCTCTGCGAGCGTGTGCCAGGAGGAGGCCATTTCCAGAGAGTGACCGTGTCAACACAGGGTGACCCCCCCTGGGCATCTGTAGAAAAAGAGCTTCATAGCTCATCGGGATTTCTCCAGGATAAAGAAAAAAACCATTCTGATTCTGGAATGCCCGAGGAAACGATTGCTATCCGTTCCGCCTTCCCGCCCTCCACGCCCGAGGCACACGGAGCTAACGGGGGACACGCCGAGACCACTCCGCGCGTGTGCGTGTCACCGACTGCCAAATGAATTTCTTTTTTATAACATTTCCCTCCCCCCTCGCCGATGGGTTTCCAGGTTGTACCGCGTGTTGCCCAGCACCGTACCCGACGTTTCGCTCCCCGTGCCGGAGGGGGTCAAGCGGGCAGCCAACTTAAATGTTGTGAGGTCAGGTAACAAAAATCTCCTTCCCCCACCCATGCTGCTTTTGTTTACTGGTAACCGGATGTGAGCGTAGCCTTGCCTTCCACTGGCTTCAGCGTCACACTGCAAGGGAGGCGAATTACTTGGTTCACTGGTGATGATGGGGGTTGCTACGTTTAAGCGTTTAGTTACTCGACTTCAGCAGTGTAGAACTTAAAGCTGACCCTGCCCCATGAGTAAAACCAATTAAGCAGCTGTAATTTTGGCAAATGTCAGCTCTCCCTTCTAGAACATCGCTAGAATTCACAGCACTCAGTGACCAGCATCTGTTTATATAACCGTGTTTGTCTAATCCACATTTTTTTGTTATAATCGTCGGCCGTGGTCAATCCACTGCTGCATGAATGCTTCCTCCCAAGGCTCTCGGATCTAGCTATGCAACAACAGATCTAAGCACCTGCACAGGGGATTGATTTAATCATCTCAGCGGAGGACGTCCACATTACCATCCCTTTTTTTACACACTTTTATTTAACCGTCTGTTGTTGTCATATCCTCAAATCTTGTAACCCAATTTTAACCCACTTCCCAATGTGGTACACTGCAAACTTGGTATACTTATGTCATACTGATGACAACACATATTCTATCATTAAAAATAAAACAAATCTTTTTAAACCATCTTTTTATATGTTATGTTTCGGCTTGGGTCTAATTGTCCACGCTCAACTGACGTTGGCTGTAAATCACCACAGCTCGTTACGTTATGGCAAGCTTCGGGGCCACTTCCTGGAGTCGTGGAGTTCTGCCATTACTCGTACGGTACATTTCATTAAAGTGTGTTTTAAAAAAAGTATTTTTAAACATAACTTTTTTGTTTACAACCGACCTGGGCACGCACGGTCAAATCCTAAAATGTAACAAACCAGGCCAGAGTGACGTCGCTGTCTGGGTTTCACATCATAAAAAATTTAAACTTCTTTTAGAGAGCGGCCAATTGTGATCTCCCGGCCTCCGCCGCACCACGCGATGGTTCAGGTCACCACCTATCGCGAGAACCAAAGTTCCTCGCGCACCCATTCACAAGTCACACACAACGCCAATAGCAACAGCTGCCATTCGCCACCAAGCGACGGTGACTTCACCACGGCGCCTGCGCCAGGCCAGGTGCACTTTGAGGCCAGATGAAGTGTCGAAGGCTCGCTGCTGACAGGAGGTCACCGGACAGTCATGCACACACCCAGCACGCAAGCACACACTCGTTACGGAACTGTCGCAACACGCCACTGCAGAACCCATCCTGAAAGAGCCTTGAGACTCAGTGAAGCCTTCCCAGGCAAACAGAGAACTATTTGAGGGGTCCTTATACGACGCACACAGCTCACGTTGGAGCGCATGTCGTTGTTTGGCGCAATTTTGAACCCACCACGTCTAACGTTGCACTCCACGTGCTCGGGAGCTTCTTTAAATTTCTGAAGACATTCCCCCCCCCATCGACCCCCACACCCCCCCCCCCCCCCCCTGAGCACTGCAAGAAGCTACCGGGGAGAGGGCATGGGAGGCGAAAAGTCGGACATGGTACCCGCAACGAACTGCGGTTAACGACCCCATTTGAGGGTCGTACGGCACGACCACGCGAACCCAAGTCAAGACTCGATTGGTTAGCATTTAGTCTCCGAAGCCCCGTTTGTACAGTCCTTGCTCCCTCCGTCGGCCTGAACGTAACACATACGCATGTGACGGGGACGTGAAATCCGACTCAAATAAAAAAAAACGTTCATCCGCACGCACGCCCTGGCGTGCTACGTCTGTCGATTGCTCGACGCATCGTTACATCTCCCCCCCCCACACCACTGGTCACCCAAGGTTGGACGGGTTATAGGCGGATATGCTGGAAAGGTCTGCGTGCACGTGAACATCCATGTAATGCGACGGTTTATGCCGCCATGCACAACAAACAGGTTACCGGACACAAATAAAGCGTGCGCCACGTCGGACGCCGGACGGGGTAGGGGGGGTAACGGGAAATCCTTCGTTGTGCATTAGCAGCCAATGCACACGAGATCAGCAACACGGCAGCGCACGTGACGAGGTCACATTTGCGAACATCCCGACAGAAGGACGAGTGGCGGCACACGCACTGAGGGCGCGGGCGGCGGCGGATAATTGGCCGGGCCGGATACGCGACGTTGTGCCGTAGGTCTCTCCGTCTCTCTCTGGCGGAACGGAACGTCCGAAGTTTTGGCGAAAACAAACGACAACAACAAGTGACCTAAAAACGGGGGGGGGGGGGGGGTGAGGTGGTTTAAGCACAACAAAAACACGCCGCTGCTGCGCTCTCAGCCAGCTGTGCTGCATACCCGCCGTGAAACCAAATGCTGACAAACCTCCCCCCTCACCCACACCACCCACCCCAACCTTCTATCGCTGTCCGCTGATCGTGAAAGAAAATCTCTCTGCCAAGGCAGCAGCAGCAGCAGCAGCGTGATAAGCACTCCCAGGAAGAAATCTGCAGAATCTCTTCAACGAAATAAACGCGGCGTTAGATTTCACAAACCAACCGATGGGGGAAAAGAAAAAACATTTCTTTTTTTTTTGGTTAAAAACCGAAAACGTTTGAGAAATGTTCAAGCAGCTGAAGAAATTCAATCCTCAAACTATAAGAGCTTTATTTTGGGTGAGATGGCGTGAATATAAATGTGTCGTAAAACCCACCACCACCCGAAACAGCCAATTAGTAAGGTTTGTCTTGTAAACAAAACATGCCAATTCATTACCAGTACAGCACACCGGTGTATGGAGAGTGAACCCACAACATTTACGATTTGAGTACAATGTTTCGCCGGTAATTACAACAGGCATCATCACGCGGCAGCCATTAATTTTGGAGAAATCCTCCTGTTTCGGTCTTAGAGGGATAAATGCGATGTCGTCACTTGTGAGCCAATCAGGTGCAAAGACCAGGGGGGGAGGGGGGTGGATAAATTCATATAAATTACAAAGAAACCTTGCAGCTCATTCCGCCGCATGCCGTTCGGTTCCTGAAGGAGCTCCCAATTCCAGAACGTCCAGCGAAAAAAGACTGAATTCCGCTCACGAGGAATGCACACCGACACTTTGGGGGGTGGGGGGGGGCAGGGCAGGTTTTTTCACCAACTGTGCGTACGAGGGTCGAAACGTCGGCGCGCCACGCGGTAGAAAACAAAAACCGCCCGGAAAACAAAAACCTTCAGAGCCGCGCGGCACAACCGCGCTAACCCCCCCCCCCCCCACGCAAACGGTTAAAACAAATACCTATTTTTGCCGTTACTTGCTTATTTTTCCCCTCTTGATATTCACTTCTACAACAACAAAAAATAGTGCCGGGAAGATTTACGTAAGAAGAGACGACCGCGCAGATTTCCATCGCCGTCACCGCCGGCGCTCGCGATGCGCGGATAACCCACCTGCGTGCTTGGAGGGCCTTGTTTAGGCTGCAGCTTTATCTGGAGCTTGATCTGCATGGGGGGCGGCTGCTGCTGCTGGTTGACGGGCCCCGCCGAAGACGGCGCTGCCCCCAAGCCCGGGTGGGGTAGGCCCTGCATGGGGGGCCCCTGGTGGTGGGGGCCCATGTGCGGGTGGAGGGGCCCCATGTGAGGGGGTCCCTGGTGGGGTGGGCCTGTGTGGTAGGGATCCTGATGCAGAGGGCCCTGGTGAGACATGCCTGGGTGAGGTGGCATCTGGTGAGGTGGCACCTGGTGGTGGGGACCCTGGTGGTGGGGGCCCGGGTGAGGTGGGCCCGGGTGAGGTGGCCCCGGGTGTGGTAGGCCAGGGTGAGGTGACATCTGGTGTGGAGACATCTGGTGAGGTGACATCTGATGAGGTGACATCTGGTGGAGGGGTCCCTGGTGAGGGGGGCCGGGGTGAGGTGGCCCAGGGTGTAGAGGCCCCTGGTGAGGTGGGCCATGATGTGGAGGTCCCAGGTGAGGACCCTGATGAGGTGGGCCATGATGAGGCGGTCCCGGGTGAGGGGAACCCTGGTGAGGAGGACCAAGGTGAGTGGGTCCATGGTGAGGACTCTGATGAGGACCTGGATGAGGTCCTGGATGTGGAGATCCTGGGTGAGGTGGGCCTTGGTGAGTCATGCCCGAATGAGGTGGCCCTTGGTGAGGGGATCCCTGGTGAGGACTCTGGTGAGGTGGTCCTGGGTGAGGTGGTCCTGGGTGAGGAGGTCCTGGGTGAGGAGGTCCTGGGTGAGGTGGACCTGGGTGAGGAGGCCCATGATGGGGGGGTCCCTGGTGAGGCGGACCCTGGTGAGGAGGGCCCGGGTGGGGACCTTGGTGAGGAGGACCCGGATGGGGGCCTTGGTGAGGAGGGCCCGGGTGGGGGCCTTGGTGAGGAGGGCCCGGGTGGGGACCTTGGTGAGGAGGACCCGGGTGGGGGCCTTGGTGAGGAGGGCCCGGGTGGGGGCCTTGGTGAGGAGGGCCCGGGTGGGGGCCATGGTTAGGAGGTCCTGGGTGGGGACCCTGGTGAGGTCCCGGGTGGGGACCCTGGTGAGGAGGTCCCTGATGGGGTGGCCCAGGATGAGGTGGGCCCTGGTGAGGTGGGCCCTGATGAGGTGGGCCCGAGTGGGCCGGCGCTAGCACAAATCGCTGGCCCGACAGCGCCACCATGCCACCGCCGCTGGAGGCAGGCTGAGGCCCAGCGGTGCCCACCATTGTCACCTGGCACACACGAGCACCGCCAAAGGTTGGGGACACCGGTAACGACCCCCCCCCTCCAACCCCACCCCTCCCCCCCCAGTGATCTATCTCTCCGCCGGTCACTGCATCCACATGCGAAGTCAAAACCTCCGCTGATTAACTCCCACGGGCACCGGAATCTCTGGTGGATTATAAGACGCAACTGCCCCCCCCACACCTCCCTACCAAGAAATTGTATAATCAAGTAATCAAGTTGGGGGGGGGGGGAGTGACTCTTACAATCCCGATAGGTAAGTACGACCAGACCTGTAGAACTTTAGCAACACCGGGAAGACGTTTTTAGAACCCATCTATGACCGCGGCAGTGTGAAACGGGAGAGTTGCATTCAGACGCTGCACAAATCTGAATTAAGCGGGGGAAAAAAACCCCATGAAAAGAACGGGCCCAGTTTCGAATATAAACAATTATAAATAAATCTAGATGATTTTTAGCACGTGCATTTTTTTAAAGTAAGATTTCTAGCAAAAGTTTGAAAACCTAAGTTTAACCAACTTGATATAAAAACGGACCTCAACGGTATAAAGTTATTCAGCACCAAGACGTTTAAAAGTGAGATCCATACAGGATATTTTAACAAAACTGTGACGTTGGTGCGGCACAATACTTGTGAGTGTAACGCCAGTGCCGTGGATTTAAATTGTTTGCCTACGTTTGCTAAAAAAAAACTCATCGACACCTGAGCAGTGCAGTGCCATACAAGCTGCCTTCAGTTTTTTTTTATCCAACACACCGTTACGGCGGCCAGCATTAAAATATCACGCCCACAGGGGTCACAGATAAGAGTGAACAGTTTCTCGAATTGGGCAAGGTTACGAATGGAAATTCGGGAAAGAGACAATGGGAGGGAATTCCAAAGTAGGACAGCGTGAGGGGAACAAGCAAGAAGAGTTGTGACCTGCAGTGCGGATGAGAGAGTGGGTGCGTGTGCAAGATTACCAGGGGGTGAGGGGTGTCCAGTTGTACCCCTGCAGTGTGAATGAGTGGGTGAGTGTGTAAGTGCCAGTGGGTGGGTGAGTGTGCGGTTGTACCCCTGCAGCGTGGATGAGTGTGGGCGAGTGTGTACAATTACGAGCGAGTGGGTGGGCGAGCATGCTGTTGTGACCTGCACTGTGGTGGTGGCTGAACACTGTTGTCTCATCCACCACAGTCGGTTTGGTAGAGAGAGTCCTCAACATGGGGCGGAGTGATCAGCCATCGGAACCAATCCACGGCCCCACAGATCCCACTTTCCGGACGTTACAAACCATCACCGTGTGCTCTCTCTCTCTCCCAGCCACGCTCGCAAGCATTTCATTAATTAATTCCATTCGTTCATCCATTCAATCACGGGAGGAGCTCACCTGTTGAGACTGCTGCTGCATAACGGGAAATCCGCTCGGTTGCTGGCCGGGTCCCAGTGGCTGCTGGCTTAGGCCTCCTCCCTTCATGGGGGACGCGCTGAAGTTTCCCTGAGTGTGCTGCGACTGTGGCTGGCTCTGAGGATTCGCAGTGTTCTGCATAGCCGACATTTGGTTCATTTGGTTTGGGTTCAGAGGGTGTACATTCATGGCCCCTTGGGCGTGCCGCAGGAACTGGGGGCTCCCGGGGCCCCCTACGAAGCCGTGGCCCGCCGGCGGCCCGTCGTGGCCCATTGCGCCCGGGTTGGCAGGCCTCTGCGGCTGCGTGGCGTACTGGTACGGGTGAGGGAACTGCCCTGAGTTGCTCGCACCATGGTTAGGGGGTGGCGGAGGCATGCTGTTCGTCTGACCCCTGACCGGATACTGCTGCTGCTGCGGTGGCGGCGCCCCCGGGGCCTGCATGTAGGCCGGTGGGCCACACGCCTGGTGGGGCGGCATCATGCCATGCGAGTGCGGCACCGCCACGCCGCCCATGTACGGGTTGCGGCCGTCCGGCCCGTACTGGTTCATCCTCTGCTGGGGGGGTGGCGGCGGTGGCCCCGGCCCCACAGGCGGATGAGGCCCACCTTGGGGAGGCTGCATTGGGCCCTGCTGCTGCTGCTGGTGTAAGGCATAGTCGTGGTGAGGTTGCATGTAGCTAAGCTGCTGCGTCTGCATAGTCGGCGGCGGATGTCCAACCTGGTGGTACGCATTGGAGTTTGGCGGAGGAGCAGGGGGCCCGCTGGCCGGGCCCTGCCCCCCCCACAAAGGGTCTGCATCCATGTAGGGTGGACACAGGCCGTACTGGCCGGTGGGGGGGTTGGGGTGGTACTGCGGGCCCTGAGGCCCCGCGATCCCGTTGCCCTGCTCCCCCTGCTGCGGGTACTTTCTGGGCGACTGATACTGCGCATACTGCTCGTAGTGGTGTAGCTTGTGCTGAGGCTGCTGCTGCTGCTGCTGTTGAGACTGCTGCTGCTGCATCCCACCGTAGCCTTGCTCCATCTGCAGCTGCTGCTCTAGGGGGTCGGCGGCAGCACCTCCACCATCGGCGAAGGCCTCGGCGCCAAGCCCCGGCAGGCTCTCTGAGTCGAAGATGTTGCCATCTTCGAAGAGATCCATCATAGGGTCGGCCATAATGCCCGTCGTCGTCGCAGTCCCTCTTCCTCCTCCTCCTCCCCACGTCCGCGCAGGTGGTGGGACGGCTCCCTCCTCTCCCTTCTCCTCCTCTTCCTTCCTTCGTCCGCGTCTCGACTGGCCTTCCTGCTGGCTCTGCGAGTCAACGGCATCAACGCCAGCGCGCAGGCCCCCTCTGCTCGCCACCGCTAAGCCATCATTGCTGGCCAAACTTTCTCGAGAGGTGACCGGGGGGGTGTGTGGGGGGCAGGTGGGGAGGTGGTGGTGGTGTGGGGAGGAGGATGAGGAGGTTATTTATTATTATGTTTTTGGGGAGGGGATGGGGAAGGGGAATCCCTCATCTATTTCACCGATTTCCTGCAAAGACAAGAAAGAGAAAGAACAAATAAACAACCGTGGTTTCATCTAATTTGTCGTTGTGCATCTTCCCTCGTCAACAACACCACCGCCCCCCCCCCCCTTCTTCCTTCGCTCAGGAAGCCATAAGATGAGGAAAATGTTTATGAATAATAAAAAGTGGCCCATAACTTACCACTTTGGGGGGACATTATGGAAATATTTAAGTGGCGGGCTGGTTCCGATAGGGGACAGGCAAGGCGTGTTTACACACAACAGATTTTCTTTCGTAAACAGACGCACAGCTAGAAGGGTGCCTCACAGACTTCGGTGTCCTTGATGCGGCGGCGGCCATCGAAAGGGAAGGGGTAAAACAAAGAGCATTTTAATTAAATTTTAAACGGGGTCCGCCAGACCAGTGCGGGAGATGGTGGCGGGGGGGGGCAGTCAGTGGCGGGTTAGGGGGGGCAAGTTAAAATTGCGAGGGGGGGCACCCACAATTGTATTTAAATGGAGGGGTGGCATTACTTTGTGAGGAAAGTGGTGAGGTGGGATCTGCAACCCCCCCCCCCAAGCCTTACAAAACAACCACCACAAGAAGTATGGCCCGTCGTGTTCCACCACGTCCCATGCCCCTTCGTCACAATCCCCCTCGGCCTGAGCCGGCTAGGATTCTCCGAATTTGACGACTCGGCCGTTCTCAAACAACAAAATTAGTTTGAGGTCGAGTCCCCACTCGTCCAAACCAACCGGCGTCACTTCCATCACCGTCGTCACCAACTCTCCATTTTCATGTGGACAGGCGATGGAACAGCAGCTGCCACAGCAGCAGCCTTATCACCCATCAGCCACCACCACCACTGTCAGCATCGGCAGTATCATCACCACCACCACCACCACCAACCACCAGTTAAGTGTGGAGACCTCCACACGATCACCATCAACTATACTATCAGCATCATTACCATCAGCGGCATCACAATCACTACCATCACCATCATTATCAGTCGGTGTGCAGGCGCCGGCAACACTTGGTCGGAACACAACGGTGAGCATGACCCCCATCGCGATCGTCACTACCGTGGCCATAAAGATGCATCACCAGCAGCAGCACCATCGCCAATGAGCGCCACCATCTCCAACATCGGCAAGGACATCACCACCACCATCGTCATGGTCCCCATTATCAGTTCAAACGCAGACAGGCCATCAAAGTCACCGAACACAGCAGCGACAGCAGCCTCGTATCAGCGCGATCACACATCACAAGTCATCCGTGTTCAAGAGCTTTACAGCTCATCGGATTCCTCCGGTAGAAATAAACATTCGGATCCGTTCAATGTGTGTGACATGCGACCCACACGCACAGAGACACTCGCTCAAACACAGCGGAGAAACGCAGCAGCAGCCTCAATCAACCCTCCACCGCCATCACCACAATCATCAGCAAGCACCGCGTCCATCAGCATCGTGATCATCATCATCATCAGCCAGCGGGGGGGGGGGGGGGTAATGCTGCTGCTTGCCGTGGCCCCCGTGTTTAGCGGGAAGAAGAGACGGAGGGGAGAGCGCGGAGAGGGGGACGCGGCGAGGTGCAGCAGGAGGCGGCGGCGGCGCAAACAAAAGCTGCCATTTTAGTGCCCTCAGCGCGGCGCGCAGAGACAGCAACAACAACAAACAACAACAACAAACACCACCACCACCACCGCCACTCTCCTTCCTACTCAACGCCGCGCTCACAACAACGCGTCCGTGTGCGTCGTCCACCGCTACAACCGTCGCCGTTACGATGTCACCTCGAGTCTTGTTGTTCGTCTTGTTATTTGACTACAAAGGCTGACGACCCCCCCCCCACTCCGGATCTTCCGTGGTATCCACTGGTCCCGCCGGGGTCCCTCTCTTCCCCCGTGTCGCTCCAAAGGGGACCCCCCCCCCCCGACTCGCCCCTTACCCCCCTTGACCCTATCCCTGGGGTCTGCCCACCGGCACCCGCTCACCGCGTCCCCTATCGTCTCCCCCCCCCCGCCTCGTGCCGACTCGCTTACCCCCATTTGACCCACTCCCTGGGGCCCCCTCACTCCCTGGGGTCCCCTCACTCCCTGGGCCCCCCTCACACCCCTTTCCCGACTCCCAGGAGCACCCCCAAGAGGTTCGTCACTCTACCCCCTCGACCCCCTCGCCCGAGCACCCCGCCACCCCCACCACCTCGTGCCCTCGAGGGTCTGTCCCCTACAGTCTTTGTCCGTCCGAGAGGACCCCTCGTATCGTCTCTAACCCCCCCTTACCCCCTTCATCCCAGTCCCCGGGGTCCCCTCGTGTCCCCTCGGGGGCGAACAAAGGCCGGTAGGCCCCGCGCCACCACGCCGAGCCTCGGATGGAGGAGGGGGCGGCGGTGGCCATGCCGGCCCGGCCGGGGTTAGGCCGGGGTCGTCCCGTCCGCGGGAAGCCGACCCCACTTGTAACTCCGTACCCCCCTTGATCCACATCCCCTCAATGCGCACTCTACCCCCATGGGCACGAACAAACCAGGGGTGGGGGGCTTAGAGAGTTGTGGGGAGAGAGGAGGAGGGGGGGGTGGAGGAGTGGAGTGGCGGCCCGAACACGTGCGTCTGTCAGAGCGCGACTCCCCCTCGCCTCTCTCTCTCGTCGCGCTCTCCACCCCCTCGCAGGGGAGACGAGGGGCTAGAGGACCCCCCACACACCCCTCCATTGGAGAGGCGAGCCGCTCGGCAGCACGGAGAGGCGGCCGCCCGGGGCCCGGCGAGATGGTCGCGAGGCGGAGCGAGCGGAGCGACGCGGACGGCAACAAAAGAGCGGCGGTCGAGGCGAGCGCCATTTGGGACACCCCGGGCGAGGAGGACGAGGAGATGGTGACGAGGAGGACGAGGAGGGGTAGAAGAAGAGGAGGAGGAGGACACGGAGAGAGACAGAGCAGAGAGCAAGTCGAGAGAGAGAGAGAGATGGCTCGGCATGGGCAGGAGGCGGCAATGGTGGGAGACGATGGGACACCGCACGGAGAACAGACGCGGGATGAGATGGGGCTACAAGAGTCCGGGTCGGGGTGGGATAGAGGCACGGCAGCGGTCCCGTCCGAGGGGGGCCGGGGAGCCAGGGCCCCCCTCACTGTCCCCGCAGGCGAAGGGACCTTCGTACCCCCCGCCGAGCCGGCTCGCTTACCCATGAGGGCCCCGGGAGGGCGAGAGGGCCGACGGACAGAGCTCCCAGGCGCCGCGCCGTCGGGAAGTTGGACGCGGGCTCTGGAGCCGGGGGGAGGGGCCGCGGGGAGTGAGGGGCGGGGGGGGGCTGTGGGGAGGGGGAGGGGCTGTGGGGGGGGAGGAGTCGGGTGGGGGGCGTGGTCACGTGAGCCGTTGTGGGAGGGGCTCGAATCTAATTAGATTTCCCAGAGCGAACAGGCGCCGCGGCCGACACTTCCTCCGATCACGTGGTAAGGCGAAACGTGAGATGATTGGACGAGGTGAGAGCGAGGGTGCGCGTGCGCTCTAGGGTATTTTAATTTGGGTCCGCCGAGAGGCGGAGGAACGCGGCGGGGGGGGGGGGCGTTAAGGGGCGGGGTTCCGGTTGTAGCGGGGGGGGGGGGTCTGCAACCGGAACCCCGCCCCTCACACGTGCGTCGCCGATTTAAAGTGCTCATTGTTGTGAGCACGTGTTGGAGAATTAATGGCAAGTGAAGTCCCTCGAACTTGATCAGCAGCCACGGTGGATCTGCTGCGTGATGAAGGCCTCTCCAAGCCGCCGCCGCCGCCTCTCACGCCGAAGCGACGGAACATGCCCGATGATACAGTAACTCGCAATGACAAGTAATTGACAACAAAGGACTTTGCAAGCAACGTATAATTATCAATCTATGTGCTAATCCCAGCGAGTGACATCTGGACCGGTTCTGCGTGTCATCCTCCCCCCACCAGCCCGCACTAACCAGCCCCATGAACGTAAATAACGTAGAAGATGCCTTCATCCAACAGTGGGTTGAGAAAGTGCGTCACTAAAATGTATCCAGAAAATCCTCGCAAGAGCCCTGAGAGGATGTGTGGCCCAATTATGTTTGACTTGCACGTGCATTGGCCAATTACTGACTGCTCATTAAGAGAGGCATTGGTAGCAACAACACGTACCAGCAACGAACAACATTAAACACTGACCCCCGCCATGAAAATGTAGAATTTCCACCATTCGCTCCACTCACTGTGGGATAGAATAACTCACCAGAGGGGCTCTCCAGAGCTCCCTCTACTGGAGGGCTTTCCGCCATAAGTGGCACAACGTTGAACGCGTGCCATGCACAGCCCCTTTGCCACTCCACTGCTGGATGAGGCCCTCCCACAAGTTTGTGCGGGGCGTGTGTGGTTCATTTGCCATTCTTCACCACGCCGGTCAGTACGAGTTGATAAAAACAAACTCTGAACAAGAATTCGTTTCAAAGGATCCTGTCGACCCCTGCTAAAGAGGAGGAGGAGGCGGGGGGTGGCGCTCTAAGGATCCCTTAAGCAACCTCCCCCCAACTCATAACAGCAAAGGACGCGAGCCACCACGGCACGAGAGGGACGCAGATTTGGAGGCAATTCGGCAGTGCCCAGTGGCCACCAAACACTAGAATCTTTGTTGCATAGAATGTCCTGGACGTGTTACTACCGCAGGGAGTTTTCTCGGTTGTGCTGCTGCACAGAAATTAAACGTGGTTTGTTTTGGGCTGTAGTGTGCCTCTCTCCCATGACCGCGTGTTGTTCCCTATGATTTCCGACGTTTCGCTCCATTCGCTGAAGGTTCCCAGCACGTTGAGCGAGACTTCAAAGGCACAAACACACGTGCGCGCGTCATTTATCACGCAGTGAAGAGACGATGGCGAATGACGAAACAAATGGTGAGGCTTTCGTCATCCAAAGTGGACGATAGCTCATGATGATGACAATCCTCCATCCAGCAGTGGATCGACCGTGGCTTGCCTACCGAAACAAATATCTAAAAATGAAATTGAGCGCACGAACCTTTACCAACTGCCTTCGCCTTCCAACAGCCGCTTGAAGCATAGTGTAATGAAGCGAAAATGAAAAGCAGAATGAAAGACGTGTGTTAGTTAACATGCCATAGCTTACACCTGTGGTTGGTGGTGAGTGGAATGAACGTTGAGGCGCAAGTGAGTTGGGGTGGTGGCCCCCCCCCCACACACGTGGGGAATGGTGGGCCTCGCACACACTGGGTTCTGAAACGGAGCCTCGTCCCGACCGGTAGCGCCACCTGGTGGCAACCGGGGCGCGCTGCCATCATCGTGGCGAAGACGACGCGCTCGAAAATCCGTGCTTGCCTCAACCTTTTTGGTATTATTCCCCGCTTCTCCCCCCGCATTCGCCACTAAAATATAACTAAGGTTACTGAAGACAAAATAAAGATAGCTCACGTGTCCACGTCTGTAGTCAACGCAGTGAGTAAAAGAGTGAAGGGAATTATATCATGAGGCTTTGCTTGTTAGATCGCGCAAATATAAATGTGTCGTTAAACCTGCCACCACCTGACACGAACAATTAGTAAGGTTCGTCACGTAAACAAAACGTGCCATTTCGTTACTAGTTCAGCACACCGGTGTGGAGAGTAAACCCACAACATTTACAATTCGAGTACGACGTTTCGCCAGTCATTACAACAAGCATCCTGCTTCGGTTGTTTTGTAAAATAAATAATTATTGCTATAAATATTTTTTATATCGTGCACCGGTATACCGCCAATACCTTAATTTGCTGATTCTGCTGCTGCGTTGGCAGTGTTGGACAAGCACACGTAACATTTAACCGTGACCTTAAAAATTAATATATAACGTTCGGAGGCAATTACCCATCCCCAGCTAAGGACAGAGAACTGACACAACAACGAACGGTGCGGCGGGGTGGATAAAACGCAGTGAGGTGGCACAGTTGGTAGCACAGGTGGTGTATCTGTTAGTCAACTCAGTCAACCCACAGATCCTGGGTCTGTCCCGTGACCTCCTGCTAGCAAGCCAACCTCGGCGTGTGAAAGACCCAGAAGATCTCTGTGGTTTAAATTTCCACGAAGCTGTTCATGGTCTACCGTAAACAGCATCCACTGCACTCACGATGGCAGATGCGGATACCTGATACACAAATGGAAAATGGAAAACTCTCCAGTAGTAGTGTGCGACTGTGGTCATCTAGAACAGACCGTAAAAAACATAACGACGCAATGACCCCGAAGGAGACATCACAGCGATGATGGACTCCGCTGCTCTTGACATGGTTGGCTGGGCTTCACCAACCTGAATTGTGAAATTGTAGTCATTGCTCTGCATCTACATCAGCCCTGCGGAAGAAGAAGACTTGACGTGGCCTCGGAGTGCACCTAGCCTGGCGCAAGCGCCGTGGTGACATTACTGCCACTTGATTCTTGGCGAATGGTTGTTATTGTGTTTGTGAGAGCGAGCCCACGTGTGTACGTGAGTTAGAGGCCGACCGAAACTGAATTTCTGGTTTCGGCCGAAACCGAAACCAGACCGAAAGTAAAAAATTTACTTTCGGCCGAAACCGATAGTTTAACTATACTTTCGACCGAGACCGAAACTGAAAGTTTAACTACACTTTCGGCCGGAACCGAAGCCAAAACTGAAAGTTTAACTACACTTTCGACCGAGACCGAAACACAAAGTTTAACTACACTTTCGACCGAGACCGAAACAGAAAGGTATATAACCGAAGTTACCGAACACAAGATTTATGAAATATGTCGTGATGCAATGCGACTTTAATAAAAAATAAATCTAGAACTAATCATTCAGAGCCTGCAGTAAGAGTCGCTAAATAGCAAATCTTTAGGTGTTACTTGCTTAGTAATTACATCCAAACAAACGAATGTTGTAGTTAAGAAACAACAGTTTTTCCGCATTCAGCCAGACAGTCTGTCGTCTGTTGAGCGGTCGTATATACATTAGCAGACCGTGGTTGCGGCTGTCACCTCGCTCCCAAGCTGCTGCTGCTGCTGACGTGTGTGTGTTTGCAGCCTATCGCACAGGATTGCCTAGCGCCGACTGACCGGCCGATAGGCAGAGTGATAAACGTAGCACTAGCGTTATATTCTAAAAATAGATCTTCGGTTGACGAATGACGACCGAAAGTCAATATCAGTTTCGGCTGAAACCGAAACCAGACCAAAAGTAAAAAATTGACTTTAGGCCGAACCGAAAGTATGCCGAAAGAGGCCATTTGCCAACTTTCGGCGCCGAAACCGAGGGTCGTGGCCGCGGTTGAACGGGAAGCGAGGTCGGATGACTCGTGGATGGAACCGTTGTGTGTGGGTAATCCGGATTTGTCGTGGGAGCAGAGGGGCGAGTTGCAGGCATTGCTTCGGGAATTCTCTCTCAGCGAGCGCTGGCCACGTTCCAGCGACTTATGGAGTTGGTACTGTTGGGGCTCCAATGGAAGTCATGTCTGATATATTTGGATGACGTGATTGTCTTTGGACGCACGTTCCAGAAACATCTGCAGCGGTTGCGTGCGGTATTGTTAAAATGCGGGCGGCTAATTTGAAATTCAACCCGCAAAATGTTACCTCTTGCAAAAGTCGGTTCGCTACCTGGGTCACATTGTTAGCGAGTCCGGGATCACCACGGACCCGTCAAAGACTGTGTGCGTGAGTGGCTGACCCCCACGATTCGTGTCGTATTACTGCCGCTTCGTGCCCGAGTTTGCGACGATCGCGAAGCCGCTCCACGCTCTCACGGCGAAAGGCCAGAGGTTTTGGTGGGGAAGGAGGAGGAGGCCGCATTTGTCATGCTGCGCACCCCCCTTCAGTACCCCGATTTCTCCTTGTCGTTTACGTTGGATACGGACGCCATTGATACCGGGATTGGCGCCGTGTTGTCGCAGGTAGAGAACGGGGTGGACATTGTGGTCGCTTATGGTAGCCGAGTACTGTCTCCCGCAGAGCAGCGCTATTGTGTTACGCGCCGTGAGTTGTTGGCTATCGTACACTTTGTGCAGCAGTACCGCCCATACCTCTACAGTAGGCAGTTCATGGTACACACAGATCACGCGGCTTTGCAATACGCGCTACGCTTTGACTAGCCGTCCATGCAACTCTCGCGATGATTAGAAATCCTGCAAGATTATTCGTTCGTAGTCACCTATAGGAAAAGGGTTGCGCCATTGTAATGCAGACGCTTTGTCACGGTTATCGCCGAAGAGCCAGTGCACGTGTGTGGTGGGCACCGGCCGTTGTAAGCAGGTGGATGCGGGGGAGCCGGGCGCTGTTGTAGCATTGGTGGATGCTCCACCACCCGTACCAGGGGTGGCGCGCGATAATACTATTGGTCTTGCACACGAGGAATGGGGGCGCCTCCAGGCAGAGGACACCTCCTTACTGAAAAAACGGCGCCGCATTGGTACGCCAAGCGATTGGAAGGGTCCAGGGGGTATGTCCCCCATGGTCCTCCGAGATGGGCTACTGATGTGCTGGGATACGGAGGTACAGTGGTAATGTATCGTGGTGCCAACTGCTCTGCAGGGTAGAGTAACGAGAGCTGCCCATGTGCGATTGATGCACCTAGGGGTGCAGAAAAGCGTGACTTCTTTTGGCCCAGGATGTGGGAAGACGTTCACAATGTGCTTAAGGCATGTGTGGAATGTGCCCGCCGGAAGCCCCCACTGAGAATGACCCGACCACCGCTGCAGTCCATTGGGGTGTCCCGTGTAAATGAGCTCGTTGCCCTGGACATCCTCGGGCCATTTCCCACCACTTCGAGAGAAAATAAATTATTGCCGGTAGGGGTAGAGTTCCTGTCATGGTGGCCGGTGGCATGGCCCTTTCTGGATCAGTCGGCGGCGTCCATTACGGACGCATTCCTGCATGGTTATGTATTGGATAAAGGGGCCCTGGAACGTCTCCTTATGGACCAGGGTCGAAAATTGTCTTCAAAATTGTTACAAGAGGTATGTAATTGGTTGGGTACAAAGAAAATTCGAACTTTGCCCTACCATCCCCAGACTGACGGAATGGTAGAGTGTTTACATAGGACTCTTACGTCCATGTTGTGCCAACAAGTCAACGAGGCACAGTCCGATCGGGACCTACACGTTCCAGGAGTTCTTGCGGCCTATAGGATGGCACCTCATGCCTCTACCGGATTCTCCCCATTTTTCTAATGTACGGGAGAGAATGTGACCCCCCCATGGAAGCCCAGTTAAATATTGAGCTAAGCAAGAAGAAAGTCACTGTGCCGGGACTTATGAGCCTCACCCTTAAGTGGTTGACGGAAGCGCGGGAGGTGTCCCGTGGCAATTCGGCCAAGCGGCAGGCTGCGAATAAAAACTGGCTGGGCTTAAGGAATCCGGAAAACCGTGGAAACCTGGGGAAGAGAGCTTGACTGCATTGCCCCCAGGTGCCTCTGGACACGTCTCCTAAATTACATAGGCCATGGCAAGGCCTGGTGGAGGTAATTGAGGTAAGGAGGCCGCATTGCGTACGGATCCAGGTTGGTCGCAGGCATTGGTATGTGCCACCATCTGATGGCCAGGTGTTTGATGTGTCCGACGGAGCCGGACGTACAATTTCAGGGGTTTTGCCTCAGAGAGACTCTGCTCCTTCATCTGCAGGATCCCAGGGCTTGACGTCCATGGAACCGCCGGTGGCGCCGACCACAGGCGGACCAGGGTGGACGATACGACCGCCACCCGCTTCTTCTTTTCCTCCATCTTCGTCGTGGTAGGGACCGCGCCCATTGAGCCATCTTCAAGTCACCCCCGGGGTCCCCGGAGGACCCGTTCTGGGCCCATACGAGAGGCCGGCGACAAGGACCTGTTCCAAGATGGTTCGGTTCAGATTACGCCCCTACTCGTCGTTTGGCTACTGTATATTTTGGGGGGCTGGATTCTTGCCATGCATTGCGAATATTGCGTGGATATTGTTCTGTTCATTGTCCCGCTATGCGACGTATGAAGGTCAGTCAGGACGGTTGTTTTTTTCACGGGGGGGGGGGGGGGGTGGGGTGTGATGTAGTTACATTGAATGATCTTCTTGGTTCTTTCGGTAAAGTCACGTAGAAGGGAAGTAATAAAATAATAAAAATAAAACATAATAAAATAATTCTCATGACGTTTCGGCCACAACGCAAGCAGCCGTCCTCAGGTGAAACCAGGTCTGTCGAGGCGACAGCGTCTGAATGAAACAGCACACGTGCTTGGAGCATATATATAAGCTGGGTTGGAAGGGGGGGGGGGGGGAAGGGCGCCTTGACAAAAGAATTTGCATATCAAGAGGAATTTAGCATATTTATGGGAAATGCAGGTATGTGATTAGTACTACTTATGTCCGTGCATTATGCAGGATTAGCAGCATCCAAGGGAAGGGATATGGGAAATGCAGGTATGTGATTAGTGCTACTTTGCCCGTGCATTATGCAGGATTAGCAGCATCACAATGTGTTCCTGGTCGGATATGCATTGGGCTCTATGGTATAGAGCAGGGGTCCTCAAACTTTTTTAAACAGGGGGCCAGTTCACTGTCCCTCAGACCGTTGGCGGGCCGGACTATAGTAAAAAAAAAACTATGAACAAATTCCTATGCACACTGCATATATCTTATTTTGAAGTGAAGAAACAAAACGGGAACAAATACAATATTTAAAATGAAGAACAAGTAAAGTTAAATCAACAAACTTGCCAGTATTTCAATGGGAACTATGGGCCTGCTTTTGGCTAATGAGATGGTCAATGTCCGGTTCCATATTTGTCACTGCTAGTCGTAACAAGTGATGCAAGTGTGCATCCGTTAGTCTAGATCTGGTTGGAGATTTCAAATGTTTCATTCTGGAAAAAGTCTGTTCACAGACATAAGTGCTGCCAAAGATGGTTGCCATTTTGAGTGCATGATTCCTGAGATGAGGATATGTCTCAGAGGGGAGAGATGCATAGAAATTATGAAGGCTGCTTGACTTGAATGCGTCTTTCAGAGAGTCACAATTCTGCAGTTCAGCCAGTTCCATTTGTTAAATTGTATCCACATTTTCAATGTCAATAGAAAATGGGTTACGGAAAAGCTGTATGTCCTGTTCATGGAGATGAAGCTCTTTAAATCCAAATTGGAACTCCTTTTGCAATTTTTCCAGTGAATCCACACATGTTTTGTTTGGGAATGCAACCAATGGTTTTTCCGCTAACAGATTTTGAGTTGTGGGGAGATGGCAGAAGTTTTCCTCCTTCACTTGTTTGATGAGGAGGCCTAATTTTACTTCAAATGCTTTGACATGTGATTGCTTATCTCAGATGAGCTTCCCCTTTCCTTGAAGTTGCACATTGAAACTGTTGAGTAGCTCTGTTACATCTGTCAGAAAGGCAAGGTGCCATTTCCATTCTGCATCATTGAGCTCTGGTACTTCTTTGTTTTTTTAAAGCAGAAAAGCTGTAATCTGTGGAAGTAAGTCATAGAAACGTTTCAAAACTCTCCCTCGACTCAGCCAACGGACTTCTGTGTGATACAGAACATCTTCATAGTCAACATTTAGCTCAGACATAAATTCCTGAAATTGTCTGTGGTTTAGTGCATGAGCTCTAATGAAGTTAACACAAGATACCACAAATTTCATAACAGAGTCCCACTTCAGTGATTTACTACACAGCGCTTGTTGGTGGATGAGGCAGTGTATGGCTATTGGATGAGAATGGTTATGTTTGTCCATCTCTTGGTTAATGCGAGAAATTACTCCTTTCTTAGACCCCACCATGCTCGGAGCACCATCAGTTGTCACACTGGCTAGTTTAGCCCAGTTCAGCTCTAAACCATACACAGTTTGGCAAACCTTTTCATAGATATCCTCTCTTCTTGGTTCTTTCGGTAAAGTCACGTAGAAGGGAAGTAATAAAATAATAAAAATAAAACATAATAAAATTATTCTCACGACGTTTCGGCCACAACGCAAGCAGCCGTCCTCAGGTGAAAACCAGGTCTGTCGGGGAGACAGCGTCTGAATGAAACAGCACACGAGCTTGGAGCATATATAAGCTGGGTTGGAAACGGGGGAAAGAGCGCCTTGACAAAATAATTTTGCATATCAAGAGGAATTTTGCATATATATGGGAAATTCAGGAATGCGATTAGTACTACATATACCCGTGCTGCATATGTAGTACTAATAACATTCCTGCATTTCCCATACATATGCTAAATTCCTCTTGATATGCAAATTATTTTGTCAAGGCGCTCTTTCCCCCGTTTCCAACCCAGCTTATATATGCTCCAAGCTCGTGTGCTGTTTCATTCAGACGCTGTCTCCCCGACAGACCTGGTTTTCACCTGAGGACGGCTGCTTGCGTTGTGGCCGAAACGTCGTGAGAATTATTTTATTATCTTTTACTTTTATTATTTTATTACTTCCCTTCTATGTGACTTTACCAAAAGAACCAAGAAGATGAATCCCTGCAGGCACGAAAGCTTTAAATCGAAAGATATCCTCTCCTATAGTTGTTCCTTTGATGCTTTGCAGTGCAGCAAGGTCTTCTGTGACTTCGAAATAGTCATTCGTCCCACGAATAAAAATTGGAAGTTGTGCAGAATCACGAACATCATTGCTTTCGTCGAGTGCCAAGGAAAAATAGGAAAGTCTTTTTGTGGAGTTTTGCAAATGCTGATGCAAATTGTCTCCAATTTCTTCAATCCTCCGTGTAATTGTAGGTCCTGAAAGACTCACTGTACTAAATAAATCGGCCTTCTCTGGACACATCTCTTTGGCAACAGAAAGAAGGCATTCTTTAACAAATTCTCCCTCCACGAATGGTCTGCCAGTGCACGCTATTAGCTTGGCAACTTGAAAACTTGCTTGCAAGTGATGAAATATTTAGCTGCTTCTGCTTCACAAAAGTATTTTGCTGAGTTGCTAATGTATTTTTCAGTTTTAATATTTTATCTTTTCTCACTTCTCCGACCAAACAATCATATTTATCTTTATGTTGAGTTTCATAGTGTCGACGTAAATTGTATTCTTTGAACACAGACACTATATTCTGGCATATCAGACACACAGCTCTTTCCTTGTACTGCATGAAAAAGTAATCATAAGTCCACTGTTCTTTGAATATCCTACACTCCGAGTAAATTTTTCTCTTTCTTGACATCATTGTTTCCTAGGGAGTCAAAATTGCTATTAGTAAAATACCAATATATATACAGCGCTACAAAAACAATATACCAGCAATAACTTTGCCCACACATAGACATACAGACTGCACTGCCCATCAATGCAGTCTGATTGGGGGGAACTCCGCCCCCTCTCCCTCTTCCACCAATGACCGTCCTTCTCATGTAGAAAAAAAGTAACAGACAGGCAGTGGCGGCAAAAACACCCGGCGGGCCGGATAAATGTCCTCGGCGGGCCGCATGTGGCCCGCGGGCCGTAGTTTGAGGACCCCTGGTATAGAGTCTTGATGAGGGAATTCTTCTGGGATGGACATTGCCAGTGAACTCAAACACGTACGCCAAGCTATTAAGGCTAATGGTTACTCCGACTCCACAAACCGCAAAGCCATCACTCCAACCATCAAGAAGGATCCCGTTGAGGAGCCTTTCAAGACCATCACCTTACCCTACATTGCTGGGGTCACAAAAAAGATCTCCAAAATCCTGATAAAACACAAGATGCAGGTCCGATTCAACACAGTACGTAAAATCTGTGATCTGGTCCCGTCTGTAAAAGATGTGGTTCCAGACATACAGTACCCTGGCGTCTACAAACTAAGTTGCCTCTGTGGTAGCAGTTACATTGGAGAAACCAAACGACATGTCTCGGACCGCATCCGTGAACATAAAGCAGACTTGAAACAGGGTAGAACAAACACCTCAGCCATGGCAGATCACTGTTACAATTCAGTGGGCTTGTGGGGGCCGTCGGCCCCCGGGGTCCCTCCCGCCTGCATCCCCTATTCCGTTTACGTTACCCCACCTCCCTATTACTCGCTACGGTTTCGCCGGCATTCGAATGCGACGCCCCTACTGTTACAGCCTCGCGCCGCGCTCCCACGCTGCGAGCATACGTGCGCACATCATCGTCAATCAAACGCCGTGCTCGCAGTATAGCCCTGTGCGGCACGTTACCAATGCGCATCCGTATCCGACATGTAACGAACGTATGCACACACACACACGCCGCTCCGTGCACTCCAACTCCACACCAACTACGCAAGTTATGATCGCGCACCTGTATCACACACGGAGTGAACACACGCGACACCCACTCTTGCGCCGCTCTGCGCAGCGCTCGCCGTCTGCTGGCCGCTTGCGTTATGATCGCGCACCTGGGGTACGCCTATTAAGCACGCCGCGAGCTTACGCACACACGGTACCACACGCGTTCCCACACGCAACCCGCGCGCTCAGCTCCGCGCAGCGCTCACTCACGTGGCGAACCACTGTGCACACAGCGCACCCACACGCTCACACTGCACGACAAGATCACGCGAGACCACGCTTCGCTATTAATGATTTATTATATGCCACCTGCGAATTGATGTTGAATCAGTGAGTCGACGAGGCTGGCCTATTCCACTAAACCTGTACCTATTCCCTATTTATCGGCTATGATTCTAATTCACCTTCTTACTCACTGTTAAGTGTCCACGGCGGTCCGCTGATCCTTGTGTTAACCGCGTGCCTCGGTGCGTCGCACGGACGGCCGGGTCGCTGGCTCGAGCTGCGTCTGGTCGCCTGGCGCTGGAGTAAGAGAGCGATTTCCCCTCTGCGCTCCTCTATTTATCCTCCCTACCTCCAAAGGGGATGCTGCGCTGAACAATGGGCTCGTGCAACCCAAGCCCGCGCACGACAGTCCCCAGGCGCTGTTGATATGCTAATCAGTGAGCGACGTTGGCGGCGTACATCCTAATTACTCCCTTACCCTTCCTAACAATGGGGCCTGCGCGCTCAAGCGCAATTATCCCAACCCCCCATGACTATGCGCAACAGCCCCTGTGACCCCGCTATTCATGCTGTCTCGTGCCTCCCCTGCTTGCCCCGTGGACTCGTGGGGGTGTGTGTGGGGGGAAATGCGCCTCAACCGCGGTGGCCGAATGCCCCACGCCGCGACCACACCATATTAAGGCCGGCAGCAGCGCCGCGGTACCACGTAGCACGGGGGAGGTCATCCAATTCCCTGATCGCCGGAAACCGTGAGAATTAATCCCGATAAGGGTCTCTCGGATAAAAACCGGTCGATCAGGTAACCTTCCCTTCCAGCTCTATGGGGGGGGGGGGGGGGATGCGTGCGGGTGTGTGCTTATGTGGGGCGGGTGATGGGGGGCAGTGCGGTGGGGGAAGCCGGGCGGCTCCCTGGCTCGGCAGAGCGGCCCCGTCGCTGTGGCACCACATAGCTCCCCGGGGTGCCAGTCCCCGTCCCGGGTTGACTTGAGCACCTCGCCTGGGTTGCCCCCACGAGGTATCGCCGCGGGGTCCGCGGGATTCGCCCGGCCCTTGTGGCTGGCCTCGGGGGTGGCGGCTCCGTCTCCTGGGGCTCCGGCGGTGGTCTCCTCCTCCATTCCAACGGCTCCCCTCGGCCTCTGGCACCTGCGGGCTGGGGAACAAACTCAGAAGCGGTGGGGTTTAAGGGTCGCCGTCCTCGTCGCCCCCGGCCCCGCCCGGGGCCCCTCGGAGCCCTGGGCTCCGTGGGGCCCATATACTGCGCGAGGCCCCCGGGCACAGGGGATGCGGGTACTCCGGGATTTTGGGGCCTTCGGGTGACGGGGTTCTCTCTCGCCGGGGCCGCTTTCCACGGTTTTAAGCGGCGGACATTGACCACCGTCTCTCGACCCCTCTCCCCGCCATCAATTAGTACCGTCCAGGGGGAGATCTGTCGCACCACGGTCCAGGGTCCCCGCCAGTAGGTCGTCAGTTTCCCCACCTGCCCGGCCCCGACGCGAGGGGTGTGTAGCCACACCTTAGCACCTGTCAGGAATAAGGGGGGTTCCATGCGGGGTCGGGTGCCCTGTTCCTGCCGCCGATGCGCGGCTTCCCCTTGCGGGTATGCTCGGCCTCGGGCTTCTCGTAGGGTCTCCAACAGGTGTTCCACGGGGCGGCTTCCCTCCTCCGGCTGGGGGGAAGGGACGCCGAATAGCAGATCTGCGGGTAAACGAGACTCACGGCCGAACATCATTAAAAACGGGGTTTGTCCCGTCGACGTGTGTACGGTGGTGGCGTAGGCGAAAAGGGCGTAGGGGAGGTGTTCGTCCCAATCCCGTTGATTTGCGGCCGCCATACGTTTGAGTTTCCCCGCTAGGGTCTGATTCATTCGTTCTACCATACCGTTCGCCTGGGGGTGGTACGCTGTGGTTCGGTCCTTCTGGATTCCGAATTCTCGGCACAGTGCCTGGAACAGCTCGGCCTCGAACTCGCTACCCTGGTCGGTGAGGACTCGTTCTGGGATCCCGTGCTTCAGTACGTAATGTTCCGCAAATGCCCGGGCCACCACCAAGGCCGTTTTATCAGGGATGGCCACTGCCACGGGGTAGCGGGTGAAATACTCTACTGCGACCAGGATATACCGGTTGCCTCGATGGGATCGCGGGAATGGCCCCTGTAGGTCGATCCCGACCAGCTGATTCGTGCGGCTGACGCGGAACGGCCTTAGGGGTACCTGGTATCGTGCCGGTTTCGGCCCGCACTGCTGACAGGCGCGGCAGCCCTGTACCCAGGCCGCCACGTCTTGTGCCAATTTGGGCCAGAGATACTGGCGACGCAGGGTCTCTCGAGTACGTCGTTCCCCATCGTGGCCCCCGAGTGGGTGGTCATGCACCAGCCGTAGCAGCTGGGGTCGCACCTGGGCAGGAACACAGATGCACCCCGGCTGGCCGGCCTCGGTTAACTCCCGTACCACTCCGTCCTGCACACACAACCGGGCATACAAACCGCTCCAGGGTCCTGGTAGGGCGCTCTTTTCCTCCCGCAGTGCCGCCTCCACTGCCGCCAGATCCGGATCTCGCTGCTGGGTCTGTCTCAGCTGCTCGTCGTTTAGGCCCGGGAAGGCGCAGCCGACGTCCTCCTGGATCCGTCCGATCGGGTCCCGAGCCGCGGGTCTCGCGCTTGCCGGGCGGTCGACGGGATCCTCAGTGCCACCTGCGAGGGTCTCTGTGGCGCACACTGCACTCTCTCTCGCTGGGGGGGGGTCAGTGGCCTCGGCCTCTCGGGGGTCCGTTGCCTGCCGGCAGCGTCCCCCCGTGAAACACGGGCAGGCCTCCTCCGCTCTCGTCTCGGCGTACACCGTGGGTCGCCTCGACAAGGCGTCCGCGTTTGCATGCGTCCGGCCAGCCCGATACTCGATTTGCAGGTTGTACTCCTGCAACTGCGCCAACCAACGGGCCATCTGCCCCCGCGGCTCCTTGAATGTAAGAAGGAACTGAAGAGCATAATGGTCAGTGCGTACGCGACATCTCCTGCCGTACAAATATGGCCGGAACTGCTTACATGCGAAAATCACGGCGTACAACTCTTGGCGGGTCACGCAATAGTTCAGCTCGGCCCCACTCAGGGTCCGGCTGGCGTACGCGATGACTCGTTCCGTCCCATCCTGTACCTGTGACAACACCGCGCCCAGCCCGCTGCTGCAGGCGTCGGTGTCCAAAATAAAATCGGTGGTAAAATCGGGGAAAGCGAGGGTGGGGGCGTGGGTGAGGTGGTCTTTGAGAGTGGTGAAGGCCGTCTGGCAGGCCCCCGTCCACTGATAGGGGTGCTTAGGGGAGGTGAGTTGGGTGAGGGGGCGTGCAATCTCGCTGAATCCCTTTACAAATCGACGATAATAGGTGGCGAGCCCCAAAAATGATCTGATCTCCGTCAGATTCCTTGGCCGTGGCCACTCCACTACGGCGCGTACCTTCTCCGGATCGGTGCGCACGCCTGCCTCGCTGACGCGATGCCCGAGGTACCCCACCTCGCGTTGTGCGATGTAACACTTACGTGGCTTGAGCTTGAGATGAGCCGCTCGCAGTCGCTGGAACACCTCTCGTAGCCTGGACCAATGCTCAGACAAAGATCTACTGAACACGATCACATCGTCCAAGTAAATCAGGCACTGTTCCCATTGCAAACCCCGCATCACCAACTCCATCAGCCGCTGGAACGTCGCGGGTGCATTGGTGAGTCCGAACGGGAGTACTCGAAACTCGAATAGTCCCATCGGGGTGGTGAATGCTGTTTTCGGCCGATCCTCCTCCGCCATCTCCACCTGCCAGTACCCGGACGCGAGATCGAGGGTGGAAAAATATCGCGCTCCGGCGAGGCTGTCAAAAGTGTCGTCGATGCGGGGTATGGGGAAGGCGTCGCCGAGCGTGACTGCGTTCAGTTTACGGTAATCGACGCAGAACCGGGTTGACCCATCCTTTTTCGTTACTAGTACCACCGGGGCTGACCAGGGGCTCGCCGAGGGCTGAATTATGTTATCGCGAAGCATGTCCCCAACCGCCTCTTTGATCTGGGTGCGTTCGGGTGCGCCCACTCGGTACGCAGGGAGTTTGATGGGTCGGGCTGCACCGGTGTCAATTTGGTGCTTAACAAGGTCGGTCCGACCTACGTCCGAGTCGTGTTCGCTGAACACGTCGGCATACTCCCGCAGTAACTCGCGCAGCCGATCGGCCTCTCCCCTAGGTAAATCTGCCCATGGTACATGTAATGCGTCGAGCAGGGGAACGACCTCGGCTCGGGGAGTCGGGCCGACTCGCCAGGCCAGGTCCTGCTCACCCTCAGGACGACCGGGGTCCTCAGCCCAGAGTGCGAACACCGAGTCGTTAGAGTGGCGTGCGTGCAGGGGGTGTACTGTGGCTATCGGGGTGCGCCGTCGCAGTATCGCTGGGGTATTGTGGGGGTTAAACATCCGCATAAACAATCGGTCCCCATCTGCGTTCACCAACGTGGCGGATCCCACAACCCCATACCGTTTTGCCAACTCCGGGTGAGGAGTTAGCATTACCTCCCCTGATGGTCGGAGCGCGGGGTCGGTGGGGGATGTTGCCACCGGCACCAGCATCTCGGTGAGCGGGCCGATGGTGACTGTCGTCGCCAGGATAGCGGCCACAGGTGCAAAGCGGAGGCGCGTTGGTTCTCGTCCCAGGAACGGTATCCGCTCGCCGTTGCGCTCCATGGTGGCGCATCGCTGGCGGGGTTGCACGTTGAGCCCCAACCGTTCTAGGAGGTCGGTACCTGCGATACACTCGTGACACAACGCACTCGACACGTAGAACTCCTGGGTGCACACCTGACTGCCTATGCGGACCTCTAGGGTTGCTCTCCCCAGCAACCCCATTCCGGCTCCGCTCGCCGTGTGCAGCGCGCGGTCCGGGGCCTGCAGGTGACGCACGTCGACCCCGATCGCGCTGCAGTGCGCTGCGCTCACGAGCGAGGCCACCGCCCCCGTGTCCAGCAGGATTCGGGTACGCACTCCGTTTACCTCCCCTTCCACCAGCGACGTGGCCCCCGTGATCCCCGCCACCAGCTCCCGTAGCCAGTCGCCAGGAGTCACCGTTTCCGGGGGCGTTGTTGCTGGAACCTGTGTGGAGATCACTCGCTCGCCATTATCACTACAGCTTGTTCGTGTCGGGGCTACGTCGATTTCACCCCCCGGTGGTCCCCTCTCTAGGGGGGCCTTAGTGTTTGACCTTAGCTCTTGTCTAGCTCGGGCGACCTGAGGACAGTCCCTCCTGAGATGCCCTCGCCGATCGCAAACATAACACGTCCGGGGAGCGGTGGCGGCTCCGTAGTGGGTCCCCTGCCCGCTCCCTCTCCCTGTACGCAGTTGTTCCAACTCGGACTCTAATTGGGATACCTTCCCGGCCAGCCCCCCTACTGTGGAGTGTAGCTCACCCATCTCAGACTGGATGGTCTTCACATTTCTATTCGCTTCCTCGCGTGCTTGGGTTATCATATCCTCCACGCCAGCCTGTAACCCGGCTACCCACCCCGGGGTGGTCTCGCTGGGTCTCTCGGGCTCCCTTGCCCGTCCCCTTACTGCGGTGGCGAGCTCTTCCTCCTCGTCGGAGAGTAGGCTCGCTACGGCGCACTCTCGTCCCCTCCCTCGAGGCTGCGCGCGCTCACCCGAGAGTTTCTCGCATTTGCGCGCGCGCTTGACGAGGGTGTCAAAGGAGAGGCGTGCACCATCGACATTTGGCTGCCACCACGGGGTGTGTGCCAAATATCGCTGGACCTTCCCGGCGGCGAGGCCCTCAATTATTTTTGCCTCGTACTCTGGGTACGCGAGCTGGGTCAACATGCGTACGTCCTCGGCGTAATCTCGTAAATCTTCGCCGGGTTGGCGGCGGCGTGCCTCTAATGCCGCCTGCGCCTCCTCCTCATCATACTTGCCGAAGCGCTCTTCGAGTTGGCACATTAGTTCCTCCCAATGAGTTTGAGCGCTTGCGGGCAAAGCTTCCACAAAGTCAGCTGCCCGTCCATCTAAATGTAGTTCTAACTGCTGCAACGCCTCCTCATCTGTCCACCCATTAACCTTTTTAGCCCCCTTGATGCTGCGGGCAAACGATTTCCATGATGGAATCCCTTTGCCCGTAAATGTGCATTTTACTTTAACTTGGGTTGGGGGGCCTCTCTCCCTTGGGGGCGCGGGGAATCGTCCCGTTTCTGACACCAATTTGTGGGGGCCGTCGGCCCCCGGGGTCCCTACCGCCTGCATCCCCTATTCCGTTTACGTTACCCCACCTCCCTATTACTCGCTACGGTTTCGCCGGCATTCGAATGCGACGCCCCTACTGTTACAGCCTCGCGCCGCGCTCCCACGCTGCGAGCATACGTGCGCACATCATCGTCAATCAAACGCCGTGCTCGCAGTATAGCCCTGTGCGGCACGTTACCAATGCGCATCCGTATCCGACATGTAACGAACGTATGCACACACACACACGCCGCTCCGTGCACTCCAACTCCACACCAACTACGCAAGTTATGATCGCGCACCTGTATCACACACGGAGTGAACACACGCGACACCCACTCTTGCGCCGCTCTGCGCAGCGCTCGCCGTCTGCTGGCCGCTTGCGTTATGATCGCGCACCTGGGGTACGCCTATTAAGCACGCCGCGAGCTTACGCACACACGGTACCACACGCGTTCCCACACGCAACCCGCGCGCTCAGCTCCGCGCAGCGCTCACTCACGTGGCGAACCACTGTGCACACAGCGCACCCACACGCTCACACTGCACGACAAGATCACGCGAGACCACGCTTCGCTATTAATGATTTATTATATGCCACCTGCGAATTGATGTTGAATCAGTGAGTCGACGAGGCTGGCCTATTCCACTAAACCTGTACCTATTCCCTATTTATCGGCTATGATTCTAATTCACCTTCTTACTCACTGTTAAGTGTCCACGGCGGTCCGCTGATCCTTGTGTTAACCGCGTGCCTCGGTGCGTCGCACGGACGGCCGGGTCGCTGGCTCGAGCTGCGTCTGGTCGCCTGGCGCTGGAGTAAGAGAGCGATTTCCCCTCTGCGCTCCTCTATTTATCCTCCCTACCTCCAAAGGGGATGCTGCGCTGAACAATGGGCTCGTGCAACCCAAGCCCGCGCACGACAGTCCCCAGGCGCTGTTGATATGCTAATCAGTGAGCGACGTTGGCGGCGTACATCCTAATTACTCCCTTACCCTTCCTAACAATGGGGCCTGCGCGCTCAAGCGCAATTATCCCAACCCCCCATGACTATGCGCAACAGCCCCTGTGACCCCGCTATTCATGCTGTCTCGTGCCTCCCCTGCTTGCCCCGTCGACTCGTGGGGGTGTGTGTGGGGGGAAATGCGCCTCAACCGCGGTGGCCGAATGCCCCACGCCGCGACCACACCATATTAAGGCCGGCAGCAGCGCCGCGGTACCACGTAGCACGGGGGAGGTCATCCAATTCCCTGATCGCCGGAAACCGTGAGAATTAATCCCGATAAGGGTCTCTCGGATAAAAACCGGTCGATCAGGTAACCTTCCCTTCCAGCTCTATGGGGGGGGGGGGGATGCGTGCGGGTGTGTGCTTATGTGGGGCGGGTGATGGGGGGCAGTGCGGTGGGGGAAGCCGGGCGGCTCCCTGGCTCGGCAGAGCGGCCCCGTCGCTGTGGCACCACAGGCTCACATGATATTGACTTCTCCAAGACAGAGGTTCTCTACAAGCCATCTGGCTACCATGAGAGATTCGTTCATGAGGCGATCCACATATACAAACACAGAGACAATTTCAACCGAAAAGATGGATTCTGGCTTAGCAATCATTGGAAGGACGTAATAAACCATTTCGGATCTTAACTGATTGTGTTCACGTTTACGGTGACTTTCAGAGCGCGTTCCACTCACTGGCATTGTATTCTCCGCAGGGAATGGATTCTTTGCTCCGCTGCATTGACGTATTTTGTTTCTTCCTCTTAGTATCTTTCACACGACGGTCAATGGTACAATGTATAATAACAAATAGTATAAAAATGTATATGCTTAATACAATGTACAAAGTAATATATAGTATCGTAATTGTATAGTGAATATACAGCAGTGTGATATACATTAGGGTGGGTAGAATAATACATAGTGTAATATTACAATGGATAAGGTATAGGATGGTTTATAGCAATACAGTATATAATTTAATGTTGGGGTTGTCTATGGCAGTATATAGTACGGTGTAGACTCGTGTGATGTAAGAGAATACAGTTTAGATGGAAGCATATTATATTTTTTACGACGTAGAATTGTAATGTATTACTTACTGTTAGTAACTGAGCTTAGTGTAGAGCATATTTAGTATAATGATGATACTATGTAGTTTATACTTTAGTTGTTTACGTGGTAGTTTTAGTTACTGCAGCTACATACTATTAACACTTCTTCCCTTTATTAATGCTACCCCTATCCCCTCCCTGTGATGCTGCTAATCCTGCATCATGCACGGGCAAAGTAGCACTAATCACATACCTGCATTTCCCATAAATATGCTAAATTCCTCTTGATATGCAAATTATTTTGTCAAGGCGCCCTTCCCTCCCCCCCTTCCAACCCAGCTTATATATGTGCTCCAAGCACGTATGCTGTTTCATTCAGACGCTGTCGCCTCGACAGACCTGGTTTCACCTGAGGACGGCTGCTAGCGTTGTGGCCGAAACGTCGTGAGAATTATTTTATTATGTTTTATTTTTATTATTTTATTACTTCCCTTCTACGTGACTTTACCGAAAGAACCAAGAAGATGAATCCCTGCAGTCACGAAAGCTTTAAATCGAAAAATACATTGAATGAGTCACTGTAGCGCGTGACCCTGGGAGATTGGTAGACAATGGGATTGGGGTAGCAGCCCGTTCTACCAGTTGGACCTGTGGGCGAAGCACGGAGCCTTCTGGGGGATCCAGAGGGGTGCGGAGCCGAGGGCGGAGCCTGGCCACGCTGGGCAGGATAAAAGGCGAGCTTTTACTCACCGTCGGGGCTGCTGCCATCTGGAGTGGAACTTGTCATGCTGCCATTGTCGTGGTCTTCGCCTCTTCAAGCTGTGGGTCTGGAAGCATGTTGGTTGTCCTGACCCGGTTTGTAGTTATCTCCTATGGCTTCTGAAGCCCGGAATAAACAAGAGAGAGTGCCCCCTACTCGTGTCTCTAAATTAGTACACTACACTTGCATAGTAAGGTACAGTCATACCTCGGTATACGACCGCTTTGGAATACGTCGAATTTGGTATACGTCGTATTTTGACGAGAGAAAAATGTCTTGGGATACGACGTCTTGCTTGGGATACGAGGCGCTTGCTAGAACTTGTATGGGTCGGGATGAGTCACCGCGTGCCCGCGTAGACCCCGTTCACGACTCCTCCCCTGCCTCACCACCATCCTCGTAGGCTATCAACTCCTATTAGCAAGGTAAAGTGATGTTAAATTTTATTTTTATTTCAATGTTTTTAATTTATGCATTCATTTTAATTTATGTATGCATTTTAGTAATAAGTCGTGTCTACATTATTTTATATAACCCCATTAATGTATATGCCATGTAAAATATAATTTCTTATACTCTGGAATGGATTATTTCCTTTCCCTTTATTTCGTATGGGAAAAATTCGTTTGGTATACGGCATTTTCGGAATAGGTTTTACCTTCTGGAACGAATTAACGACGTATACCGAGGTACCACTACTGCTGCTTCCAGTCAGCTTACCGTCAAAACTACCCCACAGAAACAGCACTCACTAGAGTGATCGATGACATTTTAACTATTATTGATTCCGGCTCCATTGTTGCACTTGTAAGTCTGGACATTTCGTCAGCCTTCAACACCATCAACCACTCGCTCCTTACTTCCCTCCTGAAATCCGACTTCAGTATATGTGGCTCAGCACTCAAGTGGATAGTTTCGTACCTTTCTGATCGGCAATCTTCAGTCATGGTGGGTACGTCCACATCGCCTGAAACAAAAGCATTATGCGGGGTTCCTCAGGTCTCCGTCCTAGGTCCACTGCTCTTCACAGCCTACACTTCCCCGATCGGCTGGCTCATCGCAAGCTTCGGTGTCAAGCACCACTCATACACGGATGACAGTATTCTATTCACCGCCATCGATTCGAGCAATGCATCTGGATTCGAGAGGCTCTCGGAATGTACCACCGCCTTGCAACAGTGGTTCACTGCACACAACCTAGCCCTTAATCCGAAAAATTCAGTGGCCATCATGTACCAAGCAACGTCTCAACTCATCAGTGCTCCCAGCACACATACACATCTTTGGTCACAGCACCAGGTTCACCGATCACTTCAGCTACCTCGGTGTCATCATAGATTCAACTTTATTCTTTGACCGTCAAACCAACCATATCATCAGTTCATGTAACTTTTACCTGAAGGCTCTCAGACACCTACGTCCTCTCATCTCCATTGAAATTGCCAACACATTGGCATGTTGCATAGTTGGGTCTCGCCTTGACTATTGCAACTCCATCCTAGTCCGGACCTCCACTGGCAACCTGGCTACCCATTGCCAGCAGGGTCATATACAAGATCGCCTGCCTCTGCCACCATGCCTTCACATCTGCCTGCCCGCCGTACCTTTCTTCATTATTGACGACTTGCAGCTCAGCACACGGCAGATGCCTGTGCAGCGCGACTCACAACCTCCTCTTGATACCAAGATCCAGGATGATCATGTCTATGCGCCGCTTCTCGATGGCAGCCCCAACAGTCTGGAACGCCATCACCCCTCTGCACATTCGCAGCATCACCTCAATCACCTCCTTCATGAGACACTTAAAAATTCACCTTTATAACCGCGCTTTCGAGCGACTCTGTGCTTGGCTCCGCGCCTCTGAGTTGCGGCTGTTACGTCCGCAAATGTGCGCGCGTTATAAATTGCATTATTAATATTAGCACTATAATTGTATTTTTCAATTGCTATAGAGCCAGATAATACGACAAATCGCTAACCTTAAACATCCTGTCGTTCATAAAAGTTGAAGGCGGTATAGTACTATAGTAATCGAGCAAGTGCAGAATCATTGAACCGGAATTGATAGCTTGAAAGCATTTAGTGCGGGGCCCTTGAAAGTGTGGGCCCGTAGCATTTGTAGGTACTTTTCCCACGAGGATAATCCGGTACTGAATAAATCCCGTTAATCAAGCTTGGGCAAGGCAGCAATAAGAACAACAACAACAGCGCAGTCCCAGACCACACCAATATAACACCACACAGTAGCAGTCCCTAAACACAATGGCACATTAACATTGAACTATCGATACTACACGGGTAAGGATCAAAGTTACAAATCACATTTGCATACCGTGTCAACCCATACGTTTTACCCAGAATTCTTGTACAGGGAAATTGAGTTTTCAGGTCCATGCGGCGCACAGTCGTTTCAAAACGGCCAAAAAAAGTATCTGTGTTTCTGTAGGATGAACGTAGAGCTTTATAAGGGCATGGGATGACCATCAAGCCTGAATTGGTCTATTAAAAGTAGACAGTACTGATAAAGGGGTTGCCAGGAATGCGTTTTTGACTGTAACCAGCACTAAATGAGAAGACTTAAGGGTGGTCTTGACCCACCAGGCCCCTAAGCTCTCAACGCAATTTACGCGATGTCCTTATCCTAAATCCCGTGTGGAATCTGAGTTAAAAAAAAGTCTTCACTTATGAAATGTCTAAAATTGCTAAATTGCATTAAAGTAGTTCGATTACTCTTCCTTTGGGGCGACGTCCCCTCGCTCACCAAGCCCCGCCCCTGATTAGTAAGCCCCGCCCCTGACTAGTAAGCCCCGTCCCTGATTAGTAAGCCCCACCCCTGATTAGCAAGCAACGCCCCCTGATTAGTAAGCCCCGCCCCTGATTAGTAAGCCCCGCCCCTGATTACCAAGCCCCGCCCCTGATTACCAAGCCCCGCCCCTGATTAGTAAGCCCCGCCCCTGATTAGTAAGCCCCGCCCCTGATTAGTAAGCCCCGCCCCTGATTAGCAAGCCCCGCCCCTGATTAGTAAGCACCGCCCCTGATTAGTAAGCCCCGCCCCTGATTAGTAAGCCCCGCTCTTGATTAGTAAGCCCCATCCCTGATTAGCAAGCCCCGTCCCTGACTAGCAAGCCCCGCCCCTGATTAGTAAGCCCCGCCCCTGATTAGTAAGCCCGCCCCTGATTAGTAAGCCCCGCCCTTGATTAGTAAGCCCCGCCCCTGACTAGTAAGCCCCGCCCCTGACTAGTAAGCCCTGTCCCTGATTAGTAAGCCCGCCCCTGATTAGTAAGCCCCGCCCCTGACTAGTAAGCCCCGTCCCTGATTAGTGAGCCCCGTCCCTGATTAGCAAGCCCCGCCCCTGATTAGTAAGCCCCGCCCTTGATTAGTAAGCCCCGCCCCTGATTAGTAAGCCCCACCCTTGATTAGCAAGCCCCGCCCTTGATTAGTAAGCCCCGCCTTTGATTAGTAAGCCCCACCCCTGACTAGTAAGCCCCGCCCCTGATTAGTAAGCCCCGCCTTTGATTAGTAAGCCCCGCTCCTGACTAGTAAGCCCCGCCCCTTAATAGTAAGCCCCGCCCTTGATTAGTAAGCCCCGCCCTTGATTAGTAAGCCCCGCCCCTTAATAGTAGGCCCCGCCCCTGATTAGTAAGCCCCGCCCCTGACTAGTAAGCCCCACCCCTTAATAGTAAGCCCCGCCCCTGACTAGTAAGCCCCGCCCCTTAATAGTAAGCCCCGCCCCTGACTAGTAAGCCCCGCCCCTTAATAGTAAGCCCTGCCCCTGGTTAGTAAGCCCCGCCTTTGATTAGTAAGCCCCGCCCTTGACTAGTAAGCCCCGCCCCTGATTAGTAAGCCCCACCCCTGATTAGTAAGCCCCGCCCTTAATAGTAAGCCCCGCCCTTGATTAGTAAGCCTTGCCCCTTAATAGTAAGCCCCGCCCCTGATTAGTAAGCCCCGCCCCTTATTAGTAAGCCCCACCCCTGATTAGTAAGCCCCGCCCCTGACTAGTAAGCCCCACCTCTGATTAGTAAGCCCCGCCCCTGATTAGTAAGCCCCACCCCTGATTAGTAAGCCCCACCCCTGATTAGTAAGCCTGCCCCTGAATAGTAAGCCCCACCCCTGATTAGTAAGCCCGCCCTGATTAGTAAGCCCCACCCCTGATTAGTAAGCCCCGCCCCTGACTAGTAAGCCCCGCCCTTAATTAGTAAGCCCCGTCCCTGATTAGTAAGCCCCGCCCCTGACTAGTAAGCCTCACCCTTGATCAGTTGGCCCTGCCCTTGACTAGTAAGCCCCACCCCTGACTAGTAAGCCCCACCCTTGATCAGTTGGCCCCGCCCTTGACTAGTAAGCCCCGCCCTTGACTAGTAAGCCCCGCCCTTGACTAGTAAGCCCTGCCCTTGACTAGTAAGCCCCGCCCCTGACTAGTAAGCCCCGCCCTTGACTAGTAAGCCCCGCCCTTGACTAGTAAGCCCCGCCCCTGACTAGTAAGCCCCGCCCTTAACTAGTAAGCCCCGCCCTTGATTAGTAAGCCCCGCCCTTGACTAGTAAGCCCCGCCCTTGACTAGTAAGCCCCGCCCCTGACTAGTAAGCCCCACCCTTGACTAGTAAGCCCCGCCCTTGACTAGTAAGCCCCGCCCCTGACTAGTAAGCCCCGCCGTTGATTAGTAAGCCCCGCCCCTGACTAGTAAGCCCCGCCCCTGACTAGTAAGCCCCACCCCTGATTAGTAAGCCCCACCCCTGATTAGTAAGCCCACCCCTGACTAGTAAGCCCCGCCTCTGATTAGTAAGCCCCGCCCCTGATTAGTAAGCCCCACCCCTGACTAGTTAGCCCCGCCTCTGATTAGTAAGCCCGCCCCTGATTAGTAAGCCCCACCCCTGACTAGTAAGCCCCGCCCCTGACTAGTAAGCCCCACCCCTGATTAGTAAGCCCCACCCCTGACTAGTAAGCCCCGCCTCTGATTAGTAAGACCCGCCATTGATTAGTAAGCCCCGCCCCTGGCTAGTAAGCCCCGCCCCCGATCAGTAAGCCCCACCCCTGATTAGTAAGCCCCGCCCTTGATTAGTAAGCCCCGCTCCTGATTAGTAAGCCCCGCCCCTGATTAGTAAGCCCCACCCCCGATCAGTAAGCCCCACCCCTGATCAGTAAGCCCCGCCCCTGATTAGTAAGCCCCGCCCTCGCGAGTGTATCTCCGCCCCTTTGTGGCAAGCCCCGTCCCTCATGTATGTAATCCCGCCTATACAAGTGGCGGAGGAGGCTCGTGTAGGACGCTGCTACTTGGCAGTTGGAGGCAGTCCCGCTTCAGCAACAACAGAGGGCAGAGGAGCGACGTTCACAACAACGAGCGGAGCGCCGGGTGGATAAAACGCAGCAAGTTGGCATAGTACAGCTGGTGCATCTACCAGTCTTCTCAGTCAACCAACCCATGGCACCTGCTGGGTCTGTCCCATGACCTCCTGTTAGCGACACTTTACGTGGCCTCACAGTGCACTTGGCCTGGCACAGGCGCCGTGGTGACGTCACAGCCACTTAGTGGCGAATGGCGGGTATTGGTATACAAGTGGATGGGTGTAACACCGCCACCAAAGATTGCATTTGCTGTTGAAAAATCAGCAGCAATTGCAATTTGCACGTACATACTTTTTTTTATTTTAGTGACTTGTTTAGCTTTCCTATACTTTGCACTCCTAAAGAGCTTTATAGCTCATCGGATTCTTCCAGTCTAAATAAATATTCTGATTCTGATGTGCGTCTCTATGTAAGTCGTTGTTGACCGAGCTGAGACCATCAACTCACTGTTCATGGGAACCCAGTTTAATTACAACTCATTCTATGTAAGTCTATGGGTCTCTTTGTGAGTCAATGGGTCTCTATGTGAGTCTGTCGATCTCTATGTAAGTCATTTGGTCTCTGTGTGAGTATATTGGTAAATACGTGAGTCTATGCATCTCAATGTGAGTCAATAGGCTTCTATGTGAGTCAATGAGTCTCGATATGAGTCTATTGGTGTCAATGCGAGTATATTTGTATCTATGTGAGTCAATGGGACTCTTATGTGAGGCTTTGGGTCTCTATGTGAGTCTATTTGTATATATGTGTAGAGGTGATACGCGCTGGGATTAAGGATCGTATGCACAGTGCGTGATGATTGGCTGGGTAGGTGGTGACGCGCGCTGACGGTGGAGGATCAGGGGTCAGCGCGGGGTCGTGGGTTACGGGGTACCGATTGGCTGTGGGCGGTGACGCGCTGAGAGGGAGTGATCAGGTGGCAGCGCAGTGTGATTGGTGGAGTAATGTTAACACGCGCTGGGGAAAGCGGATCGTAGAGAGAGTGCGTCGTGATTGGGTCATTAAGGAACGACGCTCACGTCGACGCCGCATCAGCTCCGTCCCTCGTGAGCAGGGGCTATAAAAGGGGATGCACACAGGCGTAAGGGCAGTGTGTAACCAGCGAAGAAAGAAGACGGGGATGAAGACCTAGAGCCCTGCGGTACCTAGCCCCGCTGTCCTAAGGGGACCGGGACTCTGTGTAACCCAGAGGCGAGTGTAGTGGGTGTAGCCATAGGTCTACACGAGCCGAATGTACTATGTGTAGCAAGGGCATAGGGCTTACACGAGTCGAGTGTATTGTGTAGCCAGAGGCATAGGGCTTACACGAGTCGAGTATATTGTGTGTAGCCAGAGGCATAGGGTCTACACGAGTCAAGTGTATCGGGTGTAGCCAGAGGCCTAGAGCTTACACGAGATTAGTGGAGTGTGTCGGAGGAAGAAGAGAGACCACACGTTGTATTGTGATACCTAAAGGATTTAATAAAAGTGTGTTACCCGTCAAGAAGTTCCTGCCGTCAATTCCCATACTTCAACTGGTGTCAGAAGTGAAACGGTCCTCCAAGCATGGATACAAGGAGGAACCGTCGGACCCACGGGATTGACCACGAGGACAACCTCGACGACGCGGGCCAGCGGGCATCAGGGGGTGAGGAAGAGGAGCTGCCCACGGGGCAGGATCCACCGACGGCGCCGGTCGAGCGACGGGGGACTGACACCGTGCTTCGCGAGGCACACTCCCGTCTGGCGGAGCTGCTGCTCGCCGCCGCGTCCATCTTGGCGGAGATCAGCTCGTCGGGAGGAGCGGGGACGGCGGCCGACGTGCTACAGGGTCGCCCTGCAGATTCCCGCCAAAACGATTTGGCGATTCCCGCCATTTCATCCGCTCCAACTTTTGGCGGGAACGGCCATCACCACGTGGCAGCGGTTCTCCATGCGCGGCCGCTGACGTCACCAACGCGCGCGGCGGACCGCCATCACACACCCGCCACTGGGGCCGCCATCTTACACACCGACGGGGGGGCAGAGAGGAAGCACGAGGAGGAGGACGACTTTATCTTTCAGCAGCGCCTTCCCACGTTGTCAGCATTCAAGGCGGAAGGCGGGGATTGGAGCCAATTTCAGCGCAGATTTTTGGCGCATCAAGAGATGTCCGCCTGGTCCGACGCTACGGCACTGCGGGCACTGCCTGCCATGCTGGACGACAACGCGCTCGCGGCCTTCACGTCCGCACGCAGGTCGGACCGCTCCACGCTCAAGGATGCGCTGGCTCTCATGGCCAAAGTCTACGGTCCTCCCTCGGCGTGCCGCCATCATTTCTACGCAAGACGGAAGGCGGACACGGAGACCGTGCTCGCCTACCGCACGGCGTTGCTCGCTCTCGCTGACGCCGCGTTCCCTCGTATGGACGAGGAGGGCCAAGATGCGATGGTTTTGGAGCAGCTGCTCAAGTTGGCGCAGGACCTGGGGGTCCCCATCAACACGGCCGACGACACCGATATTTCTTCATTACGGGTCGCCACGAGCATGCAAGCGCACGAGGTCCTTCAACGAAAGCAGGGGGTCGTCTGCAACGCTGCCGTGGCCTCAACTCCGGGTCCGGTTGACACCGTGCCCCAAGTCGTCAGCCCACGAGAGGACGCGTTCATCGCGGGACGAGCGGGGGACTGGAGGTCGGGGGGTCGTTCGCCTCTGCGAGCGGCCCGCAAGCTGGAGCAACCGAGATCTCCGACTACTGTCATCACCTGCTATAACTGCGGCCTTCGTGGCCACGTGGCCTCCGGTTGCCGCGCCCCACGTCAGCGCGCCATGGGACCTCGGCTGGACGACGACCAAGGCCCCAAGTCATCACTGCAAACCCCGGCAAGTCGCGGCACCTCACATGCTTGGCCCGCATACTCGACACGTATGGGTCGTCGCGTTGCGACGAGGGAGAGCCGAGTAGAGTTCGGGGATTCGGTTCGGAGAGGGGGGTTCGGCCGGGACCGGGGAGACATTAAATGGTCGGAATTGGGGCACAGAATAGTGGCTGCCTCAGCGGGTTCATCCGTCGTTACCGGATCGATTGATGGGGTCGAGGTCAGGGTGTTAGTGGACACGGGGGCATCGGCGACTATTATTTCGGATCTCATTTATAATATTCTCCCGGTACAATGTCGTCCGCTTCTTCCGGTGGATGTGCCATTTTACGCCGCTAACGGGGGATCGTTGGGCATTATCGGTCAGATTAGGGCGTCCATTTGCATTGGTGATATCAAATTGTCGGGACCCGTTTTCGTTTCATCTTCCCTGGCGGTTCCTTGCCTATTGGGCACTGATTTTTTGGCGAAAATGCCCATCAAAATTCTCATTGATCAGCGTTGCATTGAACTACCATCGGGTCGCCGTATTTCATTTTTGACGAGCCCTAATGTAATTCGGACGGCGTGCGCTACCATTCAGGCGTTAGCAACACAGACCGTGCACGTGCCCCCGGGTTCACAAATGTTGATTCCCCTCCGGTTACGGAAGCCATGGGGGAAGGAGGCCTCGGAACAGGCCATGCTTTTGGGTCCTTCTAATAGGGCTGTTGGAGGTCTCGATTTATCGGTGGCTCACACTTTGGTTGGGGCAGACAGGGATCCGTTTGTCATGGTTTTAAACGCTGGGGCGCGGCCGGCCGTCATTCAGCAGGGCACCGTGCTGGCTCACGCGGCACGGGTCCCTGCGGAGGAGAGGCTGGTTGCGCAGGCTGATCCGAGCCCCACGAATAGCGTACCATCAAAGGAGGACCTAGATTGGATTGATATGCTGTGCGCGGACTCTGACGATTTGTCAGCGCTACAGTTGGGTGCGTTGCGCGGGTTGCTGATTTAATTTTCGGATGTCTTCAGTAAACATAAGTATGATATCGGATGCACGGACCTGCTACGCCACCACATTGAAACGGGCGATGCGGCACCGGTCAGGCAAAATCCCTTCCGACTGAGTCCTGCTGAGAAGGAACATGTTCAGTCGGCAGTTAACGATATGCTGGAAGCCGACATTATTTCGCCTTCTTCCAGTCCTTGGGGAGCACCTATTGTGCTCGTTAAAAAGCAGGACGGGTCCCTGCGATTTTGCGTCGATTTCCGCCGCCTGAATAAGATCTCGGTGGCCGACGCGTATCCGCTCCCCAGGATGGACGAGTCTCTCGATGCATTGTCCGGTGCGCGATACTTTTCGACTCTTGATTTATTGTCCGGATTTTGGCAGTTGCCACTCGACGAGGAGTCTAAGCCTAAGACTGCATTCCGGACTCCAGGGGGCCTGTTTCAGTTTAACCGGTTACCCATGGGACTTCACTCCTCTCCTGCGACGTTTCAGCGTCTTATGGAATTGGTTTTGTCGGGCTTGCAGTGGGAGACGTGCCTCATTTACCTTGACGATGTCATTGTTTTCGGTAAAACGTTCGAAGAACACCTCCAGCGATTGAGAGGGGTGTTCTTGCGAATGCGATCGGCTAAATTAAAGTTTAAACCGGCCAAATGCCATCTTTTTCGTAAATCCGTGAGGTACTTGGGTCACATTGTCGACTCTTCGGGGATTTCTACCGATCCTGCGAAGACGGACTGTGTCAGTTCGTGGCCGACGCCCACGTCAGTGTCAGACGTGCGCAGTTTCATCGGTTTTGCTTCGTATTATCGCCGATTCGTTGAGCACTTCGCCACCATTGCAAAGCCCTTGCACGCTTTAACGGCGAAAGGAGTGAAGTTCCGGTGGGGACCGGAGGAGGAGGCTGCATTCTGCTCCCTCCGGGACGCCTTGGTAAGGGCCCCACCCTTGTGCTATCCGGACTTTGAGAGTCCCTTCTTGCTAGACACGGATGCTAGCAACACGGGCATTGGGGGAGTGCTGTCCCAAGTCGTTGGAGGGGTCGAACGGGTGGTCGCCTATGGTAGCAGGGTGTTGTCGCCGGCAGAGCAGCGCTACTGCGTCACCCGTCGTGAACTACTTGCCATTGTTTTTTTTGTACAACAATTCAGGCCATATCTCTATGGTCGTCATTTCACGGTCCGGACGGACCATGCGGCGCTCCAGTATTCATTACGGGTTGCCCAGCCCTCGGGCCAATTGTCGCGGTGGTTGGAAGTCCTCCAGGACTATCAGTTCACGACTACGTACCGTAAAGGGTTGCGACACACGAATGCCGATGCCCTGTCGCGGTTGTTGCCTTGTCACAAATGTGCGTGCTTATCGGGATCGGCGCGCTGTAAACCTCCGGTTACGGAAGGTAGGGAGGCGTTGGTTGCGACCGCGAGCACACCAATTGGGGATGGTCCCGCTACCCCAGGGGGTCAGGACTCGCTGCTCTCACTGTCGTTGATTGAGTGGGGCCGTCTCCAAATGGCGGACAGCTCCCTGCTGGCATTGCGCCGAAAGACGGAGGGTTCCGAAGGTAGCCACGACCGAACTGGCTCCTACGAGCTTAAGCAGGGCCTGTTGATGAGATGGGACAGTTTGTCCCGGCGGCATGCGATTGTGGTGCCTTCTGCTGTGAGGGGGAAGGTTGTCTTGGCCGCACACGAACGCCTCTTGCATTTGGGAGTTAACAAAACGCTTGCCCTGCTTCAGCGTGACTATTATTGGCCGGGAATGGGGGGTGACGTGGTGAATATTCTGAAGGGTTGTGTTGAGTGCGCCAGACGGAAACCACCGCCCGTGGCAGCTAATCCACCGCTGCAATCTATTCAGGTCTCGCGCACTAACGAGCTCGTTGCACTCGATATTCTGGGGCCCTTTCCGGTCACGCCTAGGGGTAATAAGTACCTGTTGGTGGGGGTCGAATATTTTACCCGGTGGCCTATGGCGTGGCCACTCGCCAACCAGTCGGCGGCGGCTGTGACGGACGCCTTTGTCCAGGGCTACGTCCTGGACAAGGGGGCTCCCGAACGCTTGCTGACTGACCAAGGGAAAAATTTTTCGAGTAAATTACTGCAGGAGGTGTGCGACCTGTTGGGTACCAAAAAGGTGCGTACCTCCCCGTACCACCCGCAGACGGACGGGATGGTGGAGAGGCTTAACAGGACATTGACCTCTATGCTGTGCCAGCAGGTGTGTGAGTCGCATGTTGATTGGGACCTGCAGGTCCCTGGGGTCCTTGCCGCGTATAGAATGGCCCCCCATGCAGCTACGGGGTTTTCCCCGTTTTTTCTAATGTACGGTCGGGAAGCCGACCCGCCCATGGAAACGCAGCTGGGTCTGCCCGCACCACGAACTAATTCTAAATTGGCAGAGCATATTAAATTTAATATTCATAAACTGACAGAGGCAAGGGAGGCCGCACGGCTTAATTCGCGGGCTCGCCAAATTGCGAACGAGCGGTTGCGGGCACGGAAGGTGTCCGTGCACAATTGGGAACCAGGTGACAAGGCCTGGCTGCATTGCCCTCAGGCACCTTTGGCCACGTCGCCTAAATTGTTGAAGCCGTGGCGGGGACCCGTGGAGGTCGTGCGGGTGGCACGCCCCCAGTGCGTTCAGATAAAATGGGGGAAACGCCGTTGGTACGTCCACCCCTCCCGACTGAAACCGTTCTCGCCTCCGTATGGCCTCCCCTTGTGTCGTGAGGGCCGAGCATGTGACGTGACCGACGACCCTGAGGGGGAATTGTCCTTGCCTGCTCCTCACATGTCTCCGCCTGACCCGCTCCCAGGTGTCTCGGAACTGACTGCTGCCGACCACCGGCGGCCGGATCTTCACGGCGGGGCCGGTCCTTCCAGGCCCGACCCGTGCCGTCTAGAGCTGCCGGAGACACCGGACGGTCGCCAACGTCCCGTTCCATACGACGGACCGGCCAGACGGACTCGCGCTAGGTCGCGCTACTTTGTGTAACCTACCACGTGCGGAGTCGAGGCAGCCGGAGCGCCTCGGCACTGAGTGGGTCACAGTGACACTTGGCGCGTTCGTTTTACGGTGTTCGCTTTTATTGTGTTGTTCGTCGGGCTGTATATTGCTTCATATTTAAGGTTGTGTTATGTTGTTGTTGTTGTGTTACGGGGCACACTGGGATGTGGAGTTCTTTATTACTGCGTTGCGTTATGTTGTGTTGTAGGTTAACAGCCGGGCCGGCTGCAAGCTATGTGGGAGGGGGTGATGTAGAGGTGATACGCGCTGGGATTAAGGATCGTATGCACAGTGCGTGATGATTGGCTGGGTAGGTGGTGACGCGCGCTGACGGTGGAGGATCAGGGGTCAGCGCGGGGTCGTGGGTTACGGGGTACCGATTGGCTGTGGGCGGTGACGCGCTGAGAGGGAGTGATCAGGTGGCAGCGCAGTGTGATTGGTGGAGTAATGTTAACACGCGCTGGGGAAAGCGGATCGTAGAGAGAGTGCGTCGTGATTGGGTCATTAAGGAACGACGCTCACGTCGACGCCGCATCAGCTCCGTCCCTCGTGAGCAGGGGCTATAAAAGGGGATGCACACAGGCGTAAGGGCAGTGTGTAACCAGCGAAGAAGGAAGACGGGGATGAAGACCTAGAGCCCTGCGGTACCTAGCCCCGCTGTCCTAAGGGGACCGGGACTCTGTGTAACCCAGAGGCGAGTGTAGTGGGTGTAGCCATAGGTCTACACGAGCCGAATGTACTATGTGTAGCAAGGGCATAGGGCTTACACGAGTCGAGTGTATTGTGTAGCCAGAGGCATAGGGCTTACACGAGTCGAGTATATTGTGTGTAGCCAGAGGCATAGGGTCTACACGAGTCAAGTGTATCGGGTGTAGCCAGAGGCCTAGAGCTTACACGAGATTAGTGGAGTGTGTCGGAGGAAGAAGAGAGACCACACGTTGTATTGTGATACCTAAAGGATTTAATAAAAGTGTGTTACCCGTCAAGAAGTTCCTGCCGTCAATTCCCATACTTCATATGTGAGTCAGTGGGTTTCTATGTAGTGACATAGCGCTCACGCCGCTGAGCATGTACGCAGGGTGTGCAGGCAGGGCGGAGGAACTGGGTCAAGGGTCACGGTAGACTTCGCGGGGAAGCCCCTGGAACCCTCATAGACTCGCATAGAGACCCACTGAAATGCATAAAGAACCCATCGACTCACATAAAGACCTCTTAGACTCGCATAGAGACCCATAGACTCACATAGAGACGGATTGACTTGCATTGAGACCTCATAAAATACATAGAGATCTCATAGACTCGCATAGAGACCCATAGACTCGCATAGTGATCTCATAGACTCGCATAGAGACCCATTGACTCGCATAGTGATCTCATAGACTCGCATAGAGACCCATAAATTCGCATAAAGATCGCAGAAACTCGCATAGAGACCCATAGACTCGCATAGTGATCTCATAGACTCGCATAGAGACCTGTTAGACTCGCATAGAGACCTATATACTAGCATAGAGACCTCATAGACCCGCATCGAGACCCATTTCCTCGCACAAAGACCCCATAGACTCACATAGAGAGCCATAGACTTGCATAGAGATCTCATAAACTTGTATAGAGACCCATTGACTCACATAGGGACCCGTTGACTCGCATAAAGACCACATAGACTCACATAGAGACCTCATCGGCTCACATAGAGACCCATTGACTCGCATTGAGACCTCGACTCACATAGGGACCCATTGACTCGCATAAAGACCCCATAAACTCGCATAGAGCCCATACATTCACATAGTGACCTCATAGATTCACAGAGAGACCCATTCACTCGCAAAAAGACCCCATAGACTGGTACAGAGACCTGTTAGACTCGCATAGAGACTTGCATAGAGACCCCATAAACTTGCATAGAGCCCATAAATTCACATAGTGACCTCATAGATTCACAGAGAGACCCATTCACTCGCAAAAAGACCCCATAGACTGGTACAGAGACCTGTTAGACTCGCATAGAGACCAATATTCTTGTATATAGACCTCAGACTCGTGTAGAGACCCACTGAAATGCATAAAAATCCCATCGACTCGCATAAAGCCCTAATACACTCGCACAGAGACCCACTGACTCGCATAAAGACCCCATAGACTCGCATAGAGACCTCACAAACTCGCATAGAGACCCATTGATTAACATTGAGACCTCATACACTTGCATATGAACGTATTTACTCGCATAGAGACCCATTTACCCGCATTGAGACCTCATAGACTCGCATAGGGTCGTATTTACTCGTATAATACCCCATAAACTCGAATAGAGTTCCATAGTCTCGTACAGAGACCTTATAGACTAGCATTGAGACCCATTTAAATGCATAAAAACCCCATCAACTCACATAGAAACCTGTTAGACTCGCATAGAGATCAATAGACTCGTATAGAGATCTATAAACTCGCATAGAGACCTGTTAGACTCGCATAGAGACCCATAGACTCGCATAGTGACCCCATAGACTCGCATAAAAACCCATTGAAATGTATAAAAACCTCATAGACTCGCTTAGACACCATATAGATGCACATAGAGACTCGTTGAAATACATAAAGATCCCATCGACTCGCATAGAAACCTCATAGACTCGTATACAGATATGTTAGACTCGCATAGAGACCCATCTACTTGTGTAATGATGTTGTGTTCTAGAACTAACCACACGGAGACGTCTGCTGGAGGCAACACGTTTATTATAACAACTCTTAAGACTCTTTAACACTACTCTGTTACACACTACTCTGTTAACACAGAGGGGTACGACTCCTTCCACTCAATAGTCTAAGGGAGAGACAGCCTCCCTCCTAGCGTACCCTACCCACTATGGGCTACGCACACGCCAGTCCCTTGCGACAGCGGGAAGCTGGACCGACCGACCCACCCAGGGTTCGGGACTCGGCCTGGACCGCTTCAACCCCGGCTTAGGGAGAGCCGCGGGGAGGGTCCCAGGGAGTCCGAGCGACCTCGGCTCCGCTACAACCCGTGCTGCACGAGAGCCACGGTTGAGGGTCCTCAGGTCGCTTGGTCCAGTCTCCAGATCTTCGAATGTCTTCAGCCTTGAGTTGACAGATATTCGAACCTTCTGGAATGTCTTATCTTAAGGGGTCTTAGGAAGTGGTGGGGGGGGGGGATCCCCCTCCCACTCAGCCCCCAGCCTTGGGGGCTCTGGGGTGTCAACCTCCGGTCACGGGGGGAAAGGGGGGGGGGGAAAGGCTCTTATCTTAAGGGGTCTTAGGAAGTGGTAGGGGGGTCCCCCCCCCCCTCAGCCCCCACCCCTGTCGGCCCATGAGCGTGGTGGCAGGTCAGCTGCCCACAGCACCTTATTACGGCGCAACAATGACATGGTGACACCTGCTGGCCAGGAAAGGGAATCATGGGTACGGACATGGTTAAAGTAACAACCAATCAGAGAAGAAGAGGTATCTGGGGCAAAGGTAACAGGTGGGGTTAGCCGAAATACTCCGGGAACCTGCTCGAAGGTTTCACGAGAGGGCATGGCCGGAGGCGGGGCCTAGCCACGCCTGGGGATATTAGGGGGAGCGGACCTGGGGCTCGGGGTTCGTGTGTGGGTTTTGGGTCCTGGCTGCGTTGCTGCTCGCGTTCCAGAGTCTGAGACCAGGAAAGCACTGGGCAGAAATTATCTCCCAAGCGAAATGCTGAGGGAGGGGGGCATTTGTGTGCAAACTGCCCTACATGACATCATAATAAGTCTGGACCACTGGACGAGTTCCACAGGATTGGAAGGATGTCCTAATGGTCCCCCTTTTTAAGAAGGGGTACCACACACACGTTAACAACTTCAGGGGCATCTACCCACCTCAGTGTGCCGGGAGATCCAGGCAAGGATTATTAACCATCGCCTTGCCAGGCACGCTGAGGAGAGGCTTGCAGAGCTCCAATGTGGTTTCAGGAAAGGGTAGTCCTGCACAGATTGCATATTTTCTGTCCATCTGCTGCAGTAGGGGTGTAGAGGATTCCAACAGGACCTACATCTCTGCTTTATTGACCCGGTCAAGGCCTATAATACCATTAGTAGGCCTGGGCTCTGGATTGTTATTCGTGTTTTTGGAGTCCCTGATTTTCTGCTCACAATCATGATGGTGAGCAGGCATAGGTAAAACTACGTGTCCGGGAGTCGGAGCCATTCCCTGTTCACCTTGAGGTGCGACAGGGATGTCCTCTGGCTCCCACATTTTTAAACATCTATTTTGACCACGTAGTTTGTGAAGCCTTCGATGGCTATACCGGAGGAATTTCCATCTGATACAGATACGATGGGAGGCTAATCGATGCCCGAGTGTGGTCAAGAGACGGCTTCCTATTGATAAACCACGTTATGTATTCAAATTCAAGTTCATTTATTATGTATAGCCCTGTGAGCCATTCTGCTCTTGAATCGGGTGCAACCGCAACAAACAAAAAACAAAAACATGAACAAGAAAACATTTAAAAGTGAATATGTGGCAAAGTGCAAACAGAAAATCCAAGAAAAGACTGCAAAATATTGCAGAAAAAGCACCGTACAGCAACGCTGTGTGCAAAAATCCCAGTGGGATGCAAGTCAAATAACAACAACAACCACAAGACAACTTAGATTAAGGCCATCAATCTTACTCCGTACTACAACAAACAAACATGGCCAAACCAATAAACTTTTCGAAATCACCAAAATAAAGCCATGAAAGCAATGAAACAGTGATCATAGGAACTGACGGAATTTTCACAATAAATGACATAAACAACATGTACCACCAGACCCTGCAGCCGGACTTGGATCTTATGTTTGTTTAGAATTTTGAAGATCTTTTTGGTCACGCCTGCTATGTATGGCAACGTGATAGTTTTGATCGGAGTTTCAAGTGGCTGTTTCTGTATGGTGGGAGAAACAGCTTGGCGGATGGTACGGTCAGAGTATCCGTTCATCCTGAGGGCCCGATGTACATGTCTTAATTCACTGGCCAGGTGGTGTTGGTCAGAAATGCCATGAGCTCTGTGGTATAGCCTTTTTGATGAGATAATTCTTTTGAGATGGGTGGTGGTGGGAATCAGGTTTCAAGTAGGAATCTGTGTGGGTGGCTTTTCTGTAGACAGAATGTCCCAAGGACAAAATTCTAAACAAATATAAGATCCAAGTCCGAGTACAGTACGTAAAATCCGTGATCTAATTCCATCTGTGAAGGATGTCATCCCTGACTTGCAATACCCTGGAGTCTATAAACTGAGTTGCAGCTGTGGTGATTGTTACATTGGTGAAACGAAACGTCATGTCTCTGATCGTGTCTGCGAGCAAAAGTCAGATCTGAAACACGGCAAAATTGAGTCTTCCGCCGTTGCCGATCATTGCTACAATGCTGTGGGCTCTCATTATATTGTTTTTTCTGAGACCAAGGTGCTCTGCAAACCCTCTGGCTACCATCAAAGGTTTGTACACGAAGCCATTCAGATATACAAACATAGGCATAACTTCAACCATGATGATGGGTACAAACTGAGTAATCATTGAAAAGATGTTATTAACCATGTAAAAAATATTTAACTGCACATATTTGTACCATCTTATTTGACAGGTACTTTTCTACTTTACCGAGTGTTGACATCCCCAGCGTTTAACAGTACTGCTTTTTTGTATTTGGATTCTCAACCAACATCGGTTTAGGTCGAGGTACACCGATTGTTTTCATGCACATGACGACGTTGACCAATTTCTCTTGTAGCCCCGTTTTCTTGCACATGACGACGTTGACCAATTTCTCTTGTAACCCCGCCCACCACCCCCACGTTCCATTCCCTGGTCACCATATTCAGATAAGCCCCTCCCCCCTTAACTTGTATTTAAGGGCTGGTCTCTTGGAATTTTCCTCACTTGATGCAGTAACTTTAGCTGTGACGGTCCCACCTGATGACGGAGACTTGTGTTGCTTCCGAAACGTAGCGATTTATTATTTAATTTTATTTCTATTATTACTTTTATTATTTAGTTATTTTATTTTTTACCTACGTGACTTTACGGAAAAAAACATAAGAGTATGAATCCTTGCAATCACGAAAAGCTTCAAATCTAGAAATAACACTGTTTGACCTCCAACCATCTGTGAATACAGTTTGGGTGCGAAAAAAGAGGTATTTTTTTAACCATTTGACTGTGTTTTCGGAAAAACCGAGGCAACTTATTTTATTAAGCAGGATGTTGTGGTCTACTGTATCAGAAGCTTTGGACAAGTCAAGAAAAAGACAGGCGCAGTACTGTTTATTATCAAGGCGACTGTAACTGTGATTCAGAGAGTCTAATGCAGCAGATGTGGTGCTGTATTTTTTTCGGAACCCAGATTGTTTTACATGTAATAGATTGTTGGCGGACAGGAAACTGCTAATTTGGTAGTTCAATAATTTTTCAAAAGTTTTCATCAACGGGGACAAAATTGGGATAGGTCGGTAGTTATTTGGATCATCTTTAGGGCCCCCTTTGTGAAGTGGACGAATATAGGAATGTTTTCATTTTAGAGGAACTGATGCTTATTTGATAGACAGGTTGAAAATATGGGCTATAAGTTTGTATATTAGGTGACCAACACTTAGTAGAGCAAAGACGGGAATACTATCCGCTCCGGTAGAGGAGGACCCTTTGAGGTTGGACAGTTGTTTCAGAACATTACTTTCGTGGATTGGCTGAAAACTAAATTCGCTTAATGTTTGGATAGGGGTGTAGGAATTTGCATGAGCAGGCGTAACTCCCCATACATGATCAAATAGGATACCAGCTTCAGAAAAATTAAGGTTCAAATTGTCAACTATTTTTTAGGGATCTGAAAAATATTCCCCATTTCGATTAAGCTCAACGGGCAGATTATCTGTTTTGGATGCCTTTTCGATACATTTGATTGTTTTCCAGAAAATCCTAGCATTTCCATGTGATTCCAGGAGAGTCGAAGAAAAGTAGTCATTTTTTGCATGCCGTATTTTTTTGACGCATCTATTCCTTAAAATCCTGTATTCTAGCCAGTCATTGACCAAATTACTTTTCTGAGCACATGCCCAAGCCTTGTCCCTAGTTTTCATGAGCTTTGTAATCAAAGGATCAAACCATGGTGGACGGTTGCCTTTAGTTTTAAAATTAACCAACGAAGCATGTTTGTTAAGAATTTGGAGAAACGTGTACCTGAAAGTTTCCCAAGCCGTAGTCAGGGTTGGGATATCACAGACCTTGTCAATATCCGAGTGAAGCACATCATTAGTGAATGCCTGAGTGCTGAAGTGTCTCATGGAGTGCTTCTCAACCAATTTAGGGGGGGGCTTTGGGTCTGGCTGATGATCTCACTCCAAAAATGAAGGAGTGATCACTAAGGTTATTACCCAGAACACCAGTCAGTGCGAAATTGTGAGGGGCATTTGTCAATAGGACGTCAAGCAGAGATGACTGTCCCGGATTTTTTTAGGTTGGGTCTTGTGGGGACATTTATTAATTGAAACAGGTTAAATTCATCTGCAAAATTTGTGGCCACGGCCGGCGAGTTTAGCCAATTGCAATTTAGATCACCCACTAAAACTATCTCACCTTTAGGGAGGCCCCCAAGAAGCTCTCTCAGTGCAGATGCAGCTTCAACATCTTTCCCGGTCTATAGCAGCACACTACCAATATCTGTTGATTATTAGGGAGAGCTATTCTGAGAGCCAGACCTTCAAAGCGACATTTTTTAAACAAGGAGTGAGCTGGTGAACATGCAATAGTATTACGAACATAGATGGCAATTACACCTCTTTTAGATCCTCGGTCAAGCCGAAAAAGGTTGTAGTTGTCAATCGTAATTTGCAAGTCATTGACGGCAGGAGTGAGAAATGTTTCTGTTAGGCAAAAAATGTCCGGGTCAAGATTTGCCACTTCTAGTTTTAGTTGACTTACTTTAATCACAAGCCCTCTGATGTTGACATGTAGAACATCAACACCTTTTCTGCCAGAAAAATCTACAGAATTATACGAGTTCTATACATTTGAGCCAGGATGAAGCTCAATACCACCCAGAAATAAGAAAAGTAGAATGAATAGTTTGCACAGGTATTTTCTGTGAAAGGATGAAGAGCGACGAACCTTGGACGAATAGCAGCAGCTCGCAGATGGGGTTATTTTTAAGAGCAGAATGAAGTTTGGAAGGAGTGCTGGTGAAGTAATGGGACAAAGATAGGGTTTAAAAGGATCAAATGATGGAGTGTAGAAGTGTCTATAAGCTTTTACACTATGAGATCTCTTTTACCAGTGGCAAAATATAGTAGTAGGTTTTTACCCTTTTAAACTGGTACAAAACTGACACCTTTATTCAAGGCATCATGTTTGCAATAACCACAACACAAGTAGTCAAAAAAGCAAACAAAAAGAAGCAACTCTTTAGAGCAACTCTTTAGAGCCTAGTCCCCATTGGTGTTGGACCAGATGACACCAGAAGGCGTACAACTCAAACACAGTGCAATATCAGAGTATTGAGAGCTCGGGGTAAGCATTTACACTATGAGATCTCTGTTTGTAGAGTTGATTGTGGCACTAGATATGGCCGGGAGGGACAGCAGTAGGATACACAGCAGGAGAATTGCCATCTTTAAAATATCCGGGGTACACACAGTTTAACACACAAGCGGGAAAAAAATACATATACTTGTAGTCCGAGAAAAAAAAGTCTTGCCGCACTCGTCACCACATGCACGGCTTCTCGCCCGTGTGCTCGGGTTGAACAGCCCCCCCCCCCCCCCCCCCCAGACAGAGACAGCAGATTCTTGGCTGCTGTGGGCTCGGCTGTGCCGCTTGCACCACCTCCTTTCCTCGCCGCAGGATGGTGCTCGAGCTAGCCCTCCTTGAGCCCAGCCCACTGCTGGAAAGTCGTTGCTTGGCCTCTCGTGACTCTGTTGCCCGACCAGACGGCCCCACTGAAGCCCACACAGGGGACTTCTTCTTCATTCACGACCCTTGGCCGTCTTGTCGATGTCCGTGAAGTTGTCCAGGATGGAGCGCACATCAGGGGCGGTTTCTTCATTAGGGCGATTGGGCGACGCACCACCAATGTCATTGAACCACAGAGTCACGCTAGCCGTCACTGTCAGCCTCTGGATATAGTCCAATCAGCGTCATGTCACGTTCTGTGGAGTACCGCCTCTTTTTGGGCGATTTCACTCCGGCTGAGAATCGCCCCGAGTGGCCCCATAGACTTGCATTCAAAGATGTTTTTTTTCGACCGGGGGGCGCTCCAATGCATTCTCTATGGCTTCCGGGAGGGCTCGCCCTAACGTGCTTACGTCATCATACGTGCTTACGTCATCATACGTAAGCACGTTTCATCCAACAATATAATTTGTGGCCACCGAGTGGAATCTTTCATAAAATAAACTTGAGTGGTTTGTTTTAATAGTGAGTATAGAAACAAACAAGATGTATTGTAAGAGTCACTTTATTTTTCATTAATATTAAAGAAGTGAAGTTGCCTTTACATGCTTAAGCTGTTGCATGGGTGTACCTTATCCTTATCAATCATCCAGACATTTGCCCCCCCTGAGAGATTTTGCAGGAGCCGCCACTGGCGCACATCGTCCTTGAGCCGCTTGTTAAACGACTGCAGCAGCGCCTGCTTGCTCTGGGGCAGCGCCCACGACATCTCGGGGCAGTAGCAGTGGAGAGTGCGCCGCTCTCTCTCAGGGCAGCAGCGGACGGAGCACGGCTCCCCTCAGGGCAGCAGTGGAGAGAGTGCGTCTGGCTCCCTCACGGCAGCAGTGGAGAGAGCGCGGCTCTCCCTCGAGCCAGCAGTGGAGACTACGGTGCTCCCTCAGGGCAGCAGTGGAGAGTGCGCCGCTCTCTCTCAGGGCAGCAGCAGACGGAGCACGGCTCCCCTCAGGGCAGCAGTGGAGAGGGCACGGCTCTCCCTCAGGGCAGCAGTGTATGCCGATGATCTGGTGATTGCTGCTCACTCAAAGGAGGAGTTGGAGTCACTGCTGGTGAACCTGGAGCGTGCCACTAAGAGGTGGAGCCTTACCATCAGCCCCACCAAAACGAAGCACCTGCCTGGGTAATATGTACCATCAGACACTCCACCCCCACATCTCCCAATTGGTGATGGGGCAGTTGTGGAGAGAGTGGAGAGTTTTCCATACACCTGGGTTTGACAGCAAAGGTCTTACTCCGAATCAGTCGAGCGGCATTATATTTTCATTGGCTTCATAACCCTGTGTGGAAGCTTCCTGGTCTGTCACTCCAGACGAGGCGTCGGGTCTTCTTGGCCACGGTCATGCCCTCCCTTCTCTATGCTTGCAAAATGTGGACTCCCCTAATGAACTCTTTGCCGGTTAAATACATTTCGGCTGGCCTGCCTATAATCCCTCCTGGGTTTAAAAAGGCTGGATTGTGTGAGGAGCTCACAAATCCTTGAAAGACCTGGACAAAGTCCCATTGGTGATCTTCTTCTGGCAGGCAAGGCTGTGTTAGCTGGGTCATGTAGCCCGCATGCCCAGCCACCGCATGCCCAGCCACCGCATGCCCAGCCACCGCATGCCCAGCCACCGCATGCCCAGCCACCGCATGCCCAGCCACCGCATGCCCAGCCACCGCATGCCCAGCCACCGCATGCCCAGCCACCGCATGCCCAGCCACCGCATGCCCAGCCACCGCATGCCCAGCCACCGCATGCCCAGCCACCGCATGCCCAGCCACCGCATGCCCAGCCACCGCATGCCCAGCCACCGCATGCCTAAACAGCTTCTGTTCGGCTAAACGGGCGCGGCACGGGCTAGAGAAGAGATGGAGTGATGTGGTACGGGAGGACGTGGAGCTGAGTGGACTTGCCGATGACTGGTACCAGCGGTGTCAAGATCGGCCTCAGTGGAGGAGGCTCGTGAAGGACGCTACTGGGCAGTTGAAGGCAGTCGCCCTCCAACAACAACGGAGGGCGGAGGGGCGACGCTCACAACAACGAGCGGACCGCCGGGTGGCTAAAGCACAGCAAGTTGGTACAGTAGGGGGCACAGGTGGTGCATCAGCCAGTCGTCTCAGTCAGTCGACCCGTGTCACCTGAGTCTGCCCCGTGACCTCCTGCCAGCGGGCGTTCGACACTTCACGTGGCCTCAACGTGCACATAGCCTGGCACAAGCGTCGTGCTGACGTCACTTAGTGGCGAATGGCGGTTGTTGTTGTGAATTATCCGAGTCCCAGGCTCGGTGGAGCTCCGCCCACCCCGCAACACCCCCCGCCCCCTCGGCTAAGTAGCCCCGCCCCCTTCCCCCCCCCGCTTCCCCCGCCCCCTCGGCGAAGTAGCCCCGCCCCCTTCCCCCCCCCGCTTCCCCCGCCCCCTCGGCGAAGTAGCCCCGCCCCCCCCCCGCTTCCCCCGCCCCCTCGGCTAAGTAGCCCCGCCCCCTTCCCCCCCCCGCTTCCCCCCGCCCCCTCGGCTAAGTATTGTAGCATCCCCCGCTTCCCCCCCCCGCTTCCCCCCCCCGCTTTCCCCCCCCCCGCTTCCCCCCCCCGCTTTACCCCCCCCCCCGCTTCCCCCCCCCCCCGCTTCTCCCCGCTCCCTCGGCTAGTTAGCTCCGCCCCCTTCCCCCCCCCGCTTCCCCCCCCCCGCTTCCCCCCCCCCCCGCTTCCCCCCGCCCCCTCGGCTAGTTAGCTCCGCCCCCTTCCCCCCTCCGCTTCCCCCCCCCGCTTCCCCCCCCGCTTCCCCCCGCCCCCTCGGCTAGTTAGCTCCGCCCCCTTCCTCCCCCCGCCCCCCCCCGCCCCGCCCGCTTGCCGCGCGGGGCGATGGGAACGCGGCTCCCGTTCTAATTCATAAAATGGCGGCAACGTCGTCGCAAGAGACGAACAGCGACGATGAATTCGAGGCGGGTTTGACGTTTTTAACGTTTGACGCGGATGTGTTTGCTGTTCAATTTTCCCTTTTTTTTCTTGTTAAATCGTTGTAATTTTTGCGTTAATTCGCGTTTGTTTCTCCCGGCAACGTGAATCTCCCTCACGGGTTTATTTGTGTTGTGTGTGTGTGTCGCGCGATGACCCGTGCGTGGTGTTGTTGTTGTTGTGTTTACGATGTCTTTAGAGTTTATTAACATTGTGGGGTTGCGAACATTGGCAGTCAGCGCGACGAACCCGGGTACCCGAGTTCGTTTCCCGCTCACGGATTATTTGAACCGGTGCTGGGCCTCGCCCTAGGTAGACTCGGCCTCAAATCCTACCCCGGTGCGGAAGACAAAGGCGGCCGGGCGTGGTGTTGCCCCCCCCTCGTGTGATGCTCGAACTTGCAGGCTGTGACAGGCCGCACGGCGGGGGGGTCTTTGTTTTGATGGCGTGAGAGTTTTAAAGTTTATCTCCGTCCCTCATCGCCTTGAGTTTTGTTTGGGGGTTCAATGTTAAATAGACGTCGATTAACAAACCCGCTAATTTTTTAATGTTTCTAATTAAGGGGGGTGGGGTTTGACGCGGGTTCGTTGTTAAATGACTTGGGGGGTGGGGGCATGTGTTGTCGGTGGTGGTGTTGTTGGTGTTGTTGGTGTTTGTGTTGTTGTTGGTGTTGTTGTCGGTGTTGTTGGTGTTTGTGTTGTTGTTTGTGTTGTCGGTGTTGTTGGTGTTTGTGTTGTTGGTGTTTGTGTTGTTGGTGTTTGTGTTGTTGTTGGTGTTTGTTGTTGTTGGTGTTTGTGTTGTTGATGTTGTTGTTGTTTGTGTTGTCGGTGTTGTTGTTTGTGTTGTCGGTGTTGTTTGTGTTGGTGTTGTTGTCGGTGTTGTTGGTGGTGTTGTCGGTGTTGTTGGTGTTGTTGTCGGTGTTGTTGGTGTTTGTGTTGTTGGTGTTGGTGGTGTTGTTGTTGTTGTCGGTGTTTGTGTTGTTGTTTGTGTTAATGCGAGTTTGGTGCGCGCGCTCGGTCTCGTCTACAAGTGCGGGAATGTGAACAAAGCTGCTATTGTTTAATGTCATCATTACGTGTGGTTATTTACAGCAGTAAGTGGTGTGTGTGAGTGTGACAGTGGTGGCGGCGTGTGACGTGTAAACGTGTTAAAGTTACCGCCAAGGTTAGAATGTTTTTTTATCATCGGCTAATGGCTAGAGGTTTAACATATCTACAGCAACAACGTCAGCTTCATCTCCGTCAATTCCATTGTCAATTTCTGTAACTTAAAACAGTAACATCAACTATATGAACGTTAACTGCATGAACAACTCGTCAACATCGTGAACATCAGCTTAGTCGCCATCAACAACGGAATTGTCAACGTAACCATCGTCCCCCCTCCATCACCGATTCCCAGATCGGTCGTTATCATCAGCAGCTTCTTTACCATCAACTTAAGCGCCATCAACTCTAAACTAAAAAGTCTCGTCATTATCACCACCACCTGTAGCATTAACAGGTCTTAAAATTCGGCCAATTTACCGACAGCTCTTATCAACTGGCATCATCGTCAACCTTCAATCGAATCATCCATAGTCCATCATCAACCCCATCACCATCATCACAGCCATCAACCCTATGGGGGTTTACCCTATGGGGGTTGATCAAAAAGTGAATACCACCACCATATGCTGAAATTGAAGCATATCGTGGTCCTACGGATATATTGTTCCCCGCCATAAGAATGTGGAATTGTCATCACCCTTCTCAGGACATGATGATGTGTAGTGGAGCCCTGTCTTAATAGTGCTCGTTATAGCATCACGTGCGTGTTGTCTGTGTGTCTGTGAGATGTATTTCGGCGTGGCTTGTTTAACCATTTGAGAGCCCGTAGTGGCGAGACAGTGCGTGGACGTCAATTACTGCGATGTTGCGGCCCCTCGCCCCTTTTAATTCGCTGAGTGTGCTCTATTTTAGTCCAGTCGGGACGACAGCCTGTGGAACTTTAGTCAAGTCTTCTCCATCTGTATAGATTTCATTGAGTAATTTTTTTGGTCTATTTGACCTAAAGCAGTCAAACAATGCATGCCACTCTTTGTTATTATATGTCAATTATTTTACTCGGTAAATATTTGCGTATATATAGTGTGTGTATATACAGTATAGCCAATTACCGATTTTGGTTATACTCTGTTCATAGTCTGTTTTCACCCAGATGAGTTAATTTGGTGGTCTTGTCTCAGTCATGCCTTGCATGGCTTTGGGTGGAAAAGTCACGGCCACGTTTGACGACTTTTCATCGACTCGCAGCCACCACCATGGACCAAAATAACAAGCAAACCAAAACAATAACTTTCGCGACAACTATTTCCAAGAGCCGGGGAACCGCGCGAACTAACTTTGAACCTCTCCCCTCGCAGGTGGAGGCCATCCTGGACTGGCGAGTGCGGCGTGGCCGCGCCGAGTACCTGGTGAAGTGGAGCGGCTACGGCGCGGAGGAGAACACGTGGGAGCCTCCCGAGAACCTGGTCAACTGCCCCGAGCTGCTGAGCAACTTCAGGGCGCGCACGCCGCAGCTGTCGAGCCCCGTGCGCAGCCGCCACGGCACGCCGCAGGGGACCCCGCGACGCAGGTCCCAGCTCCCCGGTAGCCCCCCCGGGTCGCCAACCGCACGTCCACCCATCAAGGAGGTTCGTTTAGTTGTTTTTTTATGCTTGAGTAATTATGCCGAGCAACGGGGGGGGGGGGGGGGGGTGGTGGGGGAGCGGCCGTATATACGGCGAGGAAGCCAGGGTAACAAACGGCACTATTTAAAGTAGTAATAGATGAGAGTTAATACTTCACTTCAAGTGAACGAGGTTATTTTAAGAGCTATGGGAAAGAATTCCAAAGGCCCAAACGCCAAGTGGGCCAGTGTTACGTGTGTTTTTGGTGTTGCTGATGGGATTGTGGTGGGGATTGTGGTGGTCATTGTGAGAACGGAGATTTATTTTTATCGGTTAAGGAAAGGTAAAAATTGTGAAATGTTGGCTGCGATATATATGATGGATTAACTGAGCCTGGCAATCACGTCACGCCTCCGAATTGTTTGATTTAATCTTGCCAGCTCTTGAGCTTGTCTTCCAGTTCTGCCTTAAGTAATGTGCAATGTTTTGTGAACCTTGAAGCGCGGTCGAGATCGTATGCAACATAGCTAGACATGGAAAAGACCGCAGATTCATTCTGAAGGGTTGTCACCCTCCTCCCAACTCAAAATCTACAGTGCCATCTCGGGCTACAAAGGGATGTGGCGAGACGTTAAATGATTGGAAGCTTAAATTCCGCTTTAATCGAACGTGGGGCGGAGGCGCGCGATGGCCTGGCATGGCAAGGTTAAGGGCTCCCTCGGGTCTGGAGTCGGTCGGGCGCGCAATTTTTTCCCGTTGCCCCACCAAGCAAGCATGTCGTCACCCAACCCACCCCTATTTATAGTCGTTGCATCATCATCGCTGCCACTGCCGCTCAAACACACACATGGTTGACAGGCGCCTCTGTGTGTACATTTGCGTGCAGTGTCGCTGTTAGGGCACCGCGCTATGAATCCTGCTCACAGCCAATATTAGTAACATTTAAACTGCTCCTTGGACTTCCCTAGGTCGCCTCAGCCTTAATTAAATAAGTATCTGGTGTTGGGTCATCACGCTGAGCGTCATCACGCTGAGCGTGATGACTGGCCACACCCACCCACTTGCGTTCTTTTCGATCCTTTATTTTTTCTTTATTGTTGCTCACGAACAGCGATCTCCCCAGCGGTCTGTTAAAGCCTACGTGACAGGGATCACAGGTGGTGCATATATAATTAATTTAATCCATAACACATGGGTCTATCCTGTGGCTTACCAGCGAGTCTTAAACACATTACGTGACCTCAGAGTGCACCTAGCCTGGCAGAAGCATTGTGTTAACGCTGTCTGTTGATGAATGGTTGGCTGTTGCTTGTGTCTGTCCAATGGTGGGCAGCTGCCGGGCAAACAGGTGGAGCAAGAAGCAGAGCTCAACCACGCCGGGGACACCAGCGCAGCGGTCGACACGCGCACACACAACGGCACGCAGGTTAGCATTCACCGGGACGGTGGTCAGTAAAGCGGTGGTTAGTTGGTAAAACCGATTGCTGCTTCAGCAACAGCTGATATGCGTTGCTTGACCTTTGCCCAGAGCTGCACCGTTACAGTGAATGGTCGCCGACGACCGGTGGCTGAAGGTGACGTGTATTCGAGCCGGCATGGCTCACGTGGTGTGTGCCACGTGGAGTGGGCGGTTGGGCGGCCTGCCGAGATTTATTTTCGGTTGTGTTTTTGAAAGGCCGAGCGCGGGGGGGGGTTTGCTTTATAGTGGAGCCACTGTGTGTGCGCGTGTGTGTATATATGTCATGCTCTGTTGGAGTCACCAGTCAACCTTCTCATTGGGAGGTCGCTCCTCCTCTGCTGCCCCTATTGTCTGTAACTCTTCCTCCTGGCCATATGTACTCCCAACTCCCTACCTCTGTTAAATTCGATCTCTTCTCAAAATAACATAAATACATATCAAGTATGCCTTCATGTGCCCCGTGACACAGGAGGATTCCTGCGAGGACGGGGGCGTGACGCAAGATGAGATGGCGCAAGAAGACAGGGCCCAGGCGGTACCAGCACAGGACAGCGACATCGACGCAGACGTGGAGGATGGGAGTAGTAGGTGAGCGTCACGAGGCTCACTCGTCCGTTACTTGGGCATACAACGCACCTCGCCCATCGCTTCGCGTGTGCAAAAACGTGAATTGTTTGAAATACGAGAAACATCTGACGTATATTTTTAGTCGATCCCAAAGTGGATGTGTATTTGTTTTTAGTCCATCTGAGGGCACCACAGTGGCAAGATGCTTACTTCCTCACCTGGTATTCGGGAGGTCGTGGGTTCGATCCCGACCCTGACGCCTGTATATTTGGAGTTTGCATGTTCTCTCCGTGGTTGCGTGGATTATTCTACAGGTCCTCTGGTTTTTCCCTCCACATTTTGAAAACATGCGTTTAGAGTATTTGGCTGCTTACAATTCTACATAAGCCACTTCGTTGAGATGTCACGTGTGGCCAGGTCTCTTCTCAAAAAGAGCTTTACAGCTCAGTGTGCTTTACCTGGTAAAAAAAAAAAAAGTTGTAGTACGAGAGGGCAGACTGGTGCGTGCCTAGGCTAGTCCCTGCCATATCGCGCAAGCTCATTCGCCCGAGTGGGTGGGTGGGCGGACGAGCGGGCGAGTTCAGATGATGGGCTCTTTAGAAAGCGGTCTCGTACTATTAATAGGCTTACTTGTCGCAGCAAATTTCACGCCATCCAAGTTAAATAACCCCCCCACCACCACCCTTCCCCTAGCACGGCACACCCTCCTGCGAATACAGGTTATAAATAGAAGCCACCATGCCCTCGTGCCACACGTGTTCATGTGGCGGCGAGCGCGTGTGGGTGAATGTGTTCTGTGCGCACGTGTAAACAACGCATGGATGACGCATGCGGCACCATGTCCCTGGGAGAGGCGGGGCTTGCGTTGCCATGACAGCAGCAGCGACACATCACCGTGGGTCCAGATTCTGTGTTAGGACCCCTCACCCCTCTCCACTTTGTTCCTTTGCGAATTCATACTCGCTCGGCGCTAGAGTTCAGCAGTAGACTAATGATTATTTAACCCTCCTACTGCATTACCAATGTTCAAGGAAACATTTGTTTCCATACCTGTCGACCCATACGGTTTACCCTTATTCTTGTTCAGGGAAATTAAGTTTTCAGGTCTATACGGCGTACAGCCGTTTCAATACGGGAAAAATATTTTTTGTCTTTGTCTTTCTCCCTTGTGATGGGACTTTATAGGATGAACGTTGAGCTTTATAAGGGCACGGGGTGACCAATAAGGTCTGAATTGGTCTGTAATAAGGTAGGCACTGATATGGGATTGACAGGAATGTGTTTCAGGCACTGGCTCTGTATGACACGAGCTGCGGTGGCATCTGTATAAATCCACATGGTGTCGCGTGCACCTCTGCCAATGAAGCATCACCGGATAGTTTGAGAAGTGGGCTTGGGCAAGACGCGTCGTGAGAAGGGGGTGGCGGACGATAGTCATGGACAATAACGGAGTGGCAGCCAAGGAATGGAACGCGTCTTGGAGGATGTCCACTGAGGAGATGGAGACAATGACTTAGGCTTGTGCAATATGGCGGCGGCGGCTTTGGGGTGCCTCCAACTAGCAGTGGATTGACCATGGCTGACGGTTAGCTTTTAAAAATAGGTGGTAAAAGTGAAGCAAATCTGCAGCCTATCACTTAAATCTGCAGGGTTGACAAATATCCATGTGGCACGAGGCTGCCCAATTATTTCCATGGCCTTGACTTATCACGTTTTGCTCATGATAGTAAAGTCTGTCATGGCGTAAACATTTTGATTTGTTGTCTTGGCGGTGGTGGTGTATGCTCCTGCCCACACATGGCTGGTGGTCTCCGCTTTTGAAATGTTTTCTGTCTCATCGACCGCTCGGTGCAAGCGTGGGGGGTGTGATAACGATGACGCAGTGACCCCTCGCCGGGTCCTCTGAGCAGCGCAGTCGGGTCCGGCGGGTTGTTGCACAACGGAACTGTTACGGGTCTCGTCTCGCGGAGTCGCCTACCCACAACCAAGTCTCTCTCTCTCAGCCTCTTTGGTGACCAACCTAGCGCAGCAAAGAATGGCAATGCTCGAAGCGGAATCTCAGTGAATTAGTGGTCGCAGGAAGCTGAATGGGTTTGACATTTTACACTTGGCCAGAGGCGAATTGTTTTAGTTCATTTCAAGTGATGGGGGATGTCAGCATATCCAGTTGCACAATTGGCTGCATGGGCCGGCAAGGAACGATTTCCAAGCCAGTGCAGTAACGGGTACACACACACTCGGATACGATAAACAGTAAAGACTGCACGCGACACGAACTCTAGGACATCGTACCAAATAACACGCGGCACAACCCAGAAACACATCAGAGCGCTATATAGAACCGTAAAATTATGCGCAGTGATAGAGATGGCATGTGGGTGGGTGGTGGCGCCATCGTGTTTTTGTCGGCACTGGGAGGTCGGCTTCTACTGGTTCCACCGTGCGTCGACTCTTGCCCCGTTTCACCTGCAGCGACCCGGAGCTCTCGAAGTCATCCGGCTCTCCCACACGCCCGTCCGCGGCAGCTCTCACTGCGTGCCACCTAGTTGTCACACGGCGCGTGTGCGAGGATATTAGAGCGACACGGGAGACGTGACCAACAGCGGTACGCAAGCAGAGGCGTGCGCAAGAGGGTCGCGCCGTACATCCTTTGCATGCGCGTGAGCGTGTGGGATCGGCCGACTCCCACCCCTCGTCATCATGGCTCTGGCCAATGTGGTGGATCCCTTTTATGCTTTTGATGTTGTTGACGAGCGATTACCCAGGCATAAGTGGAGCGGTGCGAGTGGTCAAGTTGGGGGGGGGGGTGCGCTTAGTTTGTTGAGGGCTGTCACGTCTGGTGAATGCTTGGTGGGGGCACGGCTTGCCTGACTGTACAGGGCGCTGCTGGTGCTGCACACACTGGGGGTGGCTTTGTGGGTGGCGCAAGCGGTAAGAGAGGTTGAGAAATTGTATCGGACCACTACTGGTGATATACACAGACTGCATGCGTCCATGCTTGACTCAACAATGCATGCCATTTCATTAATGTCATGTAGTGCATATATTGTGATGTTGACCTTGCTCTTCACAAATAACTTTGCGTCTCAGGTTATGGACCATGAGCTGCATCATCTATGATGAGCGTGTTTGTAACTTTTGCAAGTCCCCACCTGGTGCACGTGCCGCCTGTAACCGGTGCAGTCTTCATTTACTCAGAAACTTTTTATTTAGTCACACTGTTAGGCAGTCAAAAAATGTGTCTATACTTTATTACATGCTGGTGAGTGGTGTGGAATGCTTTTATCGTAAGGCTAGCCAATTAGTGAACTCTTTCAAAAATATACATAGAGACAATTACCTTTTTTATATCTTCCTCCGTGCACTGCAGTTTCAATAACGTAAATAAATTATCTTGTCTGTGTCTTTGTATAGTTAGTTCCGTCATAGTCATGCTTTGGTCTTTGGTGGGTAGAAGTCAAAGTCAGTCATGCTTGAGGATTTTCGTCCACACTTTGGCCGAGGAATATTTTCGACGCTCGGTAATCAACGTTGCACCCCACGGCCTGTCCCATGCGTGTGCGGTGCAGGCTGTTGGACGCCAGCGGCCTGCAGCGCACGAGCTCGCGGAGGCGGCGCCGCATGAAGCCCGTGCGGCAAGACACAACGGAGAGCGAGGACGACGCCAGCGCCGTGGTGAAGCGCCCGCGCTGGAGCCTGCGCCTGAGTCCGCACCGCGAGGGGAGACCGTCAGCCGAGGTACAACGCGCGGCAGTGGTGCCGGAAGCGCCCTCTGGCACACTGCCACCTGTCCACCGTGCTCTTATCGGTGTGCTCGACCAGCGCTGTGCTAAGCACATGCATGCTTCCTTGCGACGACGCTGTTAACAATTGAACCTTATGGCGGGACCCGAATAAACGGAAGTCAAAATCGTAATTAATTTATTTTTGGCGACTCGTCCCACCACGCACATAAACGCCTCGACCCACCTGGCGCGGATCATTCTGTTATGTAGTCCAAGCGCAGCGAGGACGAATGCGCAGAAGAAACAAAACTTTCAAACATTGATTAGCGCATCGTGTACAGCTCGTCGAGAGGAACAGATTGCCATATCGTTCGCCTTCAACAGACATAAAATGACGTCGCAATGCAGTTTATGCTAGAGCCGGGGGCTTCTGGGGTCCTGCCATAAGGTTAAATTCAGGAATGTCATTATTCTCCCCCTTCCTATTTGATTCAGTAATCTATTGTCTCATTTTTACCATCTCGTTTCTTTGGTCTGGGGGCATTGGCTCCATTAAAATAAATAAAACATAAAATTTCCATTTGCATGAACATTCGATAATTCATTGTGGAACTTAGGAATCGGTATGCGGTGACCAGCGTAAGAATGCACTTGTGAAGCTGAACATCGCCCATTCCGACAGACGAGCGGTGGTCTCCGATGCTCCCCTTCCTCCCGTCGTAGGAGAGCACGTCGAGGGTGCGGCCCCTCTGCGTGGCCCACCCGGGAACGGCTGATTCCTGCGATGGACCCAGCGAGGCCCAGGGTGCCGACAAGGCGGCGGCGGCATCACACGCCGTGGGTGGCCGGCGCAAGCGCTGGGCGCTCCCGGCCGCATGCACTGTGGGCATTGCACTGCTGCTCCTGCTGGCAGCGTACGGCGTTCTACAGCGCGATGGGTAGAACACTTGTATTGAGAGTACGGGCGCGACCTTGTCTCCCCCGTGACTCTCCCTAAAGCGCCGTCAGGGTGCGTTCATTGTAATTGTTCTCGTCTTGTTTCTCGATGGCCTCTTGAGTGTTGGATGCATTCTCCTCAGAGGGGAAATTCTCTCCGAAACCGCATTTGTATTTTCCATGTGTGTGTAATCGTACACCTTGTGCATCTGGGTCTGTGCCCCTCCTGTGCCTGACTGCAGGTTTTATATATTTTCCATCTATTTTTATTTTGTTATGTTATCAGGAGAAGTATCAGCCAAGGCTTTGGCAGTTTTTTGGAATTGTCAAATAGCCCAATTGCAAAAGTCTTGATTGCAGTTTTTAGCAAACTTAAATTAGTGGCAGACCACACCAAATGTTAACGTTGACCGAAAATGCACAAGTGTTTGCCGTATGTTGCACTTTTGGGTAACTACATGTGAAATGTTGACATTTCCTCAGCATTTGACTTAAATTGAGAGAACACAGCAAACATGGCCCCCTCTCCTTCAAAACCACTGCAGGACTGTCTGTGCAACGGAGCGCCTCGGTGATGGCCCCGAGCTCTTGGACTGGCGTGAATACCAAAATGTACAAATGCTCGGATTTGAGAATATCACGAGGGGAGAAAGTGCGTTGGCTTTTTTTGCAAGCGGTGTCAATTTCGTTCGGTGCGATTGATTTTAAGGTGGCTTCCTGACGGGCGCTGCGCGCTACATGTGATCAGTTCCACCGTGAAGGGCAGCAACTGGTCCAAGAGGCCAGGAATTAGGTGAATGTGCAACATGCACACAAATGTTGCGGTTTATTGTTGATCATAAAGAAATGTAATAGCTCCCCCCGGACGTGTCTCCGGGGTTATCATGTGCTGTTGAGCACGATGTCCAACGTTTTGCTCCAAGCGTTTGGAGCTTTGGAAAGTGAATTGAACAGTTCGCTTGCCCTCCCCCAATCTCATGCTGAACAACAGCACAGTACAACTCAAGTGCACCAAGAGATGTACAGCACATTCGAGCTGTACAGCACATACGAGCTGTACAGCACATCCGAGCTGTACAGCACATCCGCAAAAACCTTTGCTGGATAATGGAATAAAATATTTAATTGTGATGTGGAATGGGAGTGACCGAGACCAGAGTTTCACAGAGGTGTGTTGCATATGAAAGTGAATGAAATGGTGAATATGGGCGATGCCAAGCAGATGCCTCTTCCTACCCTTCCCTGTAGTATTCGTCTGTGTCCTCAGCTCTCCGATGTGTTTGAGTTGTAGCACGTTGGTCAGCACGGCAGTTATTTGAAGCTTCCAGCACTTAGAATAAAAGTTGGGACAATGATGCTGAACCAGCCGTGGTAGGACACGAAAATGCATGGGAGAGGGATACACAGCACAACCGCGAAAACCTACACCGTGGCCTTAGCTGCCACCGCTGCCCTACACTGCGGACTTTTAAAATCTGGACTTAATTTTTTGGATAATCTTGAGAAACAAAACACGTCGCCAATCCTTCCCGGTCTAGGTGAGGTGTGTATTCTTCAAATGCATGGAGTTGTTTGTAAGTAACCACTCAATATTCTTTGTATAAATTGGCCTTGTCAGCAAGTGCGGTGTTAGATGGCTGGCGCAGGTCATTTAGCAAGTGGAAATATTGTACATAATGCCTCAACTTAAATTAACTTCCAGATGACAATATTTAGTTTGCTGCCGACCTGTCACTTAACGGATGTTTTAAAGATGTAACCCAAAAAAGTGCTTTTACCTTGTAGTTGAAGACAGGTAATGGGTTCAGGCGTTGACACACATTTCAAGCCTATAAAGCGATCGTAACATTGCCACAGTATTTATTTGAGTGATGCGGTGGTCATTGGAGTGCTGACCATAACCTAAGGGTTTTCTCACAGCTCTAAACAAAGCTTCACACTTAACAGACAGCCATTAACAGCCTGTCTACCTACAAGGTAAGAGCACTGTGATGGTTGGGTTTGTGTGCATGTAAGAAGTCTGGACTGCCAGCCGACCACATGTAAAATCCTGCACATTAAAGTCGTACCTATTTTTATTTCAAGTGTGTGGCTTATAAACTCCCCCCTGGGCTCGTCAGTGAAGAACGTGAACAAAATCACGAGCACCATGATCTCTTTGATCAAGTCAGCCTGGACTGCTACAGACAGCGCCATTGGGTGTAGCCTTTATTAAATTTCTAAAACAAAACGCAGAGCGGTCACAACTGTACATGCCACAGAGCTGCTGTGCAGACGCGCTGAAACGCAGCACTGCCAACGAGTTCCTTAAAAATAACACCTCCGCTGCCAGTAGCTGTTGAAACAGCTATCCCAATGGTCTATGAGATTGCAAACGGTTCTAATGGGAGTCACAGGTCTGACGTGTCCCACTGTCAAAGCTAAACACCCAGACGGCTTCCGCATGTGTACATTTTTATTGTAGCATTGAAGTGACTCACCACAGGCTATCACTTACAATATATTAGGATCTCATTCCATGAGAAGTTGTTTTTGCAGGACCAAAGATTAACTATGGGGTTTGAGTAGCAGTACTAGGTGATGGTTTTTATTAATAAGAGTTTAGTGCTGCCCACTTGCGGTAATGCTGGGGTAGAGCACCGCTTAGGGAAACGAAGTAAATCTCAACACTATACAGTACTTGGAATTCACGTGCATAGGCACAAACAACGCCATGCATATCCATGGGATCAACGTGACGAGATTAATGGTGGAAGCGACAGTGCGCGCTTCCCTGGTCTCTACCCCCGAATTCTCGTACACTTATCAGAATAACAGAAGGCAAATAAAACACCAGAAACCTCACGGCAAAATACAGCAGCAGCAATAGAATTCTTCAATTGAGCATTCAAGGTAAAATGAACAAGCCTGCACCCTCGGGAGTGGTATTTAATTTGCCTCTGACACATCGCACATGTACTACAGCGCCTCCTCCCCCCATCCTGCCATTCCCCTGAAGGGCTTATCCGACCACGACGGTGTCTTCGTCGAGGAACTCGTAGTAGGGCACCTCGAGGTTCAGCGGCGCAGGCCCCTTGCGGATGCGCCCCGAGTTGTCGTAGTGGGAGCCATGGCACGGGCAGTAGTAGCCATTGAACTCGCCCATGTTGGGGATGGGTACGCAGCCCAAGTGCGTGCACACACCCAGCACGATGAGCCACTCGGGTTTCTTGGCACGTTCATTGTCATGCTCGGGGTGGCGCAGCTCGGCCAAGTTCACCTGCGAGCACAGCACAGCGCCATGGGTGAGTAGGAGTCCAGATACAATGGGGTGAAGTGTGGATTTATGTGGTAGCGAAAAGCAACCTTGCCTCAACACTGTATAGAGACGGTGGGCATATTTAATTATGGGTACGGGCTTTCGGTCATAGGTCTATGTGGATCTATGGGTGTCTGAGCATAAACAAGAAAATGTGGATGAAGTGATAAAACAAAACTTTCAGATGGCCAGAATTTTGTATCCATGCCCAATTTTTTATTGTCTCATAAGCAATTGGGAGCATGTCCCAAGTGGACAAAACATAATACAAAGAAAGTCAGGGCAGCACGATGACCAGACCTTCTGCTCGACGTTGACCTCCTCTGCGGTGCGGTGGCGGATGAAGAGGGGCTTCCCGCGCCACTTGAGGGTCACGTTCTGGCCCTCGCCAATGTTGTTGAGCTTGACTTCGATCTTGGCCATGGCCATGACGTCGGCCGAGGCACTGAGCGTGGCCACGCCCTTAACAACTGCCGCCTTGGCAACGTACAGGCTCGCCACGGCCGCGGCGCCCGTTACCAGGTAGCTGAACGCCTTGCGGGATTCATAGCTGTCCTGTGGGTGGGGGGGGGGAGATGTGATACCAGCGACATCATGCCTGTTCTCCCCACTAGCACCAGTGTCAACAAAGACCCCTATTCCACTGGCACATTTGAGCTGAGTCGTAGCAGGGGCCCTCATGGTATGGGTGGTTTTCCACATTTTAATAATTGGGCTCAGGGCCAAGGAATGGCAGGGTGAAGACATGTTCAGTGCGTAGGACATAGGTAGCACGGCTTCTGCAGTGGAAAAATCTGGTGCCTACGGAGCCGTACTAGGCTGGATCAGCACGGCCCTGGTGTGGCTTGGCTGTACCAGTGGGAGAAGATCTCAGGTGTACAGTGGAATATAAATATATTCCTAAAATGTTTGCAGTCCCATCGGAACAATATTTGTTCCCATCAGAAAACATCTGTTCCAGTTCGAGTAACCTTGTTTGAGAAACAAAAAGGGGGTACAAATATCCGTGAGGGGACCCTATGTTGCTAAGGGAGAATGAGTGTTCCTGGGGAAAATATATTGTAAGGCATGGGGGGGGGGGGGTGACATGCATCACAAGGTGATGCTGGGCCAGCTTGTGTGACGTTTCTCACCTTTGAGGACTTGTTGCTGTCTTGTACATCTGACCGTCTGTACGCACTGTAGTCCGGGACACTGACATCGGTATGCGCGAAACGTACGCTGCTGGTTGCTGCCAAAGACAAAGATGCCCCGTTGAATCATCCCCAAGATGCTGGGGCAAGCACTGCTTGCAAGGACTGATAAAAGCGTGGCGTGGCCGCTCGATGGAATGGTTGTGGCCAGCACCACGCTAAGCTCCCTTTGTCTCCCAGGTGGTGACATTTACACAACAGGATCAAGGTGCCATGAGTGCCAAAGCCGTTGATGCCACCGCCACGCCTCACCGTCTTCTACCCTCCGCCAGATCCCGCAGCTCCTGCACAGTCGCGACTCGCAATTTGAAAGAACTGCCGTAACATATTTCTGATTTTCCAAGAACTGTCCTTGTCTCCTGCACCTCCGATTACCACGGCTGGCTACATATAGTGCGAAAGAAATTCAACATATATATTTGTTGACAATATATGGTGGATGGTGGCAGAACATTACACACTAGGTGCAGCCATATCTTTCCAAATGTGTGAGGATTATATTGGCCTACTTGAGGCTCATCTACTTACGACTAATTGTATTGATCTGGATGAGTCAGGACTGGTTCAGATATTGTCCACTAATGTTGGCCATGAGAAGGAATTCAATTGAGGTCACTGTTTTTTTTATGGCAAACCCCCCCCCCCCCACACACAACGCAGTGCTCCAACGCACGCAACAGCAAGTCAGGCTCTTCAAATACTACGATTAGCACGGTTGGCTACGTATGGTGCGAAAGTTCAACATACATCTCACCCACCGTGGTCTGTTCGAGTGACTGGCTTCCTACCAACCTCCAGTCTCACTGCATTCAATGGGAGGTTATTTCTCCTTAGCTGCTCATTGTCTGGAATTCCCTGACATCAAAAACATGGCCTGTTAGTCCAATACACATCTTGACCTACTCACATCCCACTGTAAGAGACATCACTGCGCAAGTACAGAAATATCCCGGCTTACGTCGAGAGCATGTGCCTGAAAAGCTGCGACCAATATCGAAACGACGTAAATCAAAGCATTTTTTGTCCAAATCACCAAGATATTATCCATAAGTACTCTACGGTACAGTACATTTCGAGGCGAAGGCTGAGAGGCGACGGATAGTGAAGGCAACGCAAATCAGGAGATGGTAGTGCTAAGGTGACTACGTGATCTCATCCCTCGTGGTTATGGAGCAGAGTTTTGGACATTCTCCCCTACGTCGCGGTTCGTGCTCTGTATCGGGCTCCTATTGAACTATAACGAAAACGACGTAAAACGCTGGTGGGGTATTGCTGTACACATTCACAAACTTGCCCAATTGTTGAGACATAAATGCCACTACTTGACAGCGATTTTCACTCCACTGCTGGATGACGGCCTCTTCACGCCGCGTCGGCCATGGGGGTTGTTTGACCATACTTCACCGCGCTGGTCAGTCGAGGTCTCAACTGGTCCAGGATGTCCTGGCTTAAACAAACTTGGCTAGCGGACAATACTGGGGCTGTATATAACGAGAATTAGGATGGATTTTATTTATTTTATCACAGTTTCTGAGCACAGGCCTAAAGGCCCAACGTGCCAAGACGGCCAGTAACAAACGGCACCGTGAAAGATGCAATCGTTGGTACGTTTTCTGGAACTTATCAAGGGCACATTGAACTTGGAGGGCAAAAGAGACGATGGGAGGGAATTCCAAAGCGGAACAGTGCGAGGGAAGAAGCCTCGATCTCATGTACGGAGACACACCGACTCGGAGCCGCTGTTATATTCCTTGTGTGCCTGCACTGGTCCCACAACATCAAACTCGTGCGAGAAACACTGCCTCAGTACTCTCGTGTAGTGTCTAGGCCAGTGTTAGTTAGACACCTCCAGCGCAGAATCACAAACACAGCTTGTACAACAGTCCGAGGTGGTGTTGTTGTTACTGTACTCCGTAACCTTCAACGCCCGAGGCCTGCACCAATGTCGCCTCGGCCTCCCCTACTAACCCATCACAACGCCGCATTACATCGCCGCAAGAACTAAAACAACCACGAGAACACCATCACCACACGATCACCATCACACCACCACCATCACCACCATCACCATCATCACCACGATCATCACCCCACCGCCGAGGCCTCACCGACGGGGCTCGAGGAGGCTGCGATGGCGGCTGTCCGGGGCAGCAGCTGCCGGAGCGCAGCGGCGGTGAGGCGCTCCCTCGCCGCGTCCGCGACCACCCTCTCGGCCGCCTGGCTCGGCAGCACCACCAGCGCCTTCAGCTGCGAGGCCACGACGCTGGACGAGGCGGAGGCGTAGGGCCCGAGGGCGTTGAGGCGCGACACGAGGCCGATCATGGCTGCGGCGGCGGAGAAGGCTTCTGTGGGGGGCGCCCGGGTCACGGTGGAGGAAGGACGCGGGGCGAGCGGGAGGGGGCGGGGCGAGCGGGAGGGGGCGGGGCGAGCGGGGAGGGGGCGGGGCGAGCGGGAGGGGGCGGGGCGAGCGGGGAGGGGGTGGGGCGAGCGGGAGGGGGCGGGGCGAGCGGGGAGGGGGCGGGGCGAGCGGGAGGGGGCGGGGCGAGCGGGGAGGGGGCGGGGCGAGCGGGAGGGGGCGGGGCGAGCGGGGAGGGGGTGGGGCGAGCGGGAGGGGGCGGGGCGAGCGGGGAGGGGGCGGGGCGAGCGGGAGGGGGCGGGGCGAGCGGGGAGGGGGCGGGGCGAGCGGGGAGGGGGCGGGGCGAGCGGGAGGGGGCGGGGCGAGCGGGGAGGGGGCGGGGCTTGCGGTCCACGCCAACTCGGAGGGTTTACCTCCAGATGGCGAGGTGTGAGTGGAATGGGGTGCCAGCTGGGAGGGTTTACCTCCAGATGGCGAAGTGTGAGTGGAATGGGGTGCCAACTGGGAGGGTTTACCTCCAGATGGCGAGGTGTGAGTGGAATGGGGTGCCAGCTGGGAGGGTTTACCTCCAGATGGCGAGGTGTGAAGGGAATGGGGTGCCAGCTGGGAGGGTTTACCTCCAGATGGCGAGGTGTGAGTGGAATGGGGTGCCAGCTGGGAGGGTTTACCTCCAGATGGCGAGGTGTGAAGGGAACGAGGGTGCCAAGTCAGAGAGTTTACCTTCAGTTGATATCCGTCAGTGGAATGGGGTGCCAACTCGGAGGGTTGACCTCTAGATTGTAAGTTGCCATCTGGGAAGGTTTGCCTCCAGATAAATTAACGTTCACATTTGTACGTATCTTCGCCATAACAAGTCAGAGGCGGTCTTGCTTCACATCAGGGGTTCTCAACCTTTTCGGCCTGGAGGCCCCCCAATCAACACCCCTGGTCACCCCCCGCCCCCCTCCCCTCAATCTCAAAAAGCACAACTCAGGTGACTAAGGTCACAATACAGAGTTGTCATGTCCACGCCTCGAGTTAACGCGGTGCCACGTGTTGTGTATCGGTGTGCTTTGTCGCCGCAACGTGGCGCTGACGTTCCGCGCGCACATTCGACAATTTCTCCTGCACGGTGTCCGTGCCGCAGCCTGTGTGCTGTGCCCCCCCCCCCCAATCCCCTGTAATCCTTTCGAGCCCCCCACGAGTGTGCTCCTGCTCAGAGTCGCACAAAGCGGTCAGCAACGTTGGACACAAACCCTGTCTGCCTGGGGAATTGTTCATCTGTTGCACATGCGGTTGTAAGGTTGGCGTAATATATACATTAATATCCCACAGTAAACGACGCGATTAAACGTAACTTGGTTAGTTGAACACGTAGCAGGCTTTCGCGACCAATATTATCCATAATACAATTTTATTTTAGGTTAGATCGCTTAAATATAAATGTGTCGTTAAACCCGCCACCACCCAACACAGCCAATTAGTTACTAGTTCAGCACCCCGGTGTGATGGAAAGTAAACCCACAACATTGACAAACTCGAGTACCGTAACGTTTCGCCGGTAATTACAACCAGCCACATCGGGCGACAGCCAGAATTGTGACTTGGTTAGTGGTTACATCTCGAGAGGGGTCAAACGAGTGGCCATAATTCGCCTTGACAAAACTCCTTCATTTTGGATTTACCACGAGGGGGGGTGTGGAGGGGGGGCAGTGGTTTTTAATTGGATAATAATCATTATAAAAAATAACACGAGTTATGAATAAGTACTTAATAAGTATCATCGCTTGAAGTCACGCAAGTCTCTTTGGACTCATGTGCTTGACCTTAAACAATGCGAATTCAACCCCGAAGGAGTTTGGAAAGCCGAATGTAGTTCAAAAGAACTCACAAACACCTTGCTGCGAAAGAGAAACGCAGAAGATCCCTGGTTTTGATCTTCTACGAAGCTCATGGGCCACCCTAAACCGCGTCCACTGCACAAACCATGGCAGTAGATGCGTGATTCCTGATGATGCACAAATGGAAAATATGAAACTCTCCAGGAGCAGTGTGCGACTGTGGTCATCCAGAACAGAGGCCGCACATCGTGTAACGACGCAATGTCCCCCGATCTACAAATACGAAGGAGACATCACAGCGATTATAAACTCCGCTTACTCCTGACGCAGCTGTCTGCCTTGTTCGTTGTTGTAACATTCTGACCCGCTCCGCGAGTGGGCATCTGTGAAAAACAGAGCTTTATAGCTCATCTGATTACTCCGGTATATTTATAAATATGCTAATTCTGAGACTAAAATAAGTAATTTGATTCTGAATGTAAGATTACAGTTGTTGCTTCTGCACATACATCAAGCCGCCGTACGACAGAAGACGACTTCGGGGGGCAAAACCCCCAAAGACGCCACGAGGTGTCGCCATCCCCCCTCGTGCCCGCCACGAGGTGGCGCCATCCCCCCTCGTGCCACGAGGTGGCGCCATCCCCCCTCGTGCCACGAGGTGGCGCCGTCCCCCCTCGTGCCCGCCACGAGGTGGCGCCATCCCCCCTCGTGCCACGAGGTGGCGCCGTCCCCCCTCGTGCCCACCACGAGGTGGCGCCATCCCCCCTCGTGCCACGAGGTGGCGCCGTCCCCCTCGTGCCCGCCACGGGAGCAGCCGAGTCACGGTGACAGTGCCGGTTCCCAGACGGCGCGCACGGTCATCATCATCATCAGCAGCGACATGGACGATGACGAGAGTGGAGATGACGAGGGTGGAGATGACGAGGGTGGAGATGACGAGGGTGGAGATGACGAGGGTGGAGATGACGAGGATGGAGATGACGACGAGGGGCGTGTAGGAATCGGCAGCCTGTGGCTCTTTAAAGGACTTCTACTTGACGTTATTCACTTTCTTAGACCTCCTTTGCCAGTACCAAAATACAATAATAGGGGTTTTCCCCTTTTTTCTGGCAACAAAACTGAATTTTTTTTACAAGGATTCATGCCTGCATTAACCACAATACTTGCAGTCAAAATGCAAACAAAAACATACTATGATAATATATGCCGTCCCTTGGTGTGGACCAATCAGTTTCCAGGACAATGCATATATTATCATAGTATGTTTTTTGTTTGCATTTTGACTGCAAGTATCGTGGTTAATGCAGACATGAATCCTTGTAAGAAGGTTTCAGTTTTGTTGCCATAAAAAAGGGGAAAACCCATATTATTATGTATTCACTTTGCGTCGCGGCTCTTGAAATAGTGAGGAGGTTTTTTTAAATCCTTTATATTAAGTTCGCTTGCGTGCTTGCGTGCTTGCTTGCTTGCTTACGACCGTGCAAATCTTTCAGTCGTTTTTTAACCCACTTCCCGTGATCCAATCGAGCTGACATTTTCCACACAGACTCGTTGTGCGTGACAATACATTTTTCGTGAAAATTTTTTTCCAAAATTTTACACTGTTTAGAGAAAAATAAATAAATGTTTCTTTACCAATTGCTTAATGCTGGCAGACAATCATCTGACCCATAGGTGGCAGCCATCTCAAGCCAGAGGACGAGATGACTCTAGCCGCCACGCATATAAAGGATTTATAGTGAAAAACTTAGTTTTTACGGGTTAATTTTTTTACCGAATTAAAATCGACATCTAATGAGCAACGCTGTTGGATTGCCGTGTGTTGTGTTGGATGATTCTTTGTCACCATTAGTTGCTTGGAGGATGTTGTCCACGACTGAAAACCAATGCTTTCATAACTCGACAAATCTTCTTGGTTCTTTCGGTAAAGTCACGTAGAAGGGAAGTAATAAAATAATAAAAATTAAACATAATAAAATATTTTTTATTATTTTATTACTTCCCTTCTACGTGACTTTATCGAAAGAACCAAGAAGATGAATCCCTGCAGTCACGAAAGCTTTAAATCGAAATTTAACTCGACAAATATTTACATTTTAGCGTCTCAAAGTGAGTTTGTCCTCAATCGCTTGTCCCGCTTAACATTGCCATCGGTCATGAGTATTGATCATCGCAGGAGTGTCCAATGCTCTACATTGGCTGTGTTTGGGGGTTTCCATACCGTCGGAGCATCAACAACCTGCACCGTGGACACAAACTCAACAGCCTCGCCACGATCACAGCAAATCACAGCGATAACAACGGAGGCGATGTTTAAATATCCACCATCAATTGGTGGCGAGATGTGATCCCCTTCGCCTGCAGATTGTGAGTGGGGGAGCGGTGGCGCAGTGGTTAGCGCTACGAACCCGGCCCCCCCCACCAACAGCGGTGACGATCGCCTGAAGCGGCCCTGGGACTCCCCCAGGTCGACTCAGCCTCAAATGAGTACCTGGTGCGATGTTTATACATTGATACTGGGGAGACAAAGGCGGCCGGACGTGGTTGCTGGCCACCGACCCCCTCGTGCTGCTCGCTATGGGGCCGGCCATAAATGACGTCACGCGATTGTTGACCCCCCCCCCCTCGTCAGGTAGGGCACTGATAAGGGGATGGCAACTTAACGGAATTGCCGCAACAACATCGACCACAACACCAACAAGGCAGCAATACAAGTCGTAACAAACACGATGAGCTCACTGTCGTTACTTATATAGCAACAACAACAACAACAAAATCTTCTTGGTTCTTTCGGTAAAGTCACGTAGAAGGACATAATAAAATAATACAAATTAAACACAATAAAATACAAATTCTCACAGTGAAAATTGTATTTTATTGTTTTATTTTTTAATAATATTTTAAAGCATAAAAATATAACATAATAGAATACAATTTTCACTGTGAGAATTTGTATTTTATTATGTTTTATTATTATTATTTTATTATTTCCCTTCTACGTGATTTCACCGAAAGAACCAAGAAGATGAATCCCTGCAGTCACGAAAGCTTTAAATCGAAATAACAATAAAAGTTTAAATTGCAACGTCACGAAAACGCCACTCAGACCCGCGGACAGCGCTGCCCCCCGCCCCACCCCGCGCCGCGCCCCCACAATGCACCGCGCGGCCCTCTCCGCGGCCATTTTTTAGTGGGGGGAGATTTTTGTTTTCCGCTCTCCACGGACGCCGCGGGGCTCCCGCGGCGGCGGCGGCGCCATGAGCGGAGAGACGCCGTACATCGGCAGCAAGATCAGCCTCATCTCCAAGGCGGAGATACGCTACGAGGGCATCCTCTACACCATCGACACCGAGAACTCCACCGTCGCGCTCGCCAAAGGTGCAACGGCGGCCGCGGTCTGCTCGGGGTCGAGAGGCCGAGCAAACCCCACCCCCCACCACCACTACCCCCCCACCACCACTACCCCCCCACCACCACTACCCCCCCCACCACCACTACCACCCCACCACCACCCCCCCCCACCACCACCCCCCCCCCCACCACCACCATCCCCCACCACCACCATCCCCCCACCACCATCCACCACTAGCCCCCCACCACCACTACTACCCCCCACCACCATCCACCCCCCCCCACCATCCACCCCCCCCCCCCAATCCACCACTACCCCCCCACCACCCCCCCACCACCATCCACCACTATCCCACCACTACCCCCAACCACCATCCACCACTACCCCCCACCACCACTACCCCCCACCACCACTACCCCCCACCACCATCCACCACAAACCCCCCACCACCCCCCCACCACCATCCACCACTACCCCCCCACCACCATCCACCACTACCCCCCCACCACCATCCACCACTACCCCCCCACCACCCCCCCGGGAGTGGAGTGGGGGGGTCTATTCATCGCCACCTCTCTTGTGATCTTGCCCGTCGCTCCGTCCTCCTCCTGCTGCTGCTGCTGTCTTCACCCTTCCACGGCGTAGGGGGGTGGGGGTCGTCGCCTCGCGCCTCCCCCCTCACGGAGTTGAAGTCCCGGCCGTGGCGTGGGGGGGGCCGCGGTGTGGGGGGCCCCGCGGAGGGTGACGTCACGGCTACTGCTGCTGCTGCGGCAGTCAGTGGTGTGCAGCGCGAGGGCTGTCCGCTGGCTCCGCGCGTCGCTGTCGCCCCGCGTGTTCGTCTCGGTCCGGCTCGTGTCGAGAGAGACGGGAACGGGGCAGTCAGTGGCGTGTTGGGTGGTGCGTGTGTCGGGTGGTGTGTGTTGGGTGGTGTGTGTCAGGTGGTGTGTGTCGGGTGGTGTGTGTCGGGTGGTGTGTGTGTGTTGGGTGGTGTGTGTGTGTTGGGTGGTGTGTGTTGGGTGTGTTAGGTGGTGTAGTGTGTGTTGGGTGGTGTGTGTTGGGTGGTGTGTGTTTGGCCTGGGCTCTGGGTTGTTCTTCGTGCTTTCGGAGTCCCTGACCCTCTGCTCACGATCATTAAGGACCTTCATGATGGTGAGCGGGCCCGGGTAAAACTACGTGGCCGGGAGTCGGAGCCTTTCCCTGTACACCTTGGGGTGCGACAGGGATGTCCTCTGGCTCCCACATTATTTAACATCTATTTCGACTGCGTAGTTCGTGAAGCCTTCAATAGCTGTACCGGGGGAATTTCCATTTGGTACAGATATAATGGGAGGCTGATCGACGCCCTGGTGCGATCAAGGGATGGCTCCCTATTGGTCAACCACGTTATGTATGCCGATGATTTGGTAATAGCTGCTCATTCAGAAGAGGAGTTGGAGATGCTGCTGCTGAGACTGGAGCGTGCAACTAAGAGATGGGGCCTTACCATCAGCCCCACCAAAACTAAGCACCTGCCTGGGTATTTTGTACCATCGGACACTCCACCCCCACAACTCCCAATCGGTGATGGGGAAGTTGTGGAGAGAGTGGAGAATTTCCCATACCTGGGCAGTGTGCTTATGACCGGCTCCAGTTTAACAGCAGAGGTCTCACTCCGAATCAGTCGAGCGGCAATATCTTTTCATCGGTTGCGTAACGCTGTGTGGAAGCTACCTGGTCTGTCGCTCCGCACGAAGCTTCAGGTCTTCTCGGCCACGGTCATTCCCTCCCTTCTATACGCTTGCGAAACGTGGACCCCCCTAATGGAGCATCTTCGCCAGTTGGAAACATTTAGGCTGGCCTGCCTACGATCCATCCTGGGTTTAACCAGGCTGGATTGTGTGAGGAGCTCACAAATCCTTGAAAGATCTGAGCAAAGTCCCATCGGTGAGCTCCTCCGGCAGGCAAGGCTGCGTTGGCTGGGTCATGTAGCCCGCATGCCCAGCCACCGCATGCCTAAACAGCTTTTGTTCGGCCAGATCGAGGGGGCTAAACGGGCGCGGCACGGGCTAGAGAAGAGATGGAGTGATGTGGTACAGGAGGACGTGGAGCTGAGTGGACTTGCCGATGACTGGTACCAGCGGTGTCAAGATCGGCCTCAGTGGAGGAGGCTCGTGAAGGACGCTACTGAGCAGTTGGAGGCAGTCGCCCTACAACAACAACGGAGGCCGGAGGAGCGACGCTCACTACAACGAGCGGAGCGCCGGGTGGCTAAAGCACAGCAAGTTGGTACAGTAGGGGGCAAAGGTGGTGCATCAGCCAGTCATCTCGGTCATCTCGGTCAGTCGACCCGTGGCACCTGCTGGGTCTGCCCCGTGACCTCCTGCCAGCGGGCGTTCGACACTTCACGTGGCCTCAAGGTGCACTTGGCCTGGCACAAGCGTCGTGGTGACGTCACCGCCACTTAGTGGCGAATGGCGGTTGTTGTTGTTGTGTGTTGGGTGGTGTGTGTGTTTGTGTGTTGGGTGGTGTGTGTGTGTTGGGTGGTGCGCGCTTCGCCAACGCATCCTGGCAGGTAAAGCGAAGTTGAAGTGGTTGGTGATGGAGATGATGATGGTGGTTGGTGATGATGGTGGTGATAGAGATGATGATGGTCGTTGGTGGTGATGGTGGTTGGTGGTGATGATTTTGGTGATGATGATGGTGGTGTTTGGTGGTGGTGGTGGTGATGATGATGGTGGTGATGAAAATAATGATGGTGGTTGGTGGTGGTGATAATGATTATGGTGGTTGGTGGGGATAATGATGGTGGTGGTTGGTGGGGATAATGATGGTGGTGACGGTGGTGGGTTCCGTGCAGTGGCGACAGTGATAGTGACGGGCCGTGACTCTTCGCTCCGTAGTTGTACTAACACAGTGATACAGCTCGCATGTCCCACGCGCGCAGATTTTGTTCACTCACGGAGAGAATGATACGGTGGGGGGGCACCAGACGAAGCGGGAAAACAGCCAGGACCGACCGTCACGAGCACTTGCCCAAGTTCTGTGGTCCTACATTGGGATGTTCATGTCAATTCCGCACTGTGGAGCCGTCAACGGCGCTCTCTTGTTTTGACGTCGAGGCTGTCTTTGGACGTCCGTGAAAAATAGCTTCCAGAGCTCCACGCATTCCTCCAGTCTAAATAAAGATCGCGATTCTTTTAATTTCGCGACCCCTGCACCGAAATTCTTAAGGGCGCGGCCTCCCCACCCCATGCCCCAGTGACTCCGCCTCCCCCTGACCGAGTGGTCTGACCTACACCTGAGCTATTCACCAGATCCTCCCCTGATCCACTCACCAGACCTCCACCGTGAACTTAGTCTTTTTTTTCCCCGGTTCCTAATTCAAATTTTCAAAGCTCACCTCACGGGCTACGACTGTGCAGTCCCTCGCCGTTCCGTGGATAAACTCGCCACTGTAATAACAATGTGGATTGTCCATCACGGGCTCGCTGGGATAACCGCGTGTTGACTTTGTGCAGTAACCCTGTTGATCTTTATCTTCACCGAGCCACCATTGCTCGGCGGTTTCATACAATCTCGCGTGGTCTGTACTCGGTGCAATATCCAGCCCTTTTGTTAATCCACTACTCTATGAAATCCTGCACGTGCTGCGTTGGTCGTGGGGTTTGTTTGACTTCGATGATCAACGCAGGGTTGGGGCAGGACCAGCTCATATAGGGGCACCATGGTGACTAGGAGATGTTGACTACCTCGCCTGGTATACAGGAGGTCGTGGGTTCTAGCCCGACCCTGATGCCTGTATATTTGGAGTTTGCATGTCTCTCTCTCTCCCCCCGTGGTCACTTGGATTTTTCTCCGGATTCTCAGATTTTTCCCACCACATTTAGAAACTTGTGTTTTAGAGTATTTGGCTGCTAATACATTTCCACGTGATAAGCCACTTCGTTGAGCTATCATTTGTGGCCAGGTCTCTTCTGAAAAAGATACATTGCTCAGTGGGCCTCACCTGGTAAAGTAAAAAAAAAGTAACTCGACACTGATGTTATCCGCGGTCGGGAATCAAACTCACGTCGCCACTGTCTTCGTAGGTCAACGTGCAAATCACTGCAGTACAATTAACGGTGCATATTAAAGCTGAGAAGATGCATGCTTGGATTACACTGACAGAGAGGAACATTGATTTGAGAACGCAATTTAGAAACACCACATTGTTAAAACCAAGTGGACTTGGGCAGGACATGTCTAGAATGGATGATGGCCAGAGGTCGAAACTCACAAGGGAGTGGCACCTAAAGATGGACAACTGCCACCAAGATGGTCAATCCAGCAATGGGTTGATCATAGATGGGGATGTTAAATGTATTAAAATACATTACGGTTCCATGTGTTCTAATCCGTCTGTGCGGACATGTTTTATACCTTCACCACCATGATGGTGTTTCGACATAACTCACTAAAACAGGAATTGGCCAAGCATCCCATTATAGCAGGACCTTCCTGAAACTTGAGACGGTGTGAGGCTTTCCTGGATAAATGAAGGTCATGATAGCCTCATCATACCTGCATAACAATTAATGCAGATGTGCAGAATCAATACAGTGTGCAGCTTAAGGGGCTCCTGCCTTCATAAAAAAAACTTGGTTGAGGTAGCTTGAGGTTTTTTTTATTGAAGTCCCCTTATGGGAGCAGTTGGGTTCTTAGTGCCTCGTACACTGCATACCAAAACACCTTAGGATTGGTTGAAGTTTTAAATCTGGACACGGAATACATTTTAGTCTTGTGACAAGGTCGCTTCTGAAGTTGCCAGGTCGCTTCTGAAAAATAACTAAGAGCTCTGTCGGCTTTACCTGCTAAAATAAAACATAGTTTGTTTTAAAAGTTAAATTTTTAGTTATTTGCTTACCTTTTCTATACTTTGCACTACTATCAGTGTTTTGTATTGTTTGTTGTAAACTTCTGACCCGGCCCTACTGGACATCTGTTAAAAAGGTGGAGGTTTACAACACATTTATACTTATGCGATCTAACCCAAAAACCTCTTAGTATGAACAGATATGGCTGATGTCAGGTGACTGAACTATTGGGTGCTGTGTGTTCTGTGCGGCGCACACGCAGTCCGCTCGTTTGGCACGGAGGACCGGCCCACGGAGCGCCCAGTCGCGCCCCGCGATGAGATCTTTGAGTACATCGTGTTCCGCGGCAGCGACATCAAGGACATCACGGTGCGCGAGCCGCCCAAGCCCCAGCGCACGCTGCCCCAGGACCCCGCCATCGTGCAGGTGGGACAGGGGAGATTCACCCACGCCAGTCCAACACCGGTCGCTGACGGCCGATCTGTGATCGTGTCACCGTTCGTTGTCAAACGATCTGTAACTCTCCGTCGCTTCGTTGTCACTCGCAGTCTTCCCTAGGCTCGGTCGCCCCAAGGTTCCAGTCGTCCAGCTCCTATGGGCCTTTTAGCGGCATGGCCCCATACGGCCAGCTGGGGCCCGGATCCTTCATGGGCCCCCCCTACGGCTCGCTCGGCTTGGGTAAATATCAGCTGCAAGTCGTTTTGGTGGCGGCACGGCATGCGTGAATGTGTAAATGTAATACGCTTAATAGGCACTTGCAGATTTGACCCACGAGAGATTTGATGAAATTATCACTATGGTTGCAAATAGCTTCAAGGAACCAATTATTTTGTGTGTGCGCGCCTGCCGTGTGCACCTGTGTGTGTGTGTGTGTGTGCACCTGTGTGTGTGTGTGTTCGGCTGGGCCTGCAGGAAGCGGTCTCTCTCCCCTCGCGCAAAACTCGACTCTGTCGGGGATGCAGCCACCGCGAGGCGGGGCCTTCGGGGAGACGAGCTTCACGCCAGACTTCCTGTCCCCGACGAGCCTCTTGCCCTCGCAGGGTAAGCCCACTGCTACCGCCACATTTACCCCCTCAGCCCCCCCGACTCGCATTTTGCCCTACCCGGGTTCCCCCACCACCCGCCTCTACCACCGCCCCACTAGCCTGACACGGACGTTCCTGTGCAGGACATCGCGGTCAATTAGTGGCTTTCACAAGAGAGCGCTCATTGACTTTGGAAGCACCGTAATGCACCGAGCCCTTTCGGAAATTCAATAACAAATGAACTTGACGCACTCAAGCGCATGGTGATAAATAGAAGCGATAAATTGCAGGAAACTGTGCTGCACTCCTGGGTGAAGGTCGTGCACAACTGCGTACGTCCTGCTGCTGCTGCCTGTGTTGCGGTCACCCAAACACCAACCTCCCTGCTTTCGAGCCAAAACTCATCGCCGTCGCTTCCAAAATGAGTCCAAACGCATTGCTTCATAACATGACTGAGCGACCGTCTATACGGCCGCTGCAATATTGCCCAGCTGCCATTTCGAGTTCACTTAAACATGCAGGCTAATATTTTTTTTTATGTCTCTCAGGTCATTATATCCATTAGGCGAAGGTAGCCTGTTTGACACCTTCACAATCAATTCTGGAGTTCAGAAGGACTCTTGCTGAATTATGCAGCAATCTTCCCCAAGCCAGATCCAACTCGTTTATAATCCTGTGCTGGATGAAATCCCTAAGTAAGTAAATAGAAGCGCAGGTAAGTGGCTCACAGGATGATGACTCGTGTCGTTTGGCCTCGCAGACGTCCCGCGAGCGGTGTCGCCCCCTGGAGGCCTCGGTGGCAAGCCTACGCCGGAGCGCGCGGCGAGCGAGAAACCGCTGACTTCTACCGCCGTGGGCGACCGGCGACCGAGCCAACAAGCCAAGGCTCCCGGCGTGCCACCTGCGCATAGGCCCGGCACCGCTAATGATGCCAGGAAGGGCGGCGGAGTGCCAGGACCCGTCGACAGTACGTGTGGCCCATGCCGTTGCTGCCGCCACCAGTTTTTGAGAAGTTCGGCGGATGCAGGAAGCTGTTCCCTCAGAGCTGACGGCATCTGTGTGTTCATTGCCACGCAGGGCACATGGATGGGCACAAGCCAGAGCGGACGGATGACCGGGGCCAGACATTCCGGAGGCGAGGTGGTGGTTACCGGCCACCAGTGGGCCCTACATCACCAATTGGCGGTGTCGGCGGTGTCGGCGGTGTCGGCGGTGTCGGCGGTGTCGGCGGTGTTGGCGGTGTTGGCGGTGTCGGCGGTGGCGGCGGCGGCGGTAGAGGTGGCGAAGGTGGCAGAGGTGGCGGAGGTGAGCTCCGCTCTGCTGAATTTGTTTCCATGCGATGACTCAAGAAAAAGAAAAGGTCTGAACAAGATTGAAATAGGGGGTCGATAGCACGGACCACTACGGGAAGAGCGTTTTGGACTATAGGGGCCGTAGAGGAGAGCACCTGGCAAGCTCTGATGGGCAACCACCCAAGTATTTACGAGGCTTATTTGCTTCCAAGATCCAGTGAGATTGGACGCATACCTGACAATGTGGTCATGTTGTAGTGATTTGATTGCGCCCGTGTAACCTTGCAAGTGACCAGCCACCACTCCCCCGACAGCCCCTCCCCTAGCATCACCACCACCCCCTACCCCGACCACCTCTCCCCTTTTCCAGACTGCACCTACAGCAGCCTGGGCAGAGTAGTACGCACTCCGAGCCGTTGTGTGTTTTGTGTATTTTGGCGGTTATCCGGGTCGTGCAGGGCCCCCCCGGCGCGGCCGGGATGGTTTCCGAGGCCGCGGCCGCATTGGGGGTGGCCGCAAGGAGCAGCCGATGAAGTTTGAAGGGGACTTCGACTTTGAGAGCGCCAACGCACAGTTCAACAAGGAGGAGCTAGAGAAGGAGTTCCAGGACAAGCTCAAGCTCAAAGGTAGGGGCCGTGTCACAGCACCATCTGCAGTAGGGCTGGTGAGCCTAAGACTCTCCGGCCAGAAGCAAGCAACTCCTTCGTATGGCCTGTTATTTAGTTGTTTTACCTTTGATGTACAGCCCTTTGAGATTACCGATTTGAAAGGTACTGTATACAACTGACTTTATCGGTTCACACGGCACACGACTTATATTTCATACAACCCCAAGTCGTGATTTCATGTGGACCAAGACTTAATTTCATACAGCCTGTAATCACATGAACCCTACCGCTTTGAAACGGCAAGTGATATTTATCCATTACTCGATGCATTATTTTGGTGCTGGAGAGGAATATTTTCAATCTGGCAAGACTGTCTTCTCATTTGAATGTACTCAAGCATGTAGGTACAACCTGAAGGCGTGTGTTCGCGTGTGGCCTGCTAAAGATTTGTAAAAGTCCAAACCATCCACAAATTAGTTAACTGTAAAATTAAAACGTTTTAGAAAAACCTTGTTTTCTTCTCTTAACATCGTGAATATTCTTGAAAGAGAATATCCTGAAGCAGAAGATTTGTGCTGGATACAACTGAATTTGCAAATGTAATTTGTAACTTTCATCCTTACCCAAGTAGTTATTGTTAAATTTGAGTGTGAAATTGTATTAAGGGACTTTGTTGTCTTGGTGTGTGGTCTGGGACTGTTCTTCCTGCTGTTTCGCTGCCTTGCCAAAATTTGGGAATTGATGTACAGTACTATATTGAATTTTTGTAGTGATTTGCTTACCTTTCCTATACTCTGCACTCCTATCGTGTTTTGTACTGTTTCTTGTAACTTTCTGACCCACCCCCTACTGGACATGTGAAAAAGAGTGTCATAGTTCATAGGATTTCTCTAGGATAAATAAAAATTCTGATTCAGATTCTGAAAATGTACTGATCGATGTATGTACAAAGTAACGTTGAGGGCAGGCGAATGTTTAACCAGTTGACGCTGCGCGGTTTCTGCGTAGACGACCGCGGGGGGGAGAAGGTGGTGAACGGCGAGGACAAGGAGGGCGGCGCAGAGACGCAGTCGCACGAGGACGACAGCGCCTACTACGACAAGACCAAGTCGTTCTTCGACAACATCTCACGCGAGAGCGACCCAAGGTGAGGCCCCCCCCCATCCAACCCGTACCACCGCTTCAGTGATGACGGCTCCCGCGTGGTGCTGCCGCGTAGCGTCGGTGTGCCCCGATCGGTGTGTAGCTCCGTGTGGTATCACGTTTGCGGTGCTGTTCTGTCCGCACCTCACCGCGTTGCCTGGTGCGCTATCCGACGCCTCACGTTTAACCGCACCTGTCTGGCGCCGACCACCCAGGGAGCGGCGCTCGACGTGGGCGGACGAGCGGCGCATGAACGTCGAGACGTTCGGGGTCTCCTGCAGCCGGGGTCGGGGCGGCTACTACCGCGGGCGCGGTTTCCACCGCGGAGGCTTCGGCTACGGTGGCGGTTACTACCGCGGCGCGCGGGGGTCCTTCCGAGGGGCGACTGGGAACCCCCGGGGAGGCGTGGTGCGGGAGTTCGGGTACCGAGGAGGCCGCGGAGGAGGGCGGCTGTGGTCCGAGATTGATCAGAAGGTGAGCCGAAGCGTCACGCTCCCGAGCTAGCCTCGTCCATAACAACCCGTGGAATTTTTACGTGCAGATTTAATTCGACCAGTAGATGCCAACTACAGTGTGCAGTGTGAATTCTGTGAGAATCCAGCACTCATCAATTCACTCCAGTCACCCAGCGGTTAAGCCTCATCTGTCGCTACTACCATGGTTACTGTTCCTGTGACATTCCGATTTTTCCTCCCAAGTTGGGTGCGAGATCTACCAAACTGCAAATGTCATCCAGTGTTCACCACGTTGCAGGCCACTACACTTCTCTTTCTGCTTCGTCATTCGCACGGCTTTACTCCGAAACCCTTTCCCCATCGTCTCTTTTCCCATGTTCGTGTAACCATTCTCATTTCAAGAAACATTAACCTCTTCATCTGTTGCCATTTTAATTGTGCTGTTTGTTGCTGGCCACTTGGCATTTTTTGGTCTGTGCTTAGCAACTGTGATATTTAAAAGTAGTTTTATTTTAACAAATAAATACATTCCGCAAGTTGTCAGACTAAAATAAAAAATGCTGGCCAAATCAACACCAGACAGTGTTCATTTAGTGACCAATTTCGATCTTAATAAGTAAATGATAATCACAAAGTCTTGACTAATATTCCAGACTCATGTGCTGAGTAAATGAACGCCGGTCATGACGAACTGCTTGATGTTTTGCGACGGCTGAAGTACAACGGTAACCGGCGTGTCCGCTGTGGCGTCTGTTCTTACAGAGGGATAACAAAGTGACGTCTTAGAAGAGGAGGAAACGTCGACTTCAGGATGGCACCAAGGGGGGTGGTGGTGGTGGGGAGGGAGTCGGGTGTGAAGCACTGCAGGGGTAGAGCGTTACATCGGACGGACAGGCGAACGGACTCGCCATCGCTGTGCCAGACGCAGGAGGTGGGGGTCACGTGTGTCGGATACTGTATTTTTAAATGTCCTTTTTAAAAAACTAAAAAAGTGAATAAATATTTTGAATGGAATGCTTTATCGCGATCAAATTAAAATATTTACGAGCATCAGTTGCTGAAGAGCTACACGGAGATTGTATGACTGACGAGATGACTGTTTTTAACGTTTCTATTTGCCAGACACCCAGAATCCATCGTTAAATTATTGAGCTGGCCGAGTAGAATAGACGACACCATCGTTCAGGCTATGAAGAGTTGGGGGAGGCAGAAGCACAACAGTCGTGCGGCCAAACACTCTGGTCTTCATCCTCAAGTGGAGTGAAGAGAATCTAAAACACGTTAAACTCGTCGGCGTGGTGAATAACGCCGGTGCAGGGCACGCGTGGGTGGGCAGCTGGAGGGTCCAAGCGGTGGGGTCTCTTGAGTCGGGATCCAGTAACAAATCGGCAGGACCCGTCGTCCCCGTGTTAATAAAATACACTTAACAAGCTGTTCAATCCAAATTCACCGAATTACCTTTTTCTCTGAATTGTATTGGGCAACCTAATGGCCGTCTATATGGGAGTGCTAAATATGACCACGGAGTTCACACGAGAATGAATATGGGTTCAAATCGACAGCAAGCCCAAAGACTACAGATGTGACTGTGAGACCTTGACAGGACCGACTGGGTATGATGTGAGTTTCTGTAATTAAACCTCAATTATGAACCCTTTCACAACTGGTGCCGTAGATTCGCAGGACTGTCCTGATATTTCACGTGAGCAAATGTGGATTTTGTTTGCGGGACACACACTGTCTGCTGAAATGTCCATCTCCAAAAGATTTAACGTCGCACATTAAGCAATTTTACCGAAACTCAAACGGACCCCAGTTTACCAAGCAGAAAAAGGGGCTGGCTTGCAGGGGGTGGCATAAAGTTGAAAAACAGCTGTGCGAGGGTTAAGCCAACGCACGATCGTAGTGCTTTGTAATCAGGGGTCACAGAATGTAGTTGCGTGAAGCCACTTGTCAGGCACCGCATGGCCTGCTGCCGCGATGCACCGTCACCTCAAGGGGAACTCGCAGTTCTGCCCTCCCCCGGGGCTCTGGTAGGATCTGGGCGAGGGGGAACCTGAAGCGATGGAATGTTTCGCCGTTGGGAAATCGCCATATGTAGCGAGCCTCTGGGCGAGGGATTTCACGAGTGTCGTCGCATGCGACACGGAGAAATGGCCACAACCCTGGGGTCTTCTGGTCAACAGGGGAGCCCCACCCCCCTTTCAGTTAATGCACTGCCTGGGCCACTTTCAGGCTGTCGAGCATAATCACTAAAGTCGTTTTGTCTCATCTGGATTTGTCACCCAAACCGCACAGACGTAGACAGAAAATGGGGGGGCCTCGTAAATTCACTTAATGCAAAGTGACAATTTCATGAAGCGAGATTATAGTCGTGTAGCATTCAGGACCTTTCATTTCCCAAACACTGAAATCGATACGAGTGCACCACAGAACGTCACCAGTAATGAACGTTGATGTCGTGACCCTGTTTTTTTTTTAAGTCAAACAGCCACCACCACATTCTGCGGGGCAGCAGAAGCACCTGGTGCTCTGCCGGCGGTAGCCATGACGCAACCAAAAACCATCGTCCCTCTCTTGAGTTGCTGCTTTAGTGTGGTTAACACACCCCGTGGGTAACAAACAGTCTTTAATGCAAATCACCGCTTCACGGTGGAGATTCTGGCACTAATGAGTGCACAAGAAGCCCAAACCCAGCCCCCCCTCCCGTTAAGAGCATTAGTGCGAGCGCTGTTTTAATAAACACAATCAACTTGTATAAATAAAAGTCGTGTGCTTCCTCGCTTGTCTTTCTGGCCCTCACGATCAATCCAAGTCGCCGTCGAGCAGCAAAATAAACTTGCAAATCCTCACTCGTCAGCAGTAACCGACGTCGCCGCGACCGTCCACAGTGTTTTAGCCGGGCGGCGACGGTCTAGAACTGTCTTTTTTTTTTAAATAATAAAATAATGGAACCTGAAGATGCGTGCGTGCAGTCGTGGCGTCGCGGGGAAAACGAGTGTTAAATTGGGCTTGCACTGTACACGACGGGCAGTGTTCACTTGTGGACTAAATGTGAATAAAGACGAGGACTGTCGGCTTCTACCCCGTGACTCTCTTCTCGTGGCGATCGACAGCTTCCGACAGTGGTGACATGTTACCTTCCTCCCCTGGTATACACGAGGTCGTGGGTTCGCTCCCGAGCCTGACGCCTGCTGTATATTTGGAGTTGGCGTGTCTCTCTCCCCGTGGTCGCGGGGATTTTTCTCCGGGTCCTCCCGTTTTCCACTCCACATTTAGTTGGTTGATATAAATGTCCACACGATAAGCCACTCTGTTGAGCTATCAATTGTGATAGCCAGGTTGCTTCTGAAGAGCTACATAGCTGAGTGAGCCTTACCTGGTAAAATAAAAACACTTTTTTTTACCTGGCCACCAATGGAGGTGGAGGTTGCACCACCCCCCCTTTTGTCGTTCAAGCGCAATAGTAACGCCCCACGCTCCGAGGTGACACCATTTATAGCAGGAGGGCAATGTAAACGCATCCTTCGACGCAGCAGCTCAACATAGGAGGCATTTCACATGCATGTTTTAGGCTGTATTTTCAGTACTGGAATACAAAGAACAACGAAGAATAGTCTCACTGCAGGCAGTTACAAGCTGCCGTCTCGCACAGTAGAAACCAGTGTACACATACATACCTTTACAGGAGCACCATTAGCCATAGAATAGCAGCTCGCACTTTGGAAGGTCAACGCTCTACCCTCTGCATATGCCGTTGCAAGATTCATCTCTTGTTATATCGTTGAGCTAATATTCGTTAGTAGTTTTTAACTACGCTCTTTTTAGACAAAAAAAAAACAGTGTTACGTGGGGGTGGGCAGTAAAAAACAAAGAGAAACAACGTGGACGACGCAGCAAGCCATGTAAAATACCTCCTGTTCCAGCCATGGAAGGTTCTCTCAGAACGGGACGCTTTGCACACGGGTCAGCTCAATGGAATGCCTCCGCACAACAATAACGACAACACAACGCGTAACAACACTTGCGGGCCACCGGCATCACACGTGCGGGCTTTGCGTCGCGCAAACTCACGTTGAACGTTGAGAACATTCGCTCCTGAACGCATTGGCGGGACTACACCACTGTCGATGGCAGGCGCTCTTCGCAGGGTTTCAATCCGACCTGGCCGGGCTTTCTTTATTTTTACTCTAACCCGGGCCAAGGCCTTCCCCCCCCCCCCCCCCCCCAATGCCCACACCTTGGTCTCAGATTGTTGGTCATAAAATAGTTTTGAGTTTTATTTTCAACGCCCACAACAACCGCGCGCGAGTTTTGTGCACGGGCAGCGGCAAGGCACCGCATTGAGAAATACCTTTGGCTAGCTCGAGCGGCGATGGCGCTTTCCTCGGGCTTGAACGCCAGCCCGTGGCCAATGCCGGGACGTGGTTCCCCCCCCCAACAAAACTAAATATTGCCCCGCAGACGTACGTAACGCTTTAGTGTCAAAACGAAGCTACCACCCCCAACCCTACTAGCGCCGTGCAGGCACCCACCGCCACTACCCGGTGCCCCGCCACCGTGCCGGAAGCCAGTTCCCCACGGGACGGGGCGGGGGGGAGTGGCGCCTTAAATCGGCACTCGGCTACGGCGATCCCCCCCCCTCGCTGGCGTTGAGTTGAGCTCAGCTGCGGCTCGCAGCCCACGGTGCAGGCGGTGAACAAGTGCGCGTGTGCGCACGTGTGTGAGAGTTTGAGAGTACAAGTGCGAATGTGTGTGTGTGGCAGAGGATGTGATGGTGTACGGTAGTGTGCTACTGTGTAAGAGTGTGTGTTAAGATATTGTGTGAAAGCGTGACGGTGTAATATGATAAAATGGTGTGGTAGTACGAAAGTACGTGTGTTTCGTTACAGTGTGGTAGTGCGCTTGTGTGTGTGTAATAAACAGAGTGCGCGCCCTTGCGACAGAGTTCCTGCCGTAATCAAGCTCTCAAGCCGGTGCAGCGACCGCTCAGTACGGCCTCGTGTACACCCTGCGCTCTCCGCCAGGGCCCTGCCCGTAGCCCGGCGCTCCCAGGCGCTGCGTGGCGGCGCCGGCGCCCGGCTGGTGCGGTATGTACGGCGTGAATTCCGCTGACGCCACGGCTGCCGTGCCGTCGCACGCCTCCGTTGACCACACGGACGGCGGGAAGACCGCTGGCGCTGCAGAGTCTTCGTACCACGGCACCGGAGGACCGGCGTCCGGGTACGGAGCCGTGCTGGTGGGCACCAGCGTGGAGGCGGCCATCCACGGCGATTTGAGAGGCCACGTTTTTGTCTTTTCCTAGTAAAAGGCAAACGCAGTGAGGCGGAGAAACGCCGTCAATAACGTGATTCATTATCCATGTCATGACTATCCTTGTTTTGTCAAGAAAGCCTCTATGGGTCTCAAGACTCTTACAGGAGGGGGTTGGTATTGCCATGTGTAATCCCAATGGAATAATTTCCAGGTAGTTTCGTTTACATTGTATGTTTTTTTGCTATGGGAGGGAACCGGGAGGAAACCCACGCACAACAGAGGGAGAACATACAGACTCCACAGAGAAAGGTGCTCAAGTCGGGAATGAAACCCAGGCTTTTCTTACTCCGATGCAGAAGTGTTACCACTGTGCCACCCTGCTAACCGACGGCAAAGAGTTGCGAACGCCGAGTGTTTTCACTACCAAATATGAATTGCGTACGACACTTAAAAATATAATGCGTCGCAATGCGGCGTGCCAATTTTACCGCCCAGCAGCTTGGGAGTTCGCATCGCGTGTCAGAGAAATAAATAAAATTAACGTGCTGAAGAGCAGCAGCGGGTCACGTGACCCTCGCAAGCCCCAGTGAAGAGGCGTTCTGTAATATTTTTTAAGCTGAACAACGCGTTCACAGTTCCTGGCGAAGCTCCCAGCTTGTGGAAGATAAAGCATCAGAGGACAAAGTGTCGAACAACACGCAGGGTCTGGAGCACATCCCAGAACACAAATCTGAGAGATGTTTTAAAGAACAAAATACGTTGGCGGTTACCTGCGAGACGGTGTCTGGTGGAGCGCGGGGCATGGACAGCACGGCCGCGACTTGCTGCTCGCCGCTGCTGTGCCGCCTGCGATCGCGTGCACACACACGGCATTCATCACCACGCTGGCTACCGCACAACAGCTGGGGCAAGTGAGCACTGCAAGTGAGCCTCTGTGTGCGGTTTAACGGTGTAGGTCGGCGAGATGTTGGGTGTTGATGTTGAACTTCTTTCGCGCCGTACATCGCCAACCGTGCTAATCGGAGGTGCCAGCCGACGACGATCGCAATAAACTCCCAGATCGTTGCCTGCGCTCGACGAGACAAGACCTCTCTGCATTGGGAGATGACGTAAAATTGCATTGCAATCTCACTGACTGCACATAAACATTTCGCTTTGGCTAAATGAAAAAGGAATGCACCCAAACTCTTCAGATCTCGGATGCGAAGCAGCGGTTGAGTCTGGATAGTGCTGTGACAGGCCGACCAGCAGGCCTGCAGGGCCACGGTGCCATCAATAGAAGGTCAACGCAGGAAAATCCATTGTTGCGCAGGCAGTCCACCCAGAGATACGAACGTCCGACTTACGTAAATGCACAAATAACGACTTGCGAACGTTCGGTCGAACTTACGAACCAAACCGCGGAACTATTTTGTTCGGAGGAGCGATCCTCCACGAGATGTATTGAGTCCCGGTATACCGCGTGATGCAAAGACAAAGACACCCCCCCCCCACCCCTCTATAGCCTTAACAGACTGTTGGGGCAAGTGCTGTTAGCGAGCACCTATAGAGAAGGCCGGCAAGCACACGAAGGGGATGGGTGGTCAGCACCACGCCCGTCCACCACCCGCGTTGACGCAAACCCTTTCCCAAAAGGAAGCCAGCATCAGGAATAAAGGTAAGTGAAAATTAAACTGATGTTTTTCCTTATGTTACTTTATATTATGTTTCATTTACTATACTGTATTTATGACAGTATTACATACAAATGTACAAATATGTTAATTTGAAGCTTTCGTGACTGCAGGAATTACTCTTTGGTTCTTTCGGTAGCTTGCGTACCGTACCACACGTCGCCCTACTCATTGACATGCTAATTTTTCCTCTGCCCCCTCCCTCTCTCCGACCCCGCCCCCCCCCCTCTCTCTATTTAACGCTCCGTCACAGAGACGATCTCTCTCTCTGTGCCGATGCGTGTTCTCTCTCTGTGTATCTTTGTGATATCTGTCTGCTTATATGTCTGTCTATAGTTTTCTGGTTAGATGTTTGTTGCTATTTCTTTCTTTTATACCTGATGATGATTGCTTGTGTTGCAATCGAAACGTCGTAGTATGCTATTGTTTCATTTATTATTTTATCTTTATACGTAACTTTACCGAAAGAACCAAAGAGTAATTCCTGCAGTCACGAAAGCTTCAAATTAAGATTGAACCACTTCTACGGGGAAGTTTTAAGTTTATTTTTTCTCTCTCCCTCTAGATTTTTTGTTTTGTCTCTCTGCCTGTGTCCTCTCTTTGGAATTTTCACACTTAAATTCTAACTTAGCAATCTTTGAAATACGTAATCGACCAGGCTATGCGTTAATTGTGTGTTGACCGACTGTGTTGCATTACATTACATTTCGATATTTTGCTAGGTTATTTAATTTTAGTGTGTCTTTCTCCCTTTCTCCTAATTTTCAAGCTTGCGTACAGTACCACACGTCGCCCTACTCATTGATATGCTAATTTTTCCTCTGCCCCCTCCCTCTCTCCGACCCCACCCCCCCCCCCTCTCTCTATTTAAGGCCCCGTCACAGAGACGATCTCTCTCTTTGTGCCGATATGTGTCCTCTCTCTGTGTATCTTTGTGATATTTGTCTGCTTATATGTCTGTCTATAGTTTTCTGGTTAGATTTTTGTTGCTATTTCTTTCTTTTATACCTGATGATGATTGCTTGTGTTGCAATCGAAACGTCGTAGTATGCTATTATTTAATTTATTATTTTATCTTTATACGTGACTTTACCGAAAGAACCAAAGAGTACAAATATGTTATTGATGAGTTGAACATTGCCTCCTTTTTTTGTTGAATCTAATTGTACGTACAGCATGCACAGTACACATACAACTATAGACTGAATTCCGAAATACGGACAAATCGACTTACGAACGGATCTCAGCAACGTAACCCGTTCATAAGTTGAGGACTGCCCGTTACTTTACACCTATGCTGCCACACCATCGCCAACTAGAACCGACCAGCGTGGTGAAGTATGGTCAACTAACCCACGCACACACCTGCATGGTGCAGGGAGGGGGCATCAACCAGCAGTAGACCTGACGCAAAAATGGGCTGCAGATTAACACGAAAACGCAATCATTTAGGCCGATGTAACGAGGCGTTTTGCACAAGTGTCCAGAGCCAAAACGTCGTGCCCTCGTCGGGACGGATTATCGCGTAGCGGAGGAGTTAAGGGAGCTAACTTCTTTCGCACCGTACGTAGCCAACCGTGCTAATAGGAAGTGCGGAGGTAAGAACAACAAACTATGGATCTCTGTGTGAGTATGAAAGTATGTTTAACACATCGCGACCAATAACATCCATAATAGAGGTTTTTGGGTTAGATCGCGTAAATATATAAATGTGTCGTTAAAACCTGCCACCACCCGACACAGCCAACTAGTAAGGGTTCAAATTCGATAGATTCTCTAATTAGGGCAGCGTACAATACAAAGGCATCGTACTTCAATAGGGATTACCTTTGGTAGGGCTATTTTAATAAACACAATAGACAGGAAGGTCAAGTTCAAAGGGCTCGCATAATGCACATGCATAATGTACGTTGCCTCAGTAATCCCCCCCCCCCACATTGTGCAAGAGCGCAGAAGCGTGGTCAACACATCTACGCCTCTATATAAGGAACGAAACAGTAAGTCTTCTCCACAAATATGGCTGTCGCCTGATTAAGTTAGTTGTAATCACTGGCGAAACGTCGTACTCAGATTGTAAATGTTGTGGCTTGGCTCTCCAACACACCGGTGTGCTGTACTAGTGACGAATTGGCATGTTCTGTTGACGTGACAACCCTTACTAGTTGGCAGTGTCGGGTGGTGGCGGGTTTTAACGACACATTTATATATTTACACGATCTAACCCAAAAACCTCTATAATGGATGTATGTACGTATGTTGAACTTATTTCACACCATATGTAGCCAAACGTGCTAAGCAGGTGTGGGGGAAGGACAACTGAACATAAAAAGCAGTTCTAAAGAAATGAGTTTTCAATCTAGACCAGGGGTCGGCAACCAAAATAACAAGAAGAGCCATTTCTTTCCAATTCGGTACAAAATTCAGTATTTCAAGAGCCGCAATGCATCTATGTACATACTGTACATACGTACATATCGTCAAGAAGCAGCCCGTAAAGAGCCGCATGCGGCTCCGGAGCCGTAGGTTGCCGACCCCTGATCTAGACGAATTAAGAGTGCATAGCTCCAGTGGCCGCCTAATATCGGAAGGCAGAACGTTCCAGACGGCCGCAGAAGTGCATCTAACAGTGTGCGATCCGGTAACCGTCTTGGTTCAACGGCTATCCAAAAGCCGCTGCCAGGACGACCGGAAAAACGAATCTAAAACATCCCAAACGATGGTGTCGGCTGCTCAGTGTCCGCGTGCGGCCTCACCGACGCTGGCTCACGGCCGCCACCAGGTCTGGCCCCGAGAACATGGAGAAGCACGCGTGCCCGTTGGCCGGTAGGGGCTCCTCCCCGTGCTGGGCCGGGCGCCCGCCCAGTCCGAGCCAGCCGGCTCCTGGCGCCGCCACCCTGCACAACACACCTCCGATTAGCACGGTTGGCTAGGTACGGTGCGAAAGTTCAACATACGTACAAAGACAAAGATCCCCCCCGTTGTAGCCTTAATGGACTGCAGAGGCAAGTGCTGTCAGCGAGCACCTATGAAAGCCGGCACAGCACACGAGGGGGTGGGTGGCCAGCACCACGCCCGGCCACCTTTGTCTTTCTAGTGTCCATGTTTACGCACCGCACCAGGTACTCATTGGGGGCTGAGTCGACCTAGGGGAGCCCCAGGATCGTTTCAGATAATCTTCACTGGTGTTGGTGACCGTGAGCGGGAATCGAACTCGGGTGGCGGGGTTCATAGCGCACTAACCGTTGCACTACCGCTCTCCATCCTAGACAACAACCGCCATTCACCACTAAGTGGCGGTGACGTCACCACGGCGCTTGTGCCAGGCTATGTGCACTTTAAGGCCACGTGAAGTATCGAACGCCCGCTGGCAGTAGGTCACGGAATAGACCCAGGTGCCATGGGTTGACCGAGATGACTGGCCGATGCACAATCCTAGACACAGGTACACACAAGCGCACACGCAATGGCACCCATCTCCCTCTGACGGTGATGGCAAAATCAATGCGGTTGTGCACTCGCGATGTGGGCGATGTGGGCGATGCGAGCGGTGCGGCTGCCATGGATGGGGCGGTCGCTGCGGTTGCTGCCGGCGCTGCAGCCCTTTCTCACTTGGGCATGAACGAGTCCTTGCACTGCCAGGCACGGGCGGCCTCCCCGATTTCACGAGCCGCCGGCGCCGACTGCCACTCTCCCGCCGCCACCGCCTCCCCGAGTGCCGGCTGCGCTTGACTGCTCGGTGTCGCCCGGTGGCCCGGGCCGTGCTGGTGCTGAGACGACTTCTGCTGCTGTTGGTGCTGCAGCACTTGCGCCAGACCCGTCACGTAGCGCGCGTACTCCGGGTCGCCCTTGACTGACGTACGGTGAGAGTGGGGCAGGAGAGAAGGCAGGCGCCATTAGAAACCAACGCTGCTGCTTGGAGGAGCTCGGTTGGCTCTCGGTTACCCGTGGGCGGATGATCTGGGTTGCTGATTAACCGTACTTGCAAAAAAAGAACCAAACCATGTTCACGGCTGACGGTTCTATTATGAGATGCTCCTCAGTGATACGCAGTTTATGTGGTGAATTAGCCACTTAAATTCGGAACCAACCACAACAGTGAGTTCCCAGCTCATCAAACCCTGCAAAAAGCACGACAGCAAATCGTCGAAACAATCCTCCATTGCGTTTTCGCGTCGTGCTGAGCGCTGTTCGACATCGCGTCCATTTTGCTCCGCATGCCGGGGGCCTCCTTTCAGGAACCGAATTGTCGGATATCGCCCCGAACAACACACAGCACATCCCGAGAAACACACACGGAAACAAACGGCACGACCGCTAAACCTACGCCGCGCGGTGGTCAACTCGTCACCTGCGGGGTCGAGGGAGAGGAAGGTTTCGGGGACACCGCACAGACCGTCTGGCTGGAAGCGATTGGGCCACGTGTTGTTCCTCACGTGCGCCGTCTTGGCCGTGCCCTCGCCGGGCCCCGGCCCGAGCCGCCCATGCAGCTCCCACGCCGACCAAATTCCAGCTGCCGCCTGCGCCGCCTGTGCCACCTGCACCGCCTGCGCCGCCTGCTGCTGCTGCTGCTGCGGAGTCAGCGGTGGCGGCAGGGCGGCAGCTCCGGAACCGGGGCCGTGAGGCGACCCCTTGAAGAGCGTGGTGGGGCCGAGAGCACCCAGCATCGGGGGCGGGAAACCACCGCCAGCACCGCCAGCACCGCCGCCACTGCCTCCACCGCCACCGCCGGTGTAGCGCGGTGGGAACGGCGCTCCCGGGTCCGGCGTGCGGCGCTGGTTCATCGGCGACGGCTGCTGCGACTTGCTGAGTCCGACGCCCGACAGGAAGTCTATAACCTCCTGCATCTCCTGGTCGCTCGGCAGGTTCAGCCCCGTGCCCCGCTTGACGCTCGATCCCGCCACCGCGGCGGCGGCGCCGGTCGCGCCGCCACCAGTGCCGCCACGTGCCGGGCTACCGGAGGACGCGAGTTTGGCAAGCGGCCCGGAGGTGGCCTTCCACGAGCCGGCGCCACCGACGGCGGACGGCGGCACGAAGGCGCGCGTCGCCTTCTTGTCTTCGTCGTGGCGGGAGGGGCCGCTCTTGGCGGCGCCCTGGAACGTGACGGAGGCGGCGTGCTTCTTGGTGAGGCGCGAGGTGAGCCGCGAGAACGTCTTCTGGAAGCCGCCGCTCGGCTTGGCGCTCGCCGCCGTGCATTCTGGGAGCTCGGCCATGCTGGGCGAGTCGGCCGCCTCGCGCCTCAGCAGCAGCTGGATGCAGGGCAGCGCCTGTGCCCTGCGAGTGCGCGCATGAGCACCAGCCTCGTCAGCTGGATCAACGGGAGCCCAAAAGATTACGCGAGCGGCTTTGCCACACTTTACCCCACCACAGCCAACCGCATGTGACCTGCATATAAACTAACGACACACCAATTTAAATCAATCGGAGCGCACGCGTGAAAATATAAATGTGTTAAAATGAATTGCTAGCTTATGGGATAATGTTCGATTCAATAACAAAAACACAGAAAAGCTCATTCCGTCAAATCACAGCTCGGAATCGTAAAACGTCACCGAACCAGCGGAGACTCTGGCAAATGGCCACACGCTCGGCGAATCGCACCACCGCCTATTTGACGGGCGGCCCGGACGCCTGCGGTGACCGACGGGGTGCCGATCGTAAACGAGCGCACGGCGTCAGTTTGTGCTGGTGGCGCGACCCCCCCCCCCCCGTTGTGCCCACCCACCTGCCCGCCCGCCAGCGGGCCGGCTCGAGCGTGGCGGTGTAGAGCACGTCCACCAGCGCCACCGAGCGCTCGGGGTCGAGCCACCGGCGCAGCAGCGACATGGTGGCTGGGTCCTCCTTCACGCACCTGCGCACACCGACGGGGCACACCGCGACGCACCACGACGCCGTTACTGCCGGGAATACCGTGACGTCATTGCGCACAGTATAATACACGGGGATCTTTGTCTCTCTGTTGGTCCTAAATTTTATTGGACTCCACAAGGGGTTTTGACTGCGGGCCACACTTGATGTGTCTGCCGATACCTGGCGGCACAATGTGACAAGTAAAAATATTGCCACAAGAACCAGGGTCATGCCCCATTCATTCCGACAATCGCTTCCTAATATCGGAAGGAAGAGCCTCACCAGGTGGACGGCACCTGCACGACGATCTTGTCGCCCTCCTGGCTGATCTGTGGCGTGTACGCCTCCCGGTTTTCCACTTCGGCTGTATCAACCACGACCTACAACACACACACACACGCGCGCGGGTGTATGCCAAGTGGTGGCAGATGCATGAGCACAAATGTACGTACTTACATGCACAGACATGGGAGAAAACACACAGGTGGGCATCTAACATCGGGAGGGATAGACGTCATCTCGGTTGAAAGATGCCGCGATGGACAGACAGAAGGATGTTGGACAAAGACGGTCACCGCATCGCACGCTTTCAGATGCGCTCCTGCGGCCGTCTGGAACGCTTTTCCTTCTGATATTAGGAAGCCAGTTGAGCTACATGCACTTTTAAATCATCTAGATTGAAAACTGCTTATTGTGTATAGTTTGTTGTCCTTCCCCCGCACCTCTGATTAGCACGGTTGGCTACGTACGGTGCGAAAGAAGTTCAACGTACATACAGAAGTGGAGATATGCTGCAAGGAGCTACCAGCAAAGGAAACGCTTGTGGCCTGCAAGAGACCAAAAAGGACCAAGTGAATAAGTCTCACCAGCCCAGCCTGACCGAACAACAGCTGCACGGCCGTCTTGCAGGCTCCGCGCCACACCGAGGGGCACACGTGTCCCAGCGTCTCGCGCCCAAGCTCCTCCTCGGCCGCCAGCGTCTTGTGACCGGCACCGCCAGCCACAGGAGCTCCGTTGGCCCCGGTCAACGTCGCCGCCGCCGCCGGCACCCCCACACCGTTGGAGCCAAGTTCGCTGCCGGGGACGATTTTCACGGTGCCGCCGGTGCCGCCGGCATCGCCGGCGCCATCACGTTGGCTGGAGCTGCGTGGCGCCGTCGTCACACCCAACGCCTCCTTCAGAAATGCTCGCATGGCTTGCTGCAACGCTCGTGAAAAGAAACGACACCGGCGGGCTTTAGGGGTCGGCGAGGACAGTCTGGGGGGTTGTCACAGTACCGAGCCGGCAGCGCTCCGAGGCTGGGTTTGAATCCAATACGGAAATTCACTCAGCCAGCCACCCACCCACTCACCCACTCGCGAACCCAGCTGCTCAACCACCCAAATACCCCATCCAGCCAGCGACACTGCCCCCACCTATTAGGAAACGACTGGGAGTTGTGTGCAATTCTAAATCCAGACTGCAAACTAATTTCTTTAGAAATGCTTTTTGCGTTTAGTTTTTTGCCCTTCCCCTGCACCTCCCATTATCACGGTTGGCTACGTACATTGCCCAACAAGTTAAATCCGCATGCGTACTTACAGAAGTGGAGAGACACTGCAAGGAGATACCAGCGAAGGAAACGTACATACACATCCACTCCACCACTCACCCACCCCCCAGCCAGCCAGCCAGCCCAGCCACGAAGAGGCCACCGCTCGTACCATCTTGGCAGCGAGGTTGTCGGCGGTGGTGAGGCTGCTGGAAGGCACGCCCTTGAGGTGCGCGCTGCCGATGTGCAGCGATACGGTGGGCAGCTCTAGGGCCACCAGGGCCTCCGACAGGCGGCTCATCCCAGCCTGCTGGGCCTCCGCCTCGATGCAGCAGTCCTGGGCACAACAACCACGGTCGGTTAAGGTCCAGGCCTCACACCAGGCGGTCGCCATCCCTCAATAAGTTTTGCAGTGCGCCACACGCACAAATCGATTTCACCACTGCACCTTCTGCGGTGGCCGTATTTTCGGGCATGTTCACTCCCAACCTTAACGCTCAAACAATGGGCATCACCATTCCCACAGTGACGTGTCCTGCCCAAAAGCCCGCCTCTTACTTTTATTAGCAGTACCCCCCCCCCCCCCCCCAAGTAAGGGGGGAATTAAGACGTCGCTTAACTGCAACTGCGGGGAAGAGCGATGGATCACTCACAGCGCCGATCGGTGCCCAACACAATTTTTGCAGGAGGTACAAACGAAAATCATTCGCCATCAAATATTTCTCCAAACCCAACACGCGCGGTTACAAACTCAGTGCGCGTTGCTTTCCGAATGCCAGACGAAAGGTTTGTCGTACTCCCATTTGTGCTGTTGCATTGGAAGCGATGTTGTAGTGTTGTTGTTGTGCACCTGTGGTCCCGACCGCACCCCACCCCTGTCCGCCAGCAGTCTCCGCTCACCTGCAGCACCTCCTCGGTGTGCGCAGGGCTCCGGTGGAACCCGGCCTTCATGGAGAACTCACTCTGGTGCAGTCTCTCCAGGGCCTGCATGTATGCCTGCAGAGCGAGCGGGGCAAGTGCCGGAAACACGCCAAATATTACCGCCACCGCTCCCAGCGCATGCCACCACTACCACGACACACACCAAATCACACCACCAACACAAGCACCACAACAACCACGTCCTTCAACACCACAAGCGCAAGCACCGTCACCTTCACCACAAGCGCAATAACCAGACATGTAGAAGGATAATTTTAATGTATTAAATTAATTTGCATGTAATTTAGTTTAAATAGCCATTTAAGAAACGCAAAATCATGCTAATAGCATCTCTCATGCACAATGCTGTCTCGTCACAGTGTGTTCATTGAAGTGGTTCAACTCAAGGTTTTTGTTTGGTTTGTCAGGTAGAGAATTCCATACAACACACCTCCTTTAAAGTTAACAATACACCTCCTTCAAATACCTGTTCCCCTACGTAAAAAAAAGTATTGTTTACACAAAGATCCCCCGTATAGCCTTAACAGACTGTAGGGGCAAGTGCTGCTAGCGAGCACCTACGAAGGCCGTAACGGTACACGAGGGGGTGGGTGGCCAGCACCACGCCCGACCGCCTTTGTCTCCCCAGTGGCGATGTCTACACACCGCACCAGGTACTCATTTTGAGGCCGAGTCGACCTAGGGGAGGCCCGGGACCGGTTCAGATAATCGTCACTGGTGTTGGCCGCGAGCCGGAATCGAACCCGGGTCACTGGGTTTATAACGCAGCGCGCTAACCGCTGCACTACCGCTCCCCACATTGAAAGTCGACGAATACAATGTTTACACATCCCATCAACCACACGCATCATTACTGGCCTACCAAGAGCATACATCTTACCTATAAATGTCATTGTTTGTCTGTCTGTCCGTGTGTGTGCGGCCGAAACTTGCGAAGGATTTGGCTCGCAAACCGTGGGGTTTACGCTTAAAAAAAAAGTTGCCAGGTAGCACGCCACAAGCCCCGTCCTGGAACAACGCTATTCCGATTTCGCGTCCGTCACCTTTAAAGTAGTTTAAATAGCGATTTAGTGCTGTTTTCGTTTATTTATTACATAGCGCATGCTCGACCATACCAACTCACACGCGTCGGTGGGGGGGGGGCAGGCCCCTACTAAGTCAAACGCATTCGGTGGGGGTGAGGGGGGATAGCTCTTTCGTGTGGACACTGCACAAGGTAACACACACACAGATTTACAGCTCCCTTCAAACATTTGTTACCATCACTGTTTACTCATTACAAAATTTCCTTTTATAGGTTAGATTTAATGACAGGGATGAACCAATGTTGTTGAAGAATAGCCTTTTTCTGTACTCTTGAGACATAAGCAGCCACGCAATATCACTTACTGCACAGGGAAAAACCAATAAATATACTCAATTACGTCTTCATTCTATCATATTTACACTTGCCCACTCAGTAGGGGGGTTGAGCAGTGATGTTATGTCAATTACGCTTGATTGGTGCGCATCGGCTCATAGTTACAGGTAGGTGAGGTTCATTTTGTATTCGTTGACTTTCATTAATTTTCCGTCCTTGCTCACAGCAAATGTTTGCACCTAAATCGCAGTCGCTCCTAATTACATACTTATTATACACGCATGCATTTCCCCTCTCCCTTGCTTCTTTCGCTAAAGTCACGTACATAGAAAACTATTATTTACAAACTTGTTTAGTCTATATAAAAGTTAGAGTGTGCGTGTGTTCGTCCATGTGTGTGTGCGAGTCCATATATGTGTGTGAGTTGTGTCTGTGCGAGTCCGTGCGTGTGTGCATCTATGTGTGTTTAAGTCGATGTGTGTGTCAGTCGATGTGTGTGTCAGTAGATGTGTGTGTGTGTGTCAGTCGATATGTGTGTGTGTTAGTCGATGTGCGTGCATAGTTCCATGTGCGTGTGAATCTATGTATGTGTGTGTTTAAGTCGATGTGTTTGTGTGTGTGGGTCCATGTGTGTCAGTCGATGTGTGTATGTACGTCGATATGTGTGTGTGTGAGTCCATGTGTGTGTGTGTTAGTCGATGTGTGTTTGTGTAAGTCCATATGTGTGTGTGTGTAGGTCAATGTGTGTGTGACTATGTATGTGTTTGTTTAAGTCCATGTGTGAATCGATGTGTGTGTGTTAATCGATGTCTGTGTGTGTTAGTCGATATGTGCGTGTGTTAGTCGATATGTTTGTGTGTGTGTAGTTTCATGTGTGTGTGAGTCTATGTGTATGTGTGCGTCGATATGTGAGTGTGTAAGTCCATGTGTGTGTGAGTCGATAAGTCAATGTGTCTGTGTGCGTCTATGTGTGTGTGCGCAAGTCAATGTGTGTGCGTAAGTCGATGTGTGTGTGTGCGTCGATATATGTGTTTGTGTGAGTCCATGTGTGTGTGAATCTATGTGTGTTAGTCTTGGTCAGGCAACCCGTGGCAACTGGGTCTGCCCCGTGACCTCCTGCCAGCGGGCGTTCGACACTTCATGTGGCCTCAAGGTGCACATGGCCTGGCACAAGCGTCGTGGTGACGTCACCGCCACTTAGTGGCGAATGGCGGTTGTTGTTGTTGTTAGTTGATATGTGTGTGTGTGTTTAAGTCCGTATGTGTGTGTTTAAGTCCATATGTGTGTGTGTAGGTCGATGTGTGTTTGAGTCTATGTATGTGTATATAAGTCAATGTGTGCGTGTGTGCAAGTCGATGTGTGTGTGCGTCAATCGATGTGTGTGTGTTTGTCAATGTGTGTGCGTGGTGTGTGTGTGTAGACAACTATTATTTAACGATTAAGTTCGTAATTTTTAAAATAATGTGTGTATCTAAGTACATGTTTGCGTGTGAGTGGATTTGCGTGTCTACCTCCATGTGTGTGTGAGTCGACGTGTGTGTGTGAGTCGATGTGTGTGTGAGAGGCGATGTATATGTGTAAGTCTATGTGCGTGTGTAAGTCTATGTGTGTGTGTGAGTCTATGTGTGTGTAAAGCTGTGTGTGTGTGTGTGAGTCGATGTGTGTATGTAAATCGATGTATGTGCGTGCATCCATGTGTGTGTGTAAGTCCATATGTGTGTGTAAGTCCATATGTGTGTGTAGGTCGATGTGTGTGTGTGACTATGTATGTGTGTGTGTGAGTCGATGTGTGTGTGTAAGTCTATGTGTGTGAGTCGATGTGTTTGTGTAAATCCATGTGTGTGTGTCTAAAGTCACTGTCTGTGTGTTACTCCATGTGTGTATGTGTAAGTAGATGTCTGTTTTTCAGTCCATATGTGTGTGAAAGTCAATGTGTTTGTGTGTGTGGGTCGATGTCTGTGTGTGTGTGTGTAAGGCTCGTGAAGGACGCTAATGGTTAGTTGAAGGCAGTCGTCCTCCAACAACAACAGAGGGCGGAGAAGCGACATTCAACAACGAGAGGAGCGCCGGGTGGCTAAAGCACAGCAAGTTGGCACAGTAGGGGGCACAGGTGGTGCATCAGCCAGTCATCTCAGTCTTCTCAGTCAGTCGACCTGTGGCACCTGTGTCTGCCCCGTGACCTCCTGCCAGCTGGCGTTCGACACTTCACGTGGCCTCAAGGTGCACATAGCCTGGCACAAGCGTCGTGGTGACGTCACCGCTACTTAGTGGCGAATGGCGGTTGTTGCAAGTCGATGTGTGTCTTTTTCACCCCGGCAACGCCGGGTACTTTCCGCGAGTAGAATATATAACCAAGAGGTGGGAAAAAAATCCCCAGGTAAAAGAATAAACGACGCGCAAAGGAAAATCAACTACGCAAACGACTGCGATTGTCCGCGGGGCAATGGGGCACAGCCGCGGGGAAACAGGGCGCGCACGCACGGCGCATCACCTGCAGCGCGTGGTCCACTTGGCTGTTGAGCTCACGTAGCTGCGCATCCGCCACGTGGTTTCCCTGGCAGCAGAAGAGCTTCTGCACCTCGCGGCCCACGAGCGTGCCGTCCGGGGCCCGCCCGCGGAGCGCCGCTGTGGCCTAGGCACACGCGCACACGGTGGTAGTGTCGGTGAGCACAGTCAGACCAGTACGGCCACCTTTGTTTCGCCGCATATGTATATAAAATGAAAAGTGTGTTGTTCGGAAAAATGGAAGGAACTGGAAAGAGAGTAAGACCTAACAGAGAATGGGCTTGATGACATTCGAGTTTGGTGACAGAAAGGTGTGGCACTACTTGAGCGTATTGGCACAAGTGGAAACAAATGATGAAATGTGCAGTGGACACCTACGGGACTATCTGCCCATGGATCGTGATGATGGTGATATATGCACATCTAGGCACGTGTGTACAAACCTCGCAAACGACCCCACATCCGCACTCATACAAAAGATTTCCCCGTAGAACCACAACGAACGGTTGGGGAAAGTACTGTTAGTGAGCACCCATGAAGGTGAGCAGAGTGAACGAGGGGGACGGTGGTGTGGCCGACACCACACCCGGCCGCCTTTGTCTCTCTAGAGTTTTACAACAAGGAGGAATTGACATAGGGGAGACCGTGGACAAGTTATGATATCGCTCACCACGTGTGAATGTTCATGTTAGAAGTGGAACGATTCACTCCCCCGTGATTCAATGAATTTCACGATTCGGAGTCGCAACTAGATCAACAATCAACCATTTTTCTCGGCTCGCTCATGCAGTCTTGTTTGTGCCTTTGTTTGCTCCATTAGCTTAGGAGGTAGCATGAGCACACGTGGAATACATGGAAACCATATATTGCGAGTAACCAATTATCACCAGCACGATTCGACCCATGCATCACGGTCGCGAAAATAGATTTTAATTTCCGAATCGAGATGCCGATGGAATCGGCTCAAGCGCAGGAAGCTTGCCGAACTGTCGCATCGCGAAAGAATGCGAGGAGTGGCGATGTCTTGGGGAAGGCATTTAACCAGCAGTGGAATAGCTCATGCATGGTGCTGCTGCTGACGATGATGAAACTTAATTGGAAAAGTGGTTGTAACGGCAGCGTCTGACCATACAACCGGACACCACCACCGCCGCACACCTGCACAGCCTGGCGCCAAGTCTGCAGGGCGTCGCGCTGCTCGGTGTCGGGGTCAGGGGGCGTCCGGCCGGCGTCCGGCGCCAGTAGGTCGCCGGCGAGCTCGTGGCCCAGCGCCCGCGCCACGGGCAACAGCGTCTTGACGCCCTGGGAGAGCACGCTGCACTGCAGCCGCACCAGCATCGAGAGGCAGGAGCCCATAACCTGGGACGGAGAAACGGTGGCAACAACACCAAACAACGCGGCAACCGTCACACCACGTCCGCGTCGGTTAAGTCGATGGGGAAAACAATGAATGAATCGGAGGTTTGAGAGAGCCGAGCTGGCACGGAGGCTCAGGTCCTGGCTCCAATGCAGGCAGCTGCACGTGATTAAATTGTGTCCTGAAGCGGAGAGAGTTGTATGGAGGTAATTAAACGTAATATAAATGTCGCATTTTTCAAAAACGGTATTATTTTCAGAATGCTGGACATCCCTTAATACAGAAAGACTCTTCCCCCCACACCCCCGATGAGTTTTTGCACGGCAAAGTTTTACTACCAGTGAGCGGCAAGTAATCAGGTCGAGTTCAAAATCCTGGTCAATAGAATAAGTATCATATCTATGGAACATTTTGCCAGTATAAAAAAAACGGCTCAAGCCAAGCTATTAATGCTCTGATACTTGCGTTGTCTATGTACTGTTTGCCTTTTGGAATTCTCTGATAGAACACTGGTGGTGAGACAAGGCTGTAAAAAGAAGTCTCTGGTGTAGGCCAATTAGTTCCAGACAAAGCATGTATTATCAGAGCATGTTTGTTTACATGTTTTGCCACAAGTATGTGTGGTTATTGCAGACTTGATGCCTTGCAAATAGGTATCTATTTAACACGTAGGCTTTCGCGACCAATATTATTCATAATCAACGTTTTTGGGTTTAGATTGCGTTATTTATAAATGTGTCGTAACCCTCCACCACCCGACACGGCCAATCAGTAAAAAAATGTCACGTTGACAAAAGACAAATAGTTCACTGCTTTAGCCCACCGGATGTGTTGAAGCGTGAAACCACAACATTTACAATTTGATTACAATTTGATCCGCATCATCACCCAGCTCAGAAATCCTCTCTTATCAAGATGCTCATACATCGGGCTAAAACAGTGTCAGATGGTGAAAGTCTAGTGAGAGAGATTAAACATGTTAAAGAAGCACTAAGACAGAATGCTCAAATTAACAGAGCACTAAATGCCAAATCACGATCGCAAAGCAACACTGCTGAAAGCGATCAGATTATTAAAACAATAAAAATACCATTTATCTCAGGAGTAACTGACAAATTAGCCCGTGTTTTGCAAAAGCAATACATTACAGTAAGATTTGGTACAGTACACAAAATTCAACAACTAGTAACGTGCACTAAAGACGAATTACCTAACTTATCAACAGAAGGTGTATATCGAATTAATTGTGTATGTGGCAGATGCTATATTGGACAGACAGGGCGTAACGTTAGTGTAAGACTAAAAGAACACCAGAGAAATATTAAACTATCACAAACACAACTGTCGGCAGTGGCAGAACATGCATGCCAACAGGGACACTCAATTGATTTTGACAACGTTGAAGTATTGTGTAAAACTAGTTACTACTGGCAAAGACTAATTAGAGAATCCATTGAAATTGAGAGAAACAGAAATAACTTTAATCGCTCAGACAGCTACAGGCTTAGTGCGGCCTGGAAGCGTATTATTAAATAAGATACATTACAATTCCTTATAAGGGAAACAAACACTAACTGATTACTAATGTAGCATAATCACAATAAAACACATTCCAAATGATTACTAATCGACAACTCGCATCGTAACAATAGCCTGATTACTAATCTAGTATATAATTACAATAACTCCCCCCTCGAATCTTTGCACCTGATGAGTTAATGATGACGTCACCCTGCTGCTGCTCTATATAAGAACGGGAGACACAGCAGAGCCTCACCATTCTGGCGAATTGCCCGATGATGCTGGATGCAATTACCAGCGAAACGTCGTACTCAAATTGTAAATGTTGTGGTTTCACGCTTCAACACACCGGTGGGCTAAAGCAGTGAACTATTTGTCTTTTGTCAACGTGACATTTTTTTTACTGATTGGCCGTGTCGGGTGGTGGAGGGTTACGACACATTTATAAATAACGCGATCTAAACCCAAAAACGTTGATTAGGAGGTATCTATTTGGTGTTTGAACATCTTAACACCTTCTGTGTTATTGCCAGAAGGGGTAAAGACTATTATTATTTTTTCAAAATAAATAGAACTTTGTGGGAAAGCCAACAGTTGTTGTCCTATGGATAGAAATGCCCTGCCATGGGACTGTCATTTCCACCACTGGCTCTGCAGGGCTGTTAACAGGAGACGAGCAACTCATTAATGCTCATTCGAGCGGCAGCTTCCTCCAACGTTCGACTTCCGAGCAACCGCCAATCGCCGCCGCGCCCACACCTGTATGTCCTGCCTCCCCCTCTCCGCGCCGTCGCCCGGCGCCGTCGGTCCCAGTCCCCTGGCGATCTCGGAGACCTCCGCGCGCACCAGCGCTGCCAGCGCCCCGGCCGTGCTCCGCACCACCTCCTGCGCCTCCGCGAACCCGACAGCCGCCTCGCCGAGCGGCGTCCCGTCCAGCGCGCGGCCAAACGAGGCGGCCGCCCGCGACCCCGCGGCGCAGCACGCGGCCAGCGCGTCCAGGTACGAGTGGACCTCCTCCGCCACCCGTTGGGCACGGGCGGGGCCCGGGGGGAGCGACGCTGCCGGTGCAGCCGCCGACGGCGAGGCCGCCGTCGGCGCCATGGCTACGGTGGTGGTGACGGAGGCGGCAGTTGTCGCCGCCACGGAGGCATAGGAGGGCCAGTCGGTGAGGGTTTGCTGGTTCCCACCGACTGCCTTCCGCGGAGGCCCTCCGAGCGAAATCTGCGGCTTCATGGCTTCCATTGGCCCCGCCTTGTCCTAAGTGGCGAGTAAAAGGTGGACAGATACTGTTTTAAATGTTTGATTTCTCGTGGATTTGGCTGGATGAGAAGCCGTTGAAGAATGTTATTCATATGGTTTAGCGCCGACAGATGTTGCATAGATTAATAATCAGATGTATAATTTGTGAGATATACATAAAAGCGAGCAGGCTTAACTAAAATACACAGCTCCAAGAGACCGCGGCCGTTGGCCATGACTGATGACAGCCAGGCGCGAACCAGCTCCTCAAACATCACCATCTCATACGGTCTCACAATGCAACAATCTGGCTCCTGTATGTACTACACTATTTTATCGAACAATTTTTTATTTTACCAATTGGCTTATCACGTAACTATGTATAGCAGCCAAATACTCTAAAACGCATGTTTCTAAATGTGGAGGGAAAAACGAGAGGACCCGGAGAAAAATCCACACGACCACGGGGAGAAAGACATACACTCCAAATATACAGGCATCAGCGTCGGGATCGAACCCACAACCACCTGCACAACACGCGAGGGAGTTAACATCTCGCCACCGAAGCGCCCTATGATACAGTAATCGCTCCATCTCCAAGGTGGACCAATTCCCTCCACCGGCTGCCACTCCGCCTTTAAGTCTCCACCACGAGCCCTCATCCCCCCTTCTAGCGACGCGTATTTGTTGTTTGCAATGAGATCACACCACTCCTTCAACTGCCAGAGGAGCTACCATTCATCACGATGTTCAAAAAGGGAATAAAATTAGAAACCACGCCGTTATCCTGTGGCTCGGCAATGTAAAATTTGCTATGGCCAGAGGGTGAATCTTATGCACACTTAAACAATGCAAACATAGTACAATGTTGCATATCCAAACATCATAGACTAGGGGTTGTTCGGGGGCGCCTGCGGAGGCCCTCAAACATTTACGGCCTTCAGCCAGGAAAGTCACAAAAAAATTGCACACGAACGACGCATTCATGCAAGCACCCGATGCTCTGTATTGAAGTTTTGAAATGTAACATCTTTGAATTGTATTATGTTTTGAATTAGATAACTTTATTTCGTCATTAAATAGCTTATATCATCTTACATCTGGAAGATTTAATTGAAAAGGACATTTCGTGTGAATTTTCTCTCATCGTTAAGTAGATGGCCTTGCTGGAGGTTCGGTTCAATGCGGACTTTCACCTGTTTGGGATTACGGGATCGAGATAAGGCGACAGAGCTGGCCGTGCGAGAACATCGCTGTCTGCAGATCGATTCCAACGTAATCGAACGTCTGTCCCTGCGCCTCCGTCGTTCATGCATGGGGCGCGTAGCTTTGCAGCACCCCCTGCATGAAAACGACGGAAAGTGCAGCGTTCATCACAGATAAAGTTGTGCGCTTATATCATACATACTCATTAGCTGCTAGTTTCCAACCCAGCGCGTCCTTTGCGCATGGTGGGTGTGAGTGTCATTCACAAAAGCTATCTTTTCAGTGTTACGCCTTCTTATTCTCACATCAGTTCACGTACTCCTGAAGCACGGTAATGCACCTTCCCATGTTTAAGGCAGTTCACACTTTTTTGCACAGTAACCTGTTTGTGCACGGTGGCGCAACTGACATTTTCTATAAAAGTTCAAATATCTGACCTTTTTACATCCACCTATACCTCAATCCCCAGTCACACACATACGACGTTGTATGTATGTTTAACTTCTTTCGCACCATACATAGCCAACTGTGCTAATCAGAGGTGAGGGGGAAGGACAACAAACTAAACACAAATAGTAATTCTTGAGAAATGAGTTGTAAATTTAGATTTAAAAGTGCATGACAGCTCCAGTGGCTTCCTAATATTGGAAGGAAGAGCGTTTCAGATGGCCGCAGTAGCGCACCCGAAAGCTCGCGACGCAGCGACAGCCTTTGTTTGGTGGCTAGCGAAAAGCCACTGCAGCGAGGATCACCGGAGTTTCTGTGATGGTTTATGCAAGAGTACTTGCACTGCAAATGTTCACCATCCAAGCAACAAGTTTACGCAGTGAAGGCCACCTCAGCCGCATCGCCTAGGGTGTTTGAAGCGAGTGAGCGAGCGAGCTTGCGAAAGGAGCAGGGAAGAGGGGTGGGAGCGAGGACACTGCTCAGGAGCCACCTGTGAGTGGAGGTGACGGCCCGGGGCTCAGCGACTGCGCGACCCAGCCCGGCTACGACGCGGCATGGCCCACGCTCGTCCGTGCGGCTCCTGGCCTCCTCTCACACGGGCCGCCCAGCAGCTGTTACTGCTGCTGCGTCTGTCCACGAAGGAAAAACATCGCACGCACGCACACCCATCAGCATCGTTTTCCTGCTGTCAAGAGGAATTTTCCGCAAGTCTTTTGTTTTCAGGATGCTTGCGTATCCGCTCTGTCTGTTCATCGTTTGCTGGTTACTCCTTGGCACAGTTCATGAGACAGCAACAGCACAGCTGAAGTGGATTTCTCTTGAGGAGTGCAGTGTCCTGATATGCGGTCACGTGAAGACGTTCTACGAATCCAAGCGGCCTGACTGCTGATGAGACTCAAAAAGTGGAATCTGGTAATCACTGTCCAGAAAACCAATCGGCTGATGGGAAAAATACATATTTAATTATGTCAAGAATTGGACTTCAGTCTGTTCAATTATAATAGTAGAAGTTCATGATCCACGGTGAGGCATGCAAACGACGAATGTGTCGCAAATATATTTTTTCAAAATATATTTGCGCTTTTATGCTCCACTGCCAATACGTTCCCAAAAGATTTGTACATCAACTCGCTTCCTTTCGTTCCACCCTGCTCTGCTCGTAGCCACCCCCAACGCTCATCTCCTTTCTGAAAATATATTTATTTTACAACAACAACAAAAAAGCCGTTCCGAAGCTTCCAAAAAATACACAAAGTTCCTCTCTATTTGCAGAGGGCATCTCGTGACGCATTATAATTCCACATCGTATTGCGTAACAACCTCAAAACAAGTACAAACGTGTTCTTTTACTACGATTATTTATCCTCCCAGAGTAAAACGCACAATTATTATGCTTAATGATAATGAAGCAGCGTATTCTTGTCGCCTTCTTAGCTTTAAAATGACGCAATGGGCGTCGTGCTGTCACAAGATGAAGAAACGTCCACTGGGAACTGTCAGAAAGCATTCACCACGTCACCACATGGTAGCGAACGGCCTCTGCAGGACTACTTCGGAGGTCCCCGTCCAGCTATGTTTAGAATCACCCCGATCTCGGAAGCGAAGCAGGTTTGCTTGGGCGTGGTTACTGCTTGGATGGGAGATTGCGTGAGGAAACCCGGCGTTGTAGTCCTTGGGCTGCGAGTTCGCCAAGAATACACGGCCGTAAGGCAACAGTGGCGAGGAGATTTTAACTACCTCGGCTAGTATACAGGGGCCGTGGGTTCGATCCCGAACCTGACGCCTGCTGTATATTTGGAGTTGGCATTTCTTTCTCCCCGTGGTCGCGTGGATTTTCTCCTGCTCCTCCGATTTTCCCCTCCACAGTTAGAATCAACACGTGTTTAGAGTATTTTGCTAATGCTATAAATGTTCCACATAAGCCGCTTCGTCGAGCTATCATGTGGCCTGGTCGCTTCTTAAAAATAGAGCTACGTAGCTCAGTGGGGCCTTACTTGGTAAAAAAAAATTCGTTTTTTTAGAATAGCAACAGATTCATAAAACCAACTGTGCGGCGGGAATTCTTTGAGTGTCACTGCCTCGAATGCATGGCGGGTTTCCTCCGGGTTTCGTCGCACGCGAAGCCAACCTCTCGCGAATGGAAATGAACGTCCATCCCAATGTAGCAAGGACCCTCCCGAAGGAAGTCTTAAGGCGCGGTGGAGATCTCCTGGGTAAAACAATAATAATACAAGTGGCGCTGATATCAGAAATGTCCCCTTAGTCCACGCACCGCTTTGCGAAATCCTCACGGGATAAAAAAAAAACAGCGCGTCCGCTCCACAGAAATCTGACGATCACAGCAACATCGCTCAGAGCTGGAAGAAGCCGAGGCAAGCGACAACACCGAAACGCAACAAGAGTCGTCAATTTGTGACCGAGTCGCGTCAACTCGCCTCAATGGAAGAAACCCAGCTTAGTCACTGCCAGGTGAGCCTCAATATTGGAAACTTAGAACGTAAGAAGCGAGGCGACGCAATGTCAGCCGGCTTCGCCACCACCGAGTCAACACCGAGGGGAGCCGGGGAGGGAGCGGCCGCGGCCTCCGTACCGTGCCGATTCCCGGCAGGGAAACTAGGCAAGACCGGGGTGAGGGGGGTGGGGGAGGCCGCGGACTGCTCGGAGGCCTGGGCGCACTCGGCTTCCCGACCGCTTCAGGCGAGAAACTGCGGAGGAGAGGACGGGAGAGGGAGCGGGGAAGACGAAGGGGGCGCGGCGATGGGGAGCGAGCGCGACGCGCGCGGACTTGACGTTACCTCGCTCAGGGCGTCCCCACGACGAAGCGTAGCGCCGCCATGTTTGGGCGCGACCCCCGGCGCGTGTACACCGGAAGTGGATCCGGATCCGGTTGCCGCCCCCCCCCCCTCATTCTGTCGCCCCCCCCCCTCATTCTGTCGCCCCCCCCCCCTCATTCTGTCGCCCCCCCCCCCCATTCTGTCGCCCCCCCCCCCTCATTCTGTCGCCCCCCCCCCCTCATTCTGTCGCCCCCCCCCCCCCTCATTCTGTCGCCCCCCCCCTCATTCTGTCGCCCCCCCCCTCATTCTGTCGCCCCCCCACACAGTCCCCCCCCCCATAGTCCCCCCCCCCCATAGTCCCCCCCCCATAGTCCCCCCCCATAGTCCCTCCCCCCCACAGCCCCCCCCCACAGTCCCCCCCGACAACCCCCCCCCCACAGTCCCTCCCCCCCACAGCCCCCCCCCCACCGTCCCCTCCACCCTCCCCCCACCCTCCCATCGTCCCCCCACCCTCCCATCGTCCCCCCACCCCACCACCGTCTATTAATTCATTCATCCCAGTAACCACGTGCATGCGTTGGAATTCAACGGAGGACTCTAACCCAGGTTGCTATTTGACAGGGTTTCCCTGGCTCTGATTTGTTTGTGGTATCTCCCGGACTGTCAGCCGTCATCCCTGCAACAAAATGACCCGATCTCAGATGCCAAGCACCGTTGAGTCCGGTTCGAAATAAAAAGTTTTGATCACATATGTTTGAACCCAAATGGATAACACAATTGAGTAAAACATACTGCGCCACAATTCGAACAATCGGTACCATGGTTACTTTCCTACTGTTATACTTCCTAGTATTCTATAACTTAGTAGAGCTCTCACAACCTCCTTCTCTCCAGGCATAACTCCACTCCAACTTCCATTTCATAAATGTGTTTCTATTCTTCAACTACCTTATTGCCTTAACTGACAGTCTCTGATCTCTGCACCTGATTGGGTTAAATGATGACGTCACCCTGCTGCTCTATTTAGAACCAGGAGCAGGTGGAGGGCTTCACTATTCTGGCAAATTGCCCGATGATGCTGGATGTAATTACCAGCGAAGCGTCGTACTCAAAAAGTGTAAATGTTGCGGATTCACTCTTCAACACACCGGTGGGCTAAAGTAGTGAATTCTTAGTTTTTTTTTTATCAACGTGACACATTTTTTACTGATTGGCCGTGTCGGGTGGTGGAGGGTTGCCACACATTTATAAATAACGCAATCTAACCCAAAAACCTTTATTATGAATGACAGCTTCGTTGTTGTCCATTAACTGCCCCCAACTGACAACCTCGTGGCTGTCCATTCGCTGCCCCCAACTGACAACCTCGTAGCTGCCCATCAACTGCCCCCAACTGGCAGCCTCGTGGCTGTCCGTCAACTGCCCCCAACTGACAACTTCGTCACTGTCTGTTAACTGCCCCCCAACTGACATCTTCGTGCATGTCAATTAACTGCCCTCAACTGACATCCTCGTGGCTGTCTTTCAACTGCCCCCAACTGACCTCAGGGCTGTCCGTTTACTGCCCCCAACTGACAACCTCGTGGCTGTCCGTCAACTGACACAAACTGACAGCCTCGCAGCTGCCCGTTAACTGTCCCAACTGACAACTTCGTTAATGTCAATTAACTTCCCTCAACTGACATTCTTGTGGTTGTCTTTCAACTGCCCCCAACTGACGTCAGGGGTGTCCGTTAACTGCCCCCATCTGACAACCTCGTGGAGGTCCGTCAACTGCCCCCAACTGACAGTCTCGTAGCTGCCCATTAACTGCCCCCAACAGACAACCTTGTGGCTGTCCGTTAACTGCCCCCAACTGCCAGCCCCACGGCTGTCCGTTAACTGCCCCCAACTGACAGCCCCGCGGCTTTCCACCGATCACACTCCACGTAAGTCACGAGCTGTACCGCTGGGGCTCTTGTCCGTCCACTCGAGTGGCGATGTTTAAGCGTTCACATTAAGCACCACGAGTCGGGAGTCTTCATCCCTGCAGTCCCCCATTGTCGTGCCGCATCCCTTTGTGCAGCCTCCAAATTCATGTATACACTAGGCAACGCCTTCATAATTGATTGCGTCTCAGGACACTACCGCTAGATGTACTGCTGGGGAATGGCAGGCACGATTGGGGATGATAGTGCGGTGCAACGGGAAATTGAGGGGCACAGCGATGTAGGTGCGGAATCTTGAGTGCCACGCTCTCCCCTGCGTGGTGGGGCCTTTCCGGCTTGTCCCACAAGTCGCTGGATGCTCATCAGAATCGTTCGAACATCCAAATGTAACGGGACCCCACTGAACACGCCTCACTCGGTTGTCGTGGTAGGTCTCTTTTTTTCCCCTTCCTGGGAATCTGACAAATCGCACCCAGCTGAACCCCTATGCCCGAACAAGCATTTTCATAACATTTGCTTACCGTACTCTAAGCAATGTATTTCTTTTCTAGTAACTTACTCCAGCACTGACTTTGACAACACGTACGTTTTCTTTTTGCCACCCAATAACGCTGTGTCAACATTCGGACTGTGACTATGCAACCCAAGTTATGGGACATCCAGGAAAACACTACCGTCGTCAAGAAGCATAAACCACAATCACGCAAACTCCGGTCCATCCTCGCAGCGGCGGCTTTTGGCTGGCCATCGAACAAAGACGGTCACCGTATTGCGCACGTCCAAATGCGCTTCTGCAGGCCGTCTGGAACGCTCTTCTCTTTCCGATATTAGAAAGCCACTGGAGCTATGCACTTTAAATCTAGATTTAAAACAAATTTCTTTAGAAAAATTGTGTTTAGTTTGCTGTAATCACCGCACCTCCAATGAGCACGGTTGGCTACGTAGTGTGAAATAAGTTCAACATACATAGTCTGCGCTCCGCCAATGGAGGCACAGCAACTGTGCCTCCATTGGCGAGTAGACTTTGACATTGCCATTTATCTCTTGCCAAACGCAATAGAATAGCACATTGTGCTAATGATTTAGCCCATAATTCTTAAGGGGAGTGATAGATTATGAATAGAGTACCACTTTGTGGAAAGTCAACAGTGGTTATCCAAGGGAGGATCCAGTCGCTGACATGTTTTTCATAGACGTTCGTCAATCCACTGCTGGGTGAGGGCCTCTCTATGCTGCCCGCATCGTGGGGGTTATTTGACCATATTTCACCACGCTGGTCCACAAAAGGATAGTGAAGATAGAGCGCAGCAGCGGGGGAAAGTAGTAGTATGATAGATGTTGCTGAAATGCCCTCTGCTGACACACACACCAAATGTTTAGGCATCTGACAATGCAACTTTTAAAATAGATTCTTACACGCAGGAGACACGGATAAAAGTAGGCGAAAATCTATTATTTCCAAAGCATGATAACTATGTACAACTTGGATTTATATAGCATGTGAATGCAACCGCAACTCAACATACAAAATGGCTCGCTAGTATTCCATTTGGACATCTGTAAAAACTACTGGACATCTGTGAAAAAGAGCTTTATAGGTAATCGGATTCCTCCAGTATAAATAAATATTCTGATTCTGACATTTAGGCTTAACAAGTGCAAACATCAAAGTGTACAACCGAGACAGAAAAACTTACAACAAACGAGACGGTAAAAAAAACGTCGGGTGAGGATTCAACTCATCGGGGATTTGAATTTCCACGATACCGGGGCATGTTACGAGTCAACAATCGATTGTCCAATTTTTACCGTCTCGTTTGTATTCTCTCATCCGCCCCCCCCCCCCCGTCTTGCTCGTAACATCAGTAACACCTGCACACACATTACATATTTCTTTCTACACAATTCGATGATGCGCGTGCATCGTGGCCCCTTACGAATTATGGGTTGATTTATTGACGCATCATGTGCAAACCTCTAGCAACAGGCGACAAACGCAGACATGTTGCGACTGACGAATATAAATCATAGCATGAATGGAGACAACCAAATCGAATCACCGGGTGGCGTGGGATCATTAACACTCGTCGTCGAAAACCGCCACCACTCGTTCTCGACTGCTCATGGAGCGAAGGCGACCGGTGCGAGAACGCGGTCCTGCAGTGTTTATCCGCGGCACGCCGCCGCCAACCACCACCACCACCACCGCTCGACTCCGCACCGTCGATCGGGAAAGGATTCGTCAGTATTCTTAAGATACATTCACAAAGCGGCGGTGGAAATTCCAGGGCTCATTTATTGAGTCCACAAATAATAAAAAAAAACCGGGGGGCATTTACAGTGCAATGAAATGAGGGATTACAACAATCCAACCATCACGTAATTATTTTTGGGTGAGAACTCACGAGACCGGGATTGAGTTTAATTTGCAAGTGGCCCTGGATATGGAACAGCGGCAGCGCATTCTCCGTTTGTCGTAGAGGCTCACGGTTTTCAAACCCGACAGGCCGCCCTGGGAATTTATACAGAAACGTGCATTAGTTGAAAATTAATTTGCTGCTGTACATTTCCACATGATAGGCCACTTTGAGCTATCATTTTTGGCCAGGTTGCTTCTGAAAAAATAAGTTACTACCTCGGTGGGCTTTGCCTGGTAGAAAGGGGATTGTATAGTTTTATCTGTAGGCTTTTGGGCGATTTGTTTACCTTTGCCGGAGTTTGCACTCCCATCGTGTTTTTGTATTGTTTGCTGTTGTAACGTTTTAACCCACCCCTACTTGACATCTGTGAAAAATAGCTTTACAGCTCATCGGATTCCTCCAGTATAAATACAATATTCCGATTCTGATTGCTGTAGGCGTCTTAACCAGAAAACGCTCCCCGCCGTCTGATGCACAGTGGACGTCAAAGATCCCGCGACGGCGTTCGAAGGAGCATTAAGGCCACGTGTGCTTGCGCCACGCAGTCCAAAGTTGGCAAAAAAATAAGACCACCTCGCTATTTATTCAACCTGGGATTGTGTAGTATCTGTAAGAATGTTGAACTTCTTTCACACCGTACGCAGCCAACCGTGCTAACCGGAGGCAATCGCGGGCCCTGCCCCACTGCGAAATTGTATCAGGACTTTCTTGAAATAAAAGTCAGCACTCGGCGAGGCTTAACCTGGGTAAACAAGCGTAAAAGTAATAATATTAATAATAAAAACCAGGCCAGCTACGGCAATTGACTTGACATCAACGATGTGTACGAACGCGTACCGAAGATGATGACGGTAGTGGGAGGAGGGCGGCGGGCGGGGGGTGTGGGAGGAGAAACGCGTGAATTTTCAGTTTATTGCAAAAATTTGTACAGACGCGGGAAAACATTGGGAACAGCCGAAATGTGGCCGTGGAGACCGAGGGAGTCACACCGGGCACGCTCCGCCCGCACCTCGAGTCGACAACTGTCCACAATCGTGAGCTGTTACAGAAGTAGTAATGTCACGTACAAATTAAATACACCATGCATCGTTGTTATCGGGGGGGGGGAGTTTGTCTTTAAACAGAATCGCAAGCAGTTTCCAGCAGAATGAACGCACCGGATCGATAAACAAGACATAAAACTGCATGGCAAAACAAGTTTTAAAAAATGAAGCGTCACCGACCCTTGTAATAGCGGCCTACGCGCCACTTCATGTGCGCACCGCCAGAAGTAACAAAAAAAACACTCTATTACTCTTAAAATCATTTTTTCAACAACAGACTGATTACATACATTATGCTGTTCAACTTTACATTTGACATCTCTATTAGAGTTGACTGTTTAATGTCGCAAGCGCGTTGACAGAGCGGTGCAAAGTGTGGTGTCCAGACCTCGTCAACATCAACTTGAGGCCAACTCTCCCCATGCGTCATCCAAGCACCGGGGATAGAAAGCTCCGACTCTCTCGTGATCACCACAAGGCCGGATCCACATGCCACAAGTCAAACAGACGCAGGCAGTGTGCGACGTAGGACTTTGACCGTTCCTCCTTGACTTTCGACTGCGCTTCAACGACAAAGAACGTTTCCACTCGAGGTGCGTTACGCAAACGGCCACTCTGTTTTGGTGGGGTTGCCAGAGGAGGTCCCGCCAAACAAACGGGACGGCGGCCCCAATAAATCCACTTTGGACGCGGGTCCAGAGCTTACTTATGTGAGTCGCACTCTTAATAATAAAATATTTATAAAATGTATTGAGCAGGCTCTGTAGAGCGAACTCGGTAAAAGCTTCCACCGGAAACAGGGCCGCCGTCATCCTCTTACGCGCAACAGGGATGCGTTTGAAAACCCAAACGGAATTCAAACGCTCGACGCTTTCATATTTATTCGCCAGGATAAACTAAACTCCGCTCTCTGTGATCGTCAGCAGGGCAATGCCAATTGGGATTTGCTCCGTGGTGGTTGGTCACAGACCTCCCCCCCGCCCCCACCACTCCCCCCCCCCAACGCCTTCAGTGCCGCCTCCCCAGCAAGCCCAGGGTGGTGTCGCGCTGCCCGGGAGCGATTTGTGTGCCCATCCCCTGGCTGCAGGCAGCCAGGGGATGGGCCAGAATCCAGAGCTTGGGCTCCAGGGTCACGGTGCGACACGGAATTTTTCGGAGACAATCGCTGAGTCGGCGAACCGGAAAGCCCTCCGTCGACGCCCGGTGGATTGTGACAGCTAAGCGTCGGCCTGGCCTGACTGCAAGACCCAACCCGGCGCGGCGGTGCCAAATTGCTAAGCGGTCTGGCACCAAAAATATATACACAACTTAAGAGCCCTGGGCGCGCAGGCGGGCGAGAGACAGTGAGAGACAGGCCGCACGCTCGTTCAGTCTTTAGAGAAGAGGTCGCCCGCCGAAGGTAGCGGGGCCAGCCCCTTGGTGCTCGCGGGAAGTTTGGAGAAGTCGGGCAGGTTCTGGATGTGCGTCCTCAGCTCCTTCCGCACCAGCGTCACCTTCGCCAGCTTTTGCTTGTACTCCTGCATCGCCACACGTGCCCGCCACGCGCGGCAGAAACAGCATACGGGGCACACACACGGCAGTCCGGTGAGCGCAATGACGGGCCGACGTGCCGACGCTCGCAATTTAAGAATGCAGCACATTTACACCTTGCTGAGGTTATCATACCATGCACTTCAAGGGGTAATTATACTTCGATCTAAAGCTTTCGTGACTGCAGGGATTTATATTCTTGGTTCTTTCGGTAAAGTCACGTAGAAGGGAAATAATATTATTATTTTATTATTTCCCTTCTATGTGACTTTACCGTAAGAACGAAGAATATGGTAATTATACTGTTGTGTATATATGCGATGTGTTCCCAACAGCGTCATTTCTTACATATATGAGGGCTTCATTTGGGTATTGGTAACCGCGCTAATAATAAACATGATCTCATGATTAAAAATAATATTATTATAATAACTTAAGTATTATGGACTGTAATTACCAGTGCATTCTGCTGTACTTCTACATGGCAGTAGTGAGAGACGAGGTTGGAGGAGCTATGGGCGGGTGTGTTTTTTAAACATCGGCGAGGGATGTTCGTACTGTAATAACATTGAATGATAAATGATGCAATAACATTGGGAATTTTTTTTTAAATGCATAACCGTGACCACGAATAGTGATAATCGAACCGCGGCGGGGAGGGGTGCTCCTGGCTGGCTCGGTGCATCCGTCGATCTCATTGGCCAAGCTAATGCAAACAAAATGGCGGCGGGCGCATTTCCTCAGTGCTGCGTTCCCTTACTCGTAAGCACTTTTTTCTATTTTGTGATTTTCTTAATTTTTTGTTGTTGTACATGTATTTCTCCAGGACAAAGAGCACTGTAATGAATCGGCGTTCTATGGGGTCGTGCTAAGCGAGGTCTGCCTGTACCAAGCTGGTGACTGCCTGGCGTGTGACATGTCTGTGCAACGTGGAGATACTTTTAACGAGTTGGCATTGTGGTTTATATGCTGTTCGATTTTTTAGCTTTGGGAGTGAGACAAATTATTATTAGGGTCCCCAAATTTTTGTTTTAAATGAAGGACATGGAATATCCACTCACATTATTTCAAGGAAAAACGATACGAGGTTTACTCTTTGGTTCTTTCGGTAAAGTCACGTAGGTAGACAAAATAATAGATCATGACGTTTCGATCGCAACGCAAGCGACCTGAAGACGTGACTTAACCGAAAGAACCAAAGAGTATGGATTCCTGCAGTCACGAAAACTTCAAATCAAGATTATACAAGGTATGTATGTTGAACCTCTTTCGCACCGTACGTAGCCAACCGTGTTAATCGAAAGTGCAGGGGAAGGACAGCAAACTAAGGTAAGGCGGTCAGGGTGGGTGCACATGTTGTACTCCGAGTAGATAAGGTGATGTACAAGATAGAATAGACATGACTTAACGGACATGTCTCAGGAGCAGGACAGACCAGTTGTGTGGACAATGTGTGCATGGCATGGCAGAGACAGAGGTAATGGAGATTCCTGACAGTTTGGTGGGCAGGTTGAACAGGCAACGTGCAAGCGGTAGGGCGGACAGCGCAGGGCTAGTAGCAAAACAAGGGTACGGGCACCTCCAGCTTGCGCTCCTTCTGGGCGAGCAGCTCCTTCTGCGAGCGCAGGTAGTTAGCGAGCATGCGCGCCAGCTGCTTGCGGTCATCAAGTTCGGCCGCGAGCCGCCCGTTGTAGTCGGCCAACAGCACGCACGCCTCCTCCACCATCCGCGACAGCCGCTCCGCCGAAGGTGCATCTGCAAGCCAATCGACCCGGCACGGTCCCGTTAATGTTTGCCAGGCGCGGGCGCAACAAAGGGTTGGGGTTTGACGCGTGGGTGGGTGGGCACGCATGCGTAGACGGAAGCGGTCAGAGTGCCAGCAATTCCACGTTTAACGGAAAGCCCAGGTGTCGCAAAGCCATCGAACCGTGGCGACACCTCGTACCGAACGTACGTTACGACTATCGTAGGGCACCTTTGATCTTGGAGAGTAGCGAGGGGTCCTGCACCTCAGGAGGCAGCGCTGCTATCCTGCGCCGCACCGCCGCATCTCCCGACGCCGCTTGTTCCAGCTCCTGCAGTGCCTTGATCAGCTCCTCCGTCTGTCGGCAGGTGGGCGGTGGACAGAAAATGTTGCATTCGCTCATGAAAATTGGGTGTCAAAAAGTATTACGTACAATTTTTTTATCGTTTTAGTTTATTTATTTGACAAGAGCCTGGTAAAAGGCACGAACCGTAATAAGTGGGGTGGGGGTGTGTGTACAAAAATTCCGCGAACTCAGTGCTCCTGGGTTCTGGGACGGGGAGAAGATTGGGGCTCAGCGCCCCCACTCACGCAGGGACTACAAGCAACGGGAAGTGGTAAGGTTTAATAAGGTGAAGGGAAGGCCAAGGAAAGAGGAACAAAAGTAAAGGGGGGGGGGGGGGGGGGGGGGGTAACGTAACAAAAGTCCAAAACAAAATAACCTACACACACGCCAAAGTGAACTTACGTCAAAGTTTTTTTCTCATTCTAGCAAACAATGAGCTGACGAAAGCCGTCAAAGTGTGACGGCGACCGTGGCCACCCGACAGAGACAGAGCGAGAGAAAGCGAGAGGACGACAAATCAGGGCCGGTGAGGTTCACCTCGGGGGGTTCGCGCGGGGAGCAGTTGACGAGGTAGTCGTCGTCGTCCTCCTCCTCAGTCTTGGCCACCTGCACCTGCTCGTGCCGCCGCTTGGCCGCCTTTTTGTCGCCGCCGTTGCCGCTGGCGTGGCCTGCGGCGACGGGAGGCGGCCTCTTCTCCTCCGCCTGCCGACTCACGTCCGGCGCCGCCTTCTTTGGCGCGTCGCCACCGGGCAGGGAACCTGTGGCACAACCCATGCGTCGGCGCGCGTCAGTGAGCGCCGACGTCGTCACCACCGAGCTCCCCACGCGTGGTGGCGAGCACGAGCGAATGGCGGCAACAAACGAGAGGAGCACCGCCATTCAGCGGCGAGCACGGAAGTTTAGAACGTCGTTGTGGGAGCAAGCCATTGTGTGCCTTCATGTCACGGCTGCGTACAGAAGATCCGTAATGATGGGTTGGCCCTTTGGCTACCTGAGATGCGTTTGGTTCATTTGCTGTTCGAACATGTAGGTCAAGATGTCACCATGGCTAATTCTGCCGATGCTACCACCCCCCCCCCGGCAGCATTTCCTTCCTCACGCCAGATCCAGTCATTGCTGTCGAGTCGAAACCCAACCTCGGTGTCCGCTCTCACGATAGTCCACCGCTCAGCTTTTTTGGTCTTGCAGTTTGTCGCCGAACCATGAGAAATTACGTTCGTCGTTTAAATTGAAAGCGTAATAAATAAGCCAATCAATTTTACTTCATAGTAGTTTGTGAGTTGGTTGACAAAAACCACGTGATCGATACGCAGTGAAGGAGGTCACGAGAACGCCAGACCCTGTGAGGAGGCATTCAGTAACGCGTAATCACGAAACCGGTGTGTAGTTTTCATCTTATTTGGTTCTAAATGTTTTTTTATTCACAATGAGAAATTCTCTCCTTTTTTTATTCCGTCCTTTTTTACTTCACCCATGATTTTTTTATGATGATAATCATCGTGATGGTGATGGTGGCGACGGCGACCACGATAATGGTAATCAAGTTGATGACGGCGGTGGCGGCAAAAGGTGCGAGTCTTGACGATGATATCGGAACTCACCGATGGCCCGTCGGATCTGGTCGATGAAGTCCGCCTCGAAGACGGCTCTCTCCTGCCAGATGGCGAGCACGCGCTCCATGGGCCTCTTGCAGGAATCCTCCGCCTCTCTAGGAATCGTCGCGCAGGGAATCGGGGCAGACGCAGCGGGGACACACGCGCAGCCACTCAGCCAACATCGTCGTCAGCCATGGATTAAGGCCTCCAAAGCCGTCACCATCTGTCACAATACTGAAATGGAATAATCTACCGACCACCACGGTGGCGAGATGTTACCTACCTGGCCTGGTATACAGGAGGTCGTGGTTTTGATCCCGACCCCGACAACTGTATATTTGGAATTTGCATGTTCTCCCTGTGGTTGCGTGGATTTTTGTCCGGGTTCTCCTGTTTTTTCCTCCACATTTATAATCATGCATTTATAATATTTGGCCGCTATACATTTCCAAATGCTAAGTCACTTTGTTGAGGTTTTATTTGTGGCCAGGTCGTTTCTGACAAATAGTGGGCCTTACTTGGTAAAATAAAAAATAGTTTAGTTTGAACACAGAAGCTGATTATTTAATCGCTCCATCTCCTCTGTGGATGTCCTCTCGGGTGCACGTCCCATTCCTCGGCTGCCACTCCAATATTATTCTTTGAACCTCGGCCAATGAGGGGGTCCAGTAAGTTTAACGCCGCTGGGTTGCAGGGCTCCGTAACGACCGGTGAACTTCAATTCGCATCGGAGAAATGCGCAGAATGCTGCAAACTTGCAATTCGTGGCTCAAACCGACAAGCTTGTCCCAACTGACGGCGACGCTTGTGCCGTAACAACACTCGTCAGATGCCGACGGCGGGAGGGGGGAAGACGCTGAGGCACACGCCGCGGCATTGCAAGCCACGGCACGCGGCGGAAAAAAGGTAACAAATGGGGTCCCCCCACCCCACCCACCCCCATGCCCTCTATGGGGGAGTAGGGGGTGGGAAGATGCCCCGGGCCCGAGTACCGAATGTCTCATGCAATTCTAGAAATTGCGTAATCCAAGACTTCTCGCTCCGAATACACATGGGATTCGGGCGAAATAAATCACGTGACTTACGAGAGAGTTTAGGGGCAGTCGAGAACACTCACCAAGTCCGCCATTGCTCACGTCCACACACAGGCGCTCCCACACAGACGCACACCATCACAAAGAAAAAGATCCCGCGTATAGCCATAACAGACTTTTGGGGCAAGTGTTGTAAGCGAGGACCTATGCGGGCCAGCACGGCGCACGACGGGGCGGGTGGCCAGCACCATGCCCGTCCGCCTTCGTCTCCTTAGTGGCAATTTTTACACACCGCACCAGGTCACCGGTGTCGGTGGCCATAAGCGGGAATCGAACTCAGGTCGCCGGGTTCGTAGTGCAGTGCGCTAGCTTCTGCACTACCGCTCCACATATCACAAATACGCAAGCAGAGACACACACTGCCACACACTCATGAACACACACCCAAACTCACAAATGCGTGTGCACAATAGCATGCAAATACTCTATCCCATACACACACACATTGTAAATAAATACAGTTACAAAGATCACCCATATAACTTTTTAACAGACTGTTAGTGAGCAACTATTAAGGAGAGCACATTGCATAAGATATATACACACACAAAAACACCCTCTCACACACACACACATTAAGACATTCCCATGCAAAGTAATGCCCTCAAACAATTTCACACAAAAACCACTACAGCTGCCATTCGCCAACTGATTTACATACAGGCACTCACACACTCGTACAAATGCATAGAAAATCAAACCAACATCACTTGAAAGAAAAATGAATAATGTATACAACTTACCTCATCCATAGACTGACTGAACACACAGAGTGATTACATCATGGTGGCCATGTTGGTTTAGGGATTTTGCAGCGGCCATGTTGCATGGGGTTGTTTTCCTGGCAATTGATTGGCTGGTGTAGCGGGAGTGATGAGGTAATCTCCAGCAACCACTGGCGCGTGCCTCACATTGCAATTCCCGCTCAGTCGCGCACAAATACCCTTAGTTTATGTATGTAGTTTCGGAACCTACGCCAATCGCTGCCTGGTGGATTTTACGCGTATTTTCTGTAATCACATTCTTGGTTGAATAAAGAGAGCGTATTTCCATCCACACCGCATCACGATAGTGTTAAGTAAAAATGTAACGATTAAATCGCTTCATGAATCAATATCGATTCTTAAGTCTGTGCCATGTTGAGCTGGGTCACTAACTAGGCCACTCCTGACACCAAATGTAGCGTGTCTAACTAACTACACGGAGACGACTTCTGGAGGCAACGCGTTTATTTCAACAACTCTACGAACAGCGACTGTAACACGAAGGGGTATGGCCCCTTCAACCTGATAGCCTAAGGGAGGTACAGCCAGGTACGGGTACCCATTTGCGACCTTGGTGCGGCCGGGTACGGGTACGGGTAGGCCGTGAGTAACTGGTGAGTAACCGTTTGTCACTCATTTCCCAACGTCTTGTCTCTTCTCACAATTCAAGTTCCTAGAATCAACCCACCCGCGCCTGCAACATGGCTTCATCCCAGAGGTCGCAATCGGGTACCCGATACCCGTACACTACCCGATACCCGGCTACCCGTACCCGGCTGGGTACGGGTACCCGTTTGCGACCCTGGTGCGGCCGGGTACGGGTACGGATAAGGAATCAAAATCCGTTTCCGACCTCTGTGCTAGACCAACCCGACCCTGCCATGGTATGGGTACCACCACCGGTCCGCTACAACCCGGCTGACAAGAGCCTCGGTTGAGGGTCCCCGGGTGCTGGTCCAGTCTTCAGGTCTTGGAGGTTTTCAGGCTTGAGTTGGCAAACACTGCCGGACCCGTTCAGAGGGCCAGCTTTTTATCCCCAGGTCGGGGCTTACCCCTCCCCTAATGACTCCCCCACCTCCAGAACCTTCTGGAAGGTCTTAAGGGGTCTAAAAATCGGTGGGCGGTCTCTATCCCCCCTGCCCCCAGCACTTGGGGGTCTGGGGTTTCAACCTCCAGTCTCGGACCACCCAAAGGGGGTTTTACCTTCGGTCAACCCCTACACACCTCGTCCTCTCACTCGGCTGCCCCCTGTCGACCCGTGACCGTGGTGGCAGGTAAAGCGACCTACAGCGCCTTGTTATGGCGCAACATATGTATCAAACGTCGTGTGTATGAATACGATATTTTTAGCTTAGTATGTGTTGTACGCAATGCGTTGATGGCACCCCTTGCAGCCTTTAGTGGCCGCTACAATCTCCACAATGTAAGAAAATTCACGCTATAATCGAATCGCGACAATACAATTTTGAGTAGCGGGGTGTGGAGGCGAATCATTAAAACCCTAATTGGAAGACGTTTTTGAATAAAAAACTGAGAGCAGGCACTTATCACTGTTGTTATACTTAATATTTATATAATTTGTATTAAATTGTATTTGTTCTCAACTGTGCAGGATATTTTGTAAATGGTGTTTTGTATGCACCGGTTGATTTTTAGACGTTGGAAAGAGTTTGCTGTTCTTATTCCGACCTCGGTCTCGCTCACCCCCGTCCTGTCTAGTGTTAGCGCCGTTACGACTACGCAAAGCACAAATTTGACCAAACGCAGAACACTCTGCAGCTTTCCAATTTGCGGCGAGCACCCAGTTCCTACCTCACTGCACTCTACAGAAATGAACGTGAAGCAGCCGGATTGATCGAAGATCCAGAACTAATTCACTCCAGCCACTTTCATCCTCGCAGCGCCTTTTGACTAACCATGGAACAAAGACGAACGCTGCACCACACGCTTTCAGTTGCGCTTCTGCGGTCGTCTGGAACGCTCTTCCTTCCGATATTAGAAAGTCAGAAGATTGAAAACTAAATTCTTTACAACTGCTTTGTGTTTAGTTTATTGTCCTTCCCCCCGCACCTCCGATTAGCATGGTTGGCTACATACGCTGCGAAAGAAGTTCAACATATATGCATAGACACTCGCTGACCAGCAATCACTCTCGCCTCCTTATCACTCTGCTATCACTACTACTGGGTTTACCGTTTGCGTGAACTTCACTCGTTGATTCCGCCACCCGTGTTGAAGAAGCAGTCTATCAGAATGACGATTCAACCACCACAGTGCAGGTTGCAACTAGAAGCCGACCGAAACAGAATTTCTGGTTTCGGCTGAAACCCGAAACCAAACCGAAAGTAAAAAAATTATTTTCGGCCAAAACCAAAACCGAAAGTTTAACTACACTTTCGACCAAGACCGAAACAGAAAGGTATAATAATCAAAGTTACTGAACACAGGATTTCTGAAATTTGTCATGATGCAATGCTACTTTAATTAAAAATAAATCTAGAACTAATCATTCAGAGCCTGCAGTCAGTCACTAAATATAAAATCTTTAGGTGTGACTTACTTAGTAATTATATCCAAACAAACGAATGTTGTAGTTAAGAAACAACAGTTTTTCCGCATTCAGCCAGACAGTCTGTTGTCTGTTGACCGGTCGTATAAGCATTATCAGACCGTGGTTGCGGCTGTAACCTCGCTCCCAAGCTGCTGATGACGTGTGTGTGTTTGCAGCCTATCGCATAGGATTGCCTAGCGCCGACTGACCGTCCGATAGGCAGTGATAGACGTAGCTCTAGCGTTATATTCTAAAAATAGATCTTGGGTTGATGAATGACGACCAAAAGTCAATATCAGTTTCGGCCGAAACCGAAACCAGACCGAAAGTTAAAAATTGACTTTCGGCCGAAACCTAAAGTATGCTGAAAGAGGCCATTTGCCAACTTTCGGCGCAGAAACCGAATTTCGGTCGGCCTTTAGTTGCAACCCACCCATTCATTCATTCACCAACTCATGCACCCACCCACCCTTACACCCACCCACTTGGTGTGCCTGGTGTGAGGCTCGCAGGCTCACGAGGCGACCGAGACCTCGGAGACCCCCGCTCACCTGGCCACATGTCCAAAGGCGTCCACCAGCACGGGCCCAAAGTCTCGTCCAAACTCGGGCCCCTTCTTCTTGCTGTTCTGGATCACGTCGTTGGCCAGGTAGAGGAATGTCAGCTTCCGGCTCGGCTTTGCTGGAAGGCATAATACACAAGACAAAGAAAAATATCCCCTGTGTGGCTTTAACAGACTTTGGAGGCTAGTGTTGTTAGCGAGCATCTATGAAGGCCGGCACGGCACACGAGAGGGTCGGTGGCCAGCAACATTCCCGGCAGTCTTTGTCTCCCTAGTGGCGATGTTTATACGCTGCACTTGGTACTCATTTGAGGCTGTCGACCTAGGAGAGGCCAAGGACCGATTCAGATAATCGTCACTGGTCTTGGCTGTGAGCGGGTCGCTGGGTTCGTAGAGCAGCATGCCAACCACTACGCAACCGCTGATACACACACAAAGACAAAGTGGGAAGCGGCAGTGTAGTAGTTAGCGCGCTGCGCTACGAACCCAGCGACCCGAGTTCAATTTCCGCTCACAGCCAACACCAGTGACGATTATCTGAACCAGTCCTGGGCCTCTTCCCCCTAGGCCAACTCGGCCTGAAATGAGTACTTGGTGCGGTGTGTAAACATCACTACACACACACACAGGTGGACAAAACGAGCCGTCTGCTTCGTAAGATTAATTTCTACCAGGTGAGAGTCTACCGAGTTGGTGCGTTTTTTCTGACAACCGACCCAATCCCCCCGAATACTCTACACCCAAGCTTGTTGGGACTCGGAAGCCAAGCAGGCTTTGATCCTGCTTGGTACTTGTATGTGTGGGGCTACAAGGTGGCCAAGAAATGGCAGAACGGTACAGCAAAGGATGCCGAAGCCTGTTTGCCGCGTTGAGTGTTATCCTCTTGCGTGCTGCAATTTGCTGCGATTTTCTCCGGGTTCCTCCCACATGAAGCCAAACTCTCACGAAGGTAACCGGCCGGCCATCCAAATGCAGGAGTTCCAGAATAAAGGATTGAGACTTAAAGCGCTTTTCATGTATAAATAAAAAATAGTTTCCAAAACTAACATTTTTTTGGGTTAGATCACATAAATGTGTTATTAAACCCACCACAACCCGACAGTCAATTAGTAAGGTTTGTCAAGTAAACAAAACGTGCCAATTAATTACTAGTTCAGCACACTGGTGCGTTGGAGAGCAAACCCACTACAACATTTACAATTCGAGTACCGTGACGTTTCCCTGGTGATTACAACCAGCCTCATCAGGCGATCGCCAGAATTGTCCCATCAAGAGGTTTATGGGTCGCGAAAGGCTACGTTTCAAGTGAATGTTTGTCTCTTCTGTCTCTAAATTGACAACGAATGGTTTTGCAACAATGACATTTTTTCAGCCCTTTATCAACCCCACCACTGTATGAAGTCCTCCTTGGCCTTGTCTGTTACTGTAAACATTCTTCACCACACTAGTCAGCATAGAACTACGGTACGACAAAGGACTTTGCCTCACTGCCATCTGCTGCTTGCAACGTAGCTCCGCAGCAGCCTACGACACCTGTTACATGCATCGTGGCTGCCCATCATAGCACTATACAGACTCACCGTAGCTGCCAAAATCTGATGAGATTGGGTGCATTCCGGGTGATTTGGTCACATGACAATGACACTGCATTAAATAGAAAGGCAATAGTAATTGAGAATTTACACATTCATTGCATTCACCTAAAAGCCAGCCACAGTGACATTTGACCGTGTGTAAGCAAAACAACAGGGGTGGAGCGGTGGCACAGCATTTAAAGCAATGCGCTATCAACCCGACGATCTGAGTTTGATTACCGGGCCACGTATAACATCAATGGAAAGTGATGTCTGAAACCTAGGTGTGCACGGCCACTTTGCAAACCAGCACCGTGCATTGAGATGGAGTATAGTCAAACAAAGCACATAAATTGTTCACAAAGTAATTTGCGCTCAACACCCGTTCAGCAAAAATACCTGGCCATGATGCAAAAAACAATAACAACACTGAGAGCCAGTTACAGACCACGCTGCACTTTAACGGATTTTAGTGAACTCCCACCAATTGGTCTTGCATCGCGTTAGACAGGCAGTCATTGCCGATTGCGACGCAATGAACAATGTGTTTCTGGTTCCACAAAGCAGTTTATATTGGCACAAAAAAGGTTCAGCAGACACAACCTTTGCCAACGACTGAGACACCCTACCTGACCTCCACAATACTAGCCATCATTACATTCTTCATCAGCCATGATACAGCCACTGCCGAACGAACGTGTCACTAAGCCGTTGCTACGTATTTCGGACAAGACTCGCGATGCAACACTCCACCTGGCTCCATCACACGAGCCGAATTCAATGCCGTAACTTCAGTGGCGGACGCCCTCTCGGGCGCGTTCACTCCTTTGCTGGCCACTGCGTCGTTAAGCTGGACCTCCGGCTCAACAATTCCAGCCGCAGGCCCACCACGTACTTTCTTAACAATCAATCTAACTTGTGCAAGTTCTTCAATGCACGTGTTCCTCTTTATGTCAATGTCACCTCTTCCAAAAACCACAGTCACTGCATCGCGCGCTTTCAGATGTGCGTCTGCAGCCATCTGGAACGCTCTTCCGTCTCATATTAGGAAGCCGCTGGAGCTATGCACTTTTAATAATCTCGATTGAAAACTCCTTTCTTTAATACTGCTTTCTGTGTTTAGTTTGTTGTCATTCCCTCACACCTCCGATTAGCATGGTTGGCTATGGTACGAAAGTAGTTCAACATATACATACGCCTACCCATCTTTTTATAACACCACCCCAAACGCAACCTTGTTCCATCACCAGCAACTCCAAGATCTATTTACGCTGTCTCTTGCACCATCGCCTTCGACAACGCCTCGGTTGACTATCAACCCCTCAGGGTCGGTGGCTCTTGTCAAGAACTTCTGGCAATTTCAGAAGCATTTGGTTTGACTGGCCTGAGTGAGCTGATGAGACGAAAAAGTTTGAAACTGGTCTAGAACTTTCTGTAATAATCAATAGTTGCTGGTTAACATCAGCCTGGAAGTCCAATACCTCTATGGGCTAAAACATGTTACTTTTAACATTTGTTTACGTAAATTGTATCGCCCATAAATATGCACACATTTAATGAGCTTGTACATACTTACGACCTCGAACTGCACGATTCGTCTCCAAGGCTGTGCCCATACATGTCCGCCCAACTACTACTTAATTCCAACATCACCACCACCAACATCGACTGCACCTTTGCAAAGATGTATCCTCCCTTCACCTCACCCTTCGACACCACACACATGACCCCCCAACCCCTAGCTGCACCTTCACCTGGCAACTACACACCAGCAATGCCCTCTCAATGGTCAGTAAAATCCACTTTCCACCTCCACAGGTGGCTTCTGGCACCTGCGACCATCACCACCATCTCTGGCGTCTTCACGCCACCACCACCACCACAGCCACCACCTGTACTGCCAGCTCCACCAATCCAATACCAATTCTCGCCAATCGCCACGAAGTGTGGTGATGTCACCACGGCGACCGTGCCAGGCCAGGTGCACTGAGGCCACGTGATGTGTCGAAGGCTCGCGAACAGGTCTCGGGGGCAGACCCAGGTGCCATGGGTTGGCTGCGATGACTGGCAGATGCACCAGCTCTACCCCCTACTATGCTAACTTGCTGCATTTTATCTGCACGGCGCTCCGCTCATTGTTGTGAGCGTCGCTCCTCTGCCCTCCGTTGTTATTGGAGGGAGGCTGCCTTCAACTGCCCAGTAGCAGCAGCGTCCTTCACGAGCCTCCTCCACAGAGGCCGATCTTGACACCGCTGGTTACCAGTCTTCGACAAGTCCACTCGGCTCCACATCCTCCCGTATCGCATCAGTCCATCTCATCTCCAGCCAATGCCGTGGCCGTTTAGCCCCCTCGATGCGGCCAAACAGAAGCTGCTTGGGGCATGCGGTGGCTGGGCATGCGGGCTACGTGACCCAGCTTCACCACCTCCATTAGAAGCCACCAGTAGTAGCGCCAGGAGCACTACCAGTCCCGCACCTTCAGCGTCACATTTATGGAGCCACTTCACCAGATATCTCCCCACAGCACCTCGGCTGGCACCGCCGTCCTCAATGTCCACAGAACGGGCCAGGTGTGGGGAGTTGGGGGCATACTAAAAAACTAAACTATTTCTTTGTTACATTTTACCAGATAAGAATGCCCACTGAGCCGCTACGTAGCTCTTGTTCAGAAGCGGCCTGGCTATCACAAATGATAGTTCAACAAAGTGGAATTATCACGTAGAAATGTATAGAAGCCAAGTGCTCCAAACTCGTGATGTTAATTCCGCAGAGAAGTCCACGCGACCACGGGGGGAGAGAGAGAAGTTTAAACTCCAAATACACAGCAACAGCAGCATGGGTCAGGGTCGGGGTCGAACCCACGGCCTTCTTTTGCTGGTTTATCCCACGTTGTTTCTGTTGCGCGTCGTCGCTTTAAAATGTTCTGTGTTCATATTTTGTTTGTTGCGGTTGCACCCGACTCAAGAGCCGCATGGCTCACAGGGCTATACCTAATGAATGAAATGAAAACTTCTTGTACACCAGGCGAGGTAGTCAACATCTCGTCACCCACAGCCTGCCCACAAGCGCGTGCAGTAACCCCCCATGCCGACACGGGTACTCGCGTCTCCATGCCCACACGCTGTTGTGCCCGGGCCCATCCTCACACCCGTGCCCATACCTGTCCACGTGCATCAAACCCGTACCCATGACTCCGTAACCGTGCCATTAACCAATGCCCGTGCTCGCCTCCATGCACACGACCAGGGCCTGTCCCTGAACACACGAGAACGCTGGGCTCCGTACGGGGTTCAGCATACAGTGTACCCGCATACCTGTACCTGTCCACGTGCAAACACCCTCGTGTCTCCATCATGCCATTCATCATCATCGTGCCCGCGTGCGCACGTACCCGTGCCGTGCCCCACCGTGCAAGGGTGGGCACGGCTCGTGGGGTCTGCCCGCGTACCCCACGTACCCGTGCCCGCGTACCTGTGCCCACACGCATGCCCCCCCCCCCCCCCGTGGTTTGCAAGAGTGCGCTCTGCTCACCTCGCTTGAGCTCGCGGTGCCAGACCTGCACGACGCTGCGGGAGTGCTTCCTGTGGTGGATGAGCCACAGGGCGAGCGTCTGGACGCTCTGCTGCGAGTTACTCAGCTCGCTCAGCTTCTTCTCCAGCGCGGACTCCGAGAAGGACGACATTGCCGCCACCACCACCACTACGATTACAACAAGCCGTGGTATAGTGCCCGCCGCCGCTCTTAACGAAGGGAAGAAAGGGCAACCACGACGGCGGCGAAGACATGAACGGCAGGCGGTGGAGGAGCAAGGCGTGCGCCGAGGGAGGAGGCGAGCGGCGAGGTGGGCCACGCAAAATGGCGTCACCGCGCCGCCTTTGGCCGGGGCTCGGGCCGCTCTGGAAGCGGCTGCGCGCGGAGCTTCGATAAAGCAGAATGCCCCGGGGGCGCTCTTCGAACGGTGCGACGAGCGGGAGGGGTGGGCGCGAGTCCGGTGGGCGCGGTTGGAGAATGCCCCCGGGGCGAGTTGCGTTCGCGAAGTATTTCGCGGGTGACCGTAGCGGGCCCCCTAACGCTGTTGTGACCCAAACTGGTGGCTGCCAATGGTAGAGTGGATGTGGTGGTGGTGGAGTGGTGGTGGTGGAGTGGAGGTGGTGGTGGGTGGGTGGAGTGGAGGTGGTGGTGGTGGTGGCGACCCTCCAATGTGAGATGTCACTCAGAGGTCCCCACAGTCGTCACACCACGATATTTGTCATATCAGTGGTGTACCAACTCCACAGTAACAACACCACGATATTTGTCATATCAGTGGTGTATCAACTCCACAGTAACAACACCACGATATTTGTCATATCAGTGGTGTTTCAACTCCACAGTAATAACACCACTATATTTGTCATATCAGTGAGTGTGCCAACTCCACTGTAATAACACTACGATATTTGTCATATCAGTGGTGTACCAACTCCACAGTAATAACACCACGATATTTGTCATATCAGTGGTGTACTAACTCCACAGTAATAACACTACTATATTTGTCATATCAGTGAGTGTGCCAACTCCACAGTAATAACACTGCGATATTTGTCATATCAGTGGTGTACTAACTCCACAGTAATAACACCACGATATTTGTCATATCAGTGAGTGTGCCAACTCCACAGTAATAACACTGCGATATTTGTCATATCAGTGGTGTACTAACTCCACAGTAATAACACCACGATATTTGTCATATCAGTGGTGTACTAACTCCACAGTAACAACACTACGATATTTGTCATATCAGTGGTGTACCAACTCCACAGTAACAACACTACGATATTTGTAATATCAGTGGTGTATCAACTCCACAGTAACAACACCACGATATTTTTCATATCAGTGGGTGTGTAATTCGAGCAAGGACAGGGTGGGCGCTGCCTCCGCACCACTCACACGGGCCGGTGTATTGGAGAGGCGGAGCCTGGTCGTCGGGGTGAGAGGGGGCGGAGATAGGGGCAGTATGAGAAGGTGGAGTTTGGGTCACGTGAGAGAGGAGATATAAGGAGAGAGACGGAGGAGGAGGGGAGGAGAGAAGAGAGTGAACCACGGAGGGAGCCACGCTGGCGGTGGAGGGAGAAGTGGCGCCATTGCCACGTGGTTGGGGCCGATAGGCGTACTGGGGTCCAGCGTGCGCGGGCAGCGGAACGTGCGGGACCGCACGGAGAGAGAGAGAGCCAGCAGCATGTGCGGGGTACCCGAAGGGCGGTGTGACCCGGGCGGGTGAGGAGAGAGCACACGGAGGGGCCGGAGGAGACGGCGTGGCGAGAGCCACACGGAGCGTGCGCGGGGCGCACGGCGACAGAGAGAGAGTCACACGGAGCGTGTGCGGGGCGCACGGCGAGGGTCGGAGCGAGGACCAGCGGGTGCGAGTAAAGAACCCAATAAAGGACCAACGGAGAGCGACATATTGTGAAGGAGTCCATTATTACACTGGTGTCAGAAGTGAACCAAGATGTCTAAGCATCTTAAAAAGAAGAACGTACCTGCACCATCCTCGGACGACGAAGACGAGCTTCCAATTGAGGCGGCGTTCCCGACGATGGAAGGAGGGGGTGAAGTGCGGACGGGCGACGCGCCGGGGGTGCAAGAGGTTGTCGGTGCGGCGGGGCCGTCTGCTTCGACGGGCGCCGAGGAAGGCTGGCGGCACGTGACGGCTCAACTTGAGTTGCTGCGGGCCACGCTGACACAACTGTGCACCCTGGTGACAACGGCGGCGGGGCCGAATCGCCGAGCGGGGAGCCGTCCGCCATTGGGGCCCGCGCGACGCTTCCCACCCTCTCCGCCACGCGACAAGACGCCGCCATCTTGGGCGGGGCCGGGGACCAAGTGCGGGAAGCCGCCATCTTGTCACCGCGGGAAGCCGCCATCTTGTCACCGCGGGAAGCCGCCATCTTGTCTCCGCGGGAAGCCACCATCTTGTCTATGCGGGAAGACGCTATCGTGTCGCCACCGCATCAAACACCGTCGGCGGATTACGGCGACTCGGGGACCCGCAGCCATCGGCTGACGACGCTCAAGGAATTCTCCATTGGCGGCGACTGGAGTGCGTTCGCCTGCCGCTTTGAGGCGGCAGTCCGCTCTGCAAAATGGACGGATTCGGAGGCTCTAGAAGTCCTGCCGACGCTTCTGGATGACGAATTGGTCAGGTTTTTCCGCTCCATTAAAGCCACGAGAAAGACTACGCTGAAGGCTGTATTTGAAGATATGGCATATGGCGGAAGCTTATGAGCCCCCGGACGATGCCCATCGCAGGTTTATTCAATGGCAACGGGCTCCGGAGGAATCTCCCGTGGCTTACCGGGGTGCCGTCTTGGAATTGGCTATGGCCGCATACCCGGACACGGAGCCTGACTTGTTAGAGCCTTTGATTTTAGGAAAAATGTTGGAGCTGTCCAGGGATTTGGGCATCCCCATGCCTGTGTGCAGCCACGAACAACTGACCTCCCGGATAGCGGCTAAGTGCCTGGACGCGCAATTCAACCTGCGCTGGTGGAAGCAAGTTACAGCCTGGACGGGGAGCCCCAAGATCGAGGGCGGTGCCACGGGATGGGACCCGTCCAAGGCCCTGTATGTACGGGACGAGAGGGGGCCTGCAGAGTTGACGGCAACAGCGATCCAGCCGCCTACTCGCGGGGGTGCGGAGTTGGGGCCAGGGCCACCGTTGCGAGATCGCCAGGACAGGGGGGGCGCCGGACGTCGGCCTGACCTGTTGTGCTTCCGCTGCGGCCGTCGGGGGCACTTCGCCAGGGAATGTTGGGATCGCCCTCGCCCGCCGCTCCAGCAGGAGGCCCCTGCCAAGGAGGCGACGTGTCAAGAACAACCACGACAGGCAAGTCGGTACGCATCAGACACCTGGCAAGGCCTGTCACCTCATGCATCACTTTCGCCGCGGGGTCCGGTTAATGTTACTAACGGGGGAGCGCTGGAAGGGCCGCGTCGCTCGCTGATGCAGTGGCGTAAATTGGCACGGAGGGTGGTTGCGGCCGCTACCGGGTCGTCCACTGTGCCGGGTTCCATCTAAGGGGTGGACGTGCATATTTTGGTGGACTCGGGTGCGTCTGCGACCATTATCTTGGACGTTATATTTCACCTCCTGTCCATTCCTCCAGAGCGGGTGCGACCGGTTTACGACTCGTGCATAGCGGCGAATGGGGGAAGTATGGGCATTGTGGGTCAGGTGGACACCAGCATAGCGGTTGGGGGTGTTTCGGTTTCTGGGACGGTGTTGATTTCTAGGTCCCTCGCTGTGCCCTGCTTGTTGGGAACGGATTTCCTGGCGAAAATGCCCATTCAGATTAGGGTGGATCAGAATTGTATCCAATTACCGGGGGGCCGCCAAATTGCCTTCTTGCCATCACCCTGGGGCCAGTCCGTTCCTGACCGCCAGGTGCAGGCGCTCTCCGACGTATCGGTTGATGTTCCACCTGGGTCGCAAATGCTTATTCCGCTGCGTTATCGGAAACCGGTGCCGGGAATCGAGGGGGCGGAAGGTGTCGCCGTCCAATGCTCTAACGGGGGGTTTGACGCTGGTCGGGGCGCAGACGATTGTTCGGCCGGGTCAACCCCCGTTTTTGCAAGTGTTGAATGGGACCGCAGATAATGTTAGTGTGCTGGCCGGAACTGTTTTAGCTCATGCTGCGACTGCTTTCACGGCCCATGGCGATGGGGGCCCCCGGGGCCTCGTAGGGGGGGTCTCGACCTCCACGGCACAGGACGATCGCTGGATTGCAGAATTGTGTCGGGAGAATGTGTCCTTAACTGGCGACCAATGGTCCGCGCTTCGCACGCTGTTGGGAAAGTATTCCGACGTTTTTAGTTCGGACGATTTCGATTTGGGACGCACTTCTCTGCTCTCCCACCATATTGATACGGGAGATGCCGCTCCGATTCAGATGAACCCGCATCGGTTGAGTCTGTCGGAGCGGGATCATATATGGGGCGCGGTGGAGGATATGCTGGCCGCCGACATTATTTCCCCGTCCAACAGTCCGTGGGGTGCTCCTGTGGTCCTTGTGAAAAAAAAGGATGGGAAATTGCGGTTTTGTGTCGATTTTCGCAGGTTGAATAAAGTGTCGGTTGCGGACGCGTACCCCCTGCCGCGTATGGATGACTCCCTCGATGCCTTGTCTGGGGCAAAACGTTTTTCTACTCTCGATCTTTCATCGGGATTTTGGCAACTTCCCTTGGACGAGTCCTCGAGGTAAAAGACGGCTTTCCGTACGCCGCAGGGCTTGTTTCAATTTAATTGTCTCCCCATGGGCTTGAACGCCGCCCCGGCGATGTTCCAGCGATTGATGGAACTCGTGTTGACCGGTCTGCAGTGGGACACGTGTCTGATATATTTGGACGATGTTATCGTCTTCAGCCGCACGTTTGAGGAACATCTGCGGAGATTGGACGCGGTGTTTGCGAGGATGCGTTCCGCTAAATTGAAGTTTAAGCCTAAAAAGTGTCACCTGTTGCAGCGATCCATGCGCTATTTGGGCCACATAGTCAGCTCGGACGGGCTGGCCACTGACCCGGAGAAGACGGCGTGCATCCGGAACTGGCCGACTCCGGCCTCAGTGGGGGACGTGCATCGGTTCGTCGGGTTCGCTCCTTATTACCGCAGGTTCGTGCCTGACTTTGCCACAATCGCGAGGCCTTTACACCTCCTTACGGCGAAGGGCCGGAGGTTCAGTTGGGGACCGGCGGAGGAGGCGGCATTTCAAAGCCTACATGATCGTTTGGCATCGGCACCGACGCTGGACTATCCGGATTTCACTCGGCCATTTATCCTGGATACCGACGCGAGTGACACGGGGATTGGGGCCATCCTGTCCCAATCTAGGGACGGCGTCGAACGCGTAGTGGCTTATGGAAGCCGCGTGTTGTCTCCGGCGGAGACCCGCTACTGCGTTACTCGTCAGGAACTCTTGGCCATAGTACATTTTCTTCGCCAATACCGGCCGTATCTATACGGCCGTACGTTTATTGTGCGCACGGATCATGCTGCTCTGCAGTATGCCCTGAGGGTTGATCAACCATCTGGCCAATTGGCACGATGGTTGGAAACCCTGCAGGAGTTTTTATTTGAAATTCAGTACCGGAAGGGATCGCATCACATGAACGCGGACGCACTTTCTAGATTGCTGCAGGGGTCCCCGTGCGCTTGCACTTCGGGCACAAATAGGTGCACGCGGGTTCCGCTGCCACCTCGGACGGTTATGTCCGCTGTGGAGGTGCTTGAGGCTCCCGCGTGTCCAGAGCCGGCTGATGGGGTTTTGAATTTGCCACGTTCGGTATGGGTTCGCGAACAATTGCTTGATGACTCGCTGGGGGCCTTGCGGGGTCGGGCTGTGAAGGTAAGGGGTGGCTCGCTATCCGATGGGACGCCGGGAGCTGCTCTCCGGGATGGCTTGCTGATGTGGAGGGAAGGCTTGCACGATCGCTGGTGGCTTGTTGTGCCGGTGTCGCTGCGATATGAATTTATTCGGATTCTGCATTCCGAGAAGTTATTACATCTCGGAGTGCAGAAAACCTTGTTGACGTTACAGCGGGATTATTTTTGGCACGGCATGACGACTGATGTCGTCGGGCACATTCGGGCGTGCTCCGACTGTGCCTGACGGAAACCGCCTAAACACCCATATGTTCCACCAGTGCAGTCCATACAGGTGTCACGGATTAATGAATTAGTGGCGTTGGATATTTTGGGGCCCTTTCCGCCATCCGCTCGGGGTAACACATTTTTATTGGTTGGAGTAGAATATCTTTCTCGCTGGCCGATGGCCTGGCCCTTAGCCGATCAGTCAGCGGCGTCTATCACGGAGGCGTTCCTGTTCGGATATGTAATGGACAAAGGGGCGCCGGAAAGGTTGCTTACAGACCAAGGGCGAAATTTTTCTTCTAAATTATTGGCTGAGGTGTGCGCTGCACTGGGGACCAAGAAGGTACGGACCCTATCGGCGATGCTTTGTCATACGGTTAGCGAAAAGCAGGCTGATTGGGATTTGCATCCCTGGGGTGCTCTCCGCGTACCGGATGACGCCACATGCGTCGACGGGGTACTCGCCTTTCTTTTTGATGTACGGCCGCGAGAACGTGCCGCTGGTGGATGTGTAGCTGGGCACGGGGGTGAAGGGTCCTGTTAATCCTCTCCCCGATTATATTTGGGACACCGTTCGTCACGTGGCTGAGGCGCAGGAGGGGGCCCGATTGGCTACTGCCAAGACCCAGGCCCGGAATGAACGTTGTGCACGACGCTCGCATGGTGAGTCCCCCTGGCGGGTGGGGGACATGGCCTGGCTGCACTGCCCACAGGTACCGGTGGGGACCTCCCCTAAGTTGCATAGGCCGTGGCACGGGCCGGTGGTGCTTATTGAGGTTCCTAGTCCGCAGTCCGCACGTGTTCGGTTCGGATCGCGGCGTTGGTACGTGCATACGTCCCGATTGAAACCTTATGTGGCCCCGCGGACGGATGCGTCATCTCCTAATGTTGCCTTGCCGGTGTCTGTCGCGACCGACGCGCCACTGACTTTGCCTGTTCAACCTGCAAGCGCGCCTGTCGTGCCTCCTGTAGACGGACCGGCAGTGATCCTGCCGGACATGGTGATTCCTGCTCCGGGTGGGCCTACCACGGCGATGGGGACACTTGACCCCGCTGCCCCTACAACCCCACCTCGGGCGCAGTTGCGGGAGGGCTCGATGATGGGCCTTTTTGGGGAACGGGATGCTGGGAGTGACGGGCCTCCAACAGCGGCGGGCGGTGCCAGTCCCGCTGCTCCTAAAACCCCGTCAAGGCCACGGTCCGCACGGGGGGGCACCCCCGTGCAGGACGGCCCGGTGACTCGCACGCGTTCGAAATCCCTTCCCTTTCGTTAATTGTTATTGTGTGTCATGTGTTGCTCGCATTATTGTTGTTCTGTTGCAGCCGAGGACGGCTGGCTTTTTCATCGGGGGGGGGGGGGGGTAGTGTAATGCAAGCAAGGACAGGGTGGGCGCTGCCTCCGCACCACTCACACGGGCCGGTGTATTGGAGAGGCGGAGCCTGGTCGTCAGGGTGAGTGGGGGCGGAGACAGGGGCAGTATGAGAAGGTGGAGTTTGGGTCACGTGAGAGAGGGGATATAAGGAGAGAGACGGAGGAGGAGGGGAGGAGAGAAGAGAGTGAACCACGGAGGGAGCCACGCTGGTGGTGGAGGGAGAAGTGGTGCCATTGCCACGTGGTCGGGGCCGATAGGCGTACTGGGGTCCAGCGTGCGCGGGCAGCGGAGCGTGCGGGACCACACGGAAAGAGAGAGAGCCAGCAGCGTGTGCGGGGTACCCGAAGAGCGGTGTGGCCCGGGCGGGTGAGGAGAGAGCACACGGAGGGGCCGGAGGAGACGGCGTGGCGAGAGCCACACGGAGCGTGCGCAGGGCACACGGCGACAGAGAGAGAGCCACACGGAGCGTGCGCGGGGCGCACGGCGAGGGTCGGAGCGAGGACCAGCGGGTGCGAGTAAAGAACCCAATAAAGGACCAACGGAGAGCGACATCTTGTGAAGGAGTCCATTATTACAGGTGTACCAACTCCACAGTAATAACACTACGATATTTGTCATATCAGTGGGTGGACCACCTCCACAGTAATCACACTACGATATTTGTCATATTGTAATGCGAGCGTATGCTGGGGGGTCGCCAGTTGGTGGGGTGGCCTTCGCTGCCTCAGCCTCGAAGCCAACCAGGCAACACGAACCATCGGGGGCAAAGTTCAAGGGCGGAGCCCGCGGGCGCTAGGGGGGTGGTACCATCTAGAAAGTTCGTGAAGGGTGTGGGAGGGGCGGAGTCTGGGTGACGGGGGGGAAGGGGATATAAGGGGAAGCTGGAAGGGGCTCGAGGTCATTGTGTAAAGGCTGGAAGCGGGGCCACGTCTCGGGTCTCCGCGAGCCATCAGCCACGTGGCGACGCGGAGACGGCTCCCAGCACGTCGTCTGCCAGTGGTGCGCGGGAGCGTAGGAATGTGAGAGAAAGAGCGTCGGAGGAGCGGGACGCCAGCTCACGCGACACGCCGCGGACGGAGGAACTGAGCGGAATGCGAGTTGTCCAGCAACCGAAGGAATTAATAATACGGAGACACATTCGCTTGGGGACAGCACCGTGTGGGTGGCTGTGTGTGACACAGCCCTATTGGGGACAGCACCGTGTGGGTGGCTGTGTGTGACACAACCCTAGCGGGGACAGCACCGTGTGGGTGGCTGTGTGTGACACAGCCCTAGCGGGGACAGCACCGTGTGGGTGGCTGTGTGTAGCACCAGCCCTAGCGTGGACAGCACCGTGTGAGTGGCTGTGTGTGACACAGCCCTAGCGTGGACAGCACCGTGTGAGTGGCCGTGTGTGACACAGCCCTAGTGGACAGCACCGTGTAGGTGGCTGTGTGTGACACAGCGCTAGCGGGGACAGCACCGTGTGGGTGGCTGTGTGTGACACCAGCCCTAGAGGGGACACGCTGTGTGGGTGGCTGTGTGTGACACAGCCCTAGAGGGGACAGTACCGTGTGGGTGGCTGTGTGTGACACAGCCCTAGAGGGGACAGCACCGTGTGGGTGGCTGTGTGTGACACCAGCCCTAGCGGGGACAGTACCGTGTGGGTGGCTGTGTGTGACACCAGCGTGGACAGCGCCGTGTGGGTGGCTGTGTGTGACACAGCCCTAGCGTGGACAGCACTGTGTGGGTGGCTGTGTGTGACACAGCCCTTGCGTGGACAACACCGTGTGGGTGGCTGTGTGTGACACCAGCGTGGACAGCGCCGTGTGGGTGGCTGTGTGTGACACAGCCCTAGCGTGGACAGCACTGTGTGGGTGGCTGTGTGTGACACAACCCTAGCGTGGACAGCACCGTGTGGGTGGCTGTGTGTGACACAGCCCTAGCGGGGACAGCACCGTGTGGGAGGCTGTGTGTGACACAGCCCTAGTGGACACAGCACCGTGTGGGTGGCTGTGTGTGACACAGCCCTAGCGGGGACAGCACCGTGTGGGTGGCTGTGTGTGACACAGCCCTAGTGTGGACAGCACCGTGTGGGTGGCTATGTGTGACACAGCCCTAGCGGGGACAGCACCATATGGGTGGCTGTGTGTGACACAGCCCTAGTGGGGACAGCACCGTGTGGGTGGCGGTGTGTGACACAGCCCTAGCGGGGACAGCACCGTGTGGGTGGCTGTGTGTGACACAGCCCTAGTGGGGACATCACCGCGTGTGTGGCTGTGTGTGGCTGTGTGTGACACAGCCCTAGCGTGGACAGCACCGTGTGGGTGGCTGTGTGTGACGCCAGTCCTAGCGGGGCTTGGCGAGCACAGGGATAGTGCGGGCACCACGCACAGCGTGTGGCGGGAGCTCCCCCGAGGGAGAGGGGATGAGCGTCAGCCCAGGGTCAGGGTTGCCCCGGGCATGGCACTCTGGTTAACCCAGTAGACACATGATTCGGAATGTTCATACAGGGGGCCCCAGGTGGGGGGACTCGGGGGTGATCACGTGTCCGGAGAGGGGTCTTGAGAAGGATCGAGAGGGAACGAGAATGTTCGGGAAGGCGGGCGGGGCCAAGGGCGGAGCGGCCCCGACTGGAGAGGGATATAAGGCGGGTCCTTGAGAGGGACCGGGGTCGCTGCATTCTACAAGCTGGAAGCTCTACGTCTCGAGCTGAAGCTCTATAACTACGAGCTGGAAGCTCAACATCTACAAGCTGGAAGCTCTACATCTACAAGCTGGAAGCTCAACATCTACAAGCGGAAAGCTCTATGTCTCGAGCTGAAGCTCTATAACTACAAGCTGGAAGCTCAACATCTACAAGCTGGAAGCTCAACATCTACAAACGGGAAGCTCTATGTCTCAAGGTGGAAGCTCAACATCTACAAGCGGGAAGCTCAACATCTACAAGCAGGAAGCTCAACATCTACAAGCGGGAAGCTCAACATCTACAAGCGGGAAGCTCTACGTCTCAAGCTGAAGCTCTCCGTCTTACGAGGCAACCACGTGGTCGGAGACCAGAGTGAGGGATCGACCCTTCGTAGCAGTAACTCGCTGCAGTCTGGCAGAGGGGGAGTTACTACCCCTTTGTGTTACGGTGTTACAAATAAAAGTGTTGCCTCTAAAAGGAACAACGTCTGCGACTCAGTTGGACCCACGACAGATATACAAACTCCACAGTAACAACACTACGATATTTGTCATATCAGTGGTGTACCAACTCCACAGTAATCACACTACGATATTTGTCATATCAGTGGTGTACCAACTCCACAGTAATCACACTACGATATTTGTCATATCAGCGAGTGTACCAACCAACTCCACAGTAATCACACTACAATATGTTTCACATCAGTGTGTACTAACTCCACAGTAACAACACTACGATATTTGTCATATCAGTGGTGTACTAACTTTACAGTAATCACACTACGATATGTATCATATCAGTGGTGTGCTAACTCCACATTAATCATACTACAATATTTGTCATATCAGTTGGTGTACGAACTCCGTAGTAATAACACTACGATTCATATTCTTAGGTTTTTTTCGGTAAAGTCACGTAGGTAAACATTAAAATTAATAAAAGTAAAATAAAATAAAAATCACGACGTTTCGGAGGCAACACAAGCTTCCGTCTTCTTAATTTTAATGTTTTACCTACGTGACTTTACCGAAAAAACCTAAGAATATGAATCCTTGCAGTCACGAAAGCTTCAAATCTAGAACTACGATACATGTCATATCAATGGTCTACTAACTCCACAGTAATCACACTACGGTATGTCGTATCAGTGGTGTACCAACTCCACAGTAATCACGAACCCGGCGATCCGAGTTCGATTCCCGTTCACGGGTCACCAACACCGGGGATGATTATCTGAACCCGTCCTGGGCCTCTCCCCTAGGTCGACTCGGTGTGCAACATCATTGCCACTGGGGAGACAAAGGCGGACGGGCGCGGTTGCTGGCCGTGGCGGCCTTCATAGGTGGCTTCTCGCTACCAGCACTTGCCCAAACAGTCTGTTAAGGCCACACGAGGGATCTCCGCATTTATTTTTTGGAGTAACGACATTGGCAGCTCAAGGAGTGCCGGCAATCGGTCAGGTGGGGCACCAATATTTGATTTGTTTCTTTGCACGGTCGCACCCTCGAGGCTATTAAATATCGCGGCTCCTCTTTGCCCGAATTGCAATCATTACGCTCACCATTTCGAATATTTACCGCTGTCGGGGCGGCTCCCTATTCGCAAAATCCCACCACTACAGCTCCGTAGTACAGTCACCGCCTTGCAATCACGTTCCTGCTCTAATTAAAGTAAAATAAAACGTGAAACGTTAAAGTAAAAAGTGTGTTAATTAAAAATCAAGCCGCGTTTTAAATAAGTGCTTGCTCTTTGACGTCTTCAAACTAAGCCGGATGTGTTACATCTGACACCGTGACGTCGAAGCACGAGGCGCCCCCCCAAAGCGCAGGGCCCGGGGCAGTCGCCTCGATTCGCCATACCCGAGGGACGGCTCTGTCCAGGCCACTTCTTCCCCCATACCACGCGAGTGTAATTGAGATTTGACCATGCCCGCAATTCGCCCTCACTTGCTCATACCGATGATGTTGTTGATGGCGCTATTGTGTACAAACTTGGTTGTCCGAGTTCGATTCCCGCTCACGGCCAACACCAGTGACGATTATCTGAATCGGTACCTGGGCCTCCCCTAGGTCAACTCAGCCTCAAATGAGTACCTGGTGAGATGTGTAAACATTGCCACTGGGGAGATGTGGTCTGGCGTGATGCTGGCCACCCCACCCCCTTGTGTGCAGTGCCGGCCTTCTTAAGTGCTCGCTAACAGGACTTGCCCAACAGTCTGTTAAAGCTATACAGGGTTCTTTGATTGTCTTTGGTGCCACTTTGAAAGTTAACATTCTCACACACACACCCACAAAACGCTTGCTCAGTGCATTTTACTAGAACAAAGTTTATTATTCACATTTAATGACATTTACAAAACGTTTTTTTCTTTCTAAACGGCCTCTCATCGTTGTGTTAACACTTTCATAACTGTAGCAGATGCAACTGTATCCGGACTGTTTTAAATACATCAAAAATGTAGAAAAAATAAGAGTAGGGTAAGTATGAACTGCCTATGACCAAATTATCAGGAATGTGTCCGATCTCGGCAGCAAAGCTGATTTCAGCCTGGACAACGCTTTTGACGGGCGGCCACCATGCAAGTCAGGTTTGTTATAGGATGCTGCGTCGCTACACGGTGGTCAACAGCAAAGTTGGAGCAAAAATAATCGTTCGACTGTACTTTCTATGCGCCCCACGTATATGAACCTATCACGGGTATGAACCTACCACCACAGACCTGCACAGACCAGTGCGGTGAAAGTATGGTCAAATAACCCCCACGGCCCACTCGGTGTGGGCAGAGTGTGGGCAGGGTGTGGTGAGGGTGTGGGCAGACTCTCCTTCAGTAGTGGATTGACTCGAGGACAGGCAGGGCTTCGTGTCAGCTGGGTCTGTGCTGGTCTGGTAGTATCCACTGCAAAGGCTGTGGATACTAATAGTAGTCACTTGCTATCTACTCCAGTCTACAGGCCACCCAGAAAATATTTAAGTGAGAAATGAAACCCTGAGGAAAGGCTTAACCTGGCACATGCCTGGGTGCCCAGTGAACGATTATGACCCTGTCAAAGGTGGAGCCATTGGTCATCAAAATGCTTAACATTAATGCACCCTATTTGTTATTGTAGTTGTAGTTGAAATATGGTGTGTAACTGGGATAGGGACTCGCAATATTACGTGGGCCACGTGGACTAGCCAAGGTTGTGTTTTGCATAGACCAATCATTTGCTATTTTTAACGTGTGTTTTCATTGGCTAGAGAACTCTCCACCGCCACTTCTACACCATTGCAAGTCGCCATACAGTTGCCAAATCTGTTGATGATGTTTTGGGGCAACGATTACCCTAAAACATCTCCAATGTTTCATGGTGTATAGACACAGCGGGTGCTTGCGCTAACTATCGACACGGCGTGCGGTGATGACGGTGAAGGGGGCGGCGGTAGGTTTGGCGACTCAGAATTCATCCAGCAGATCCATGATCCTCTTTTGCTCGGCCTGCCGGAAGTCTTCGCTCTTGGCATCACCCAGGCTCTCTGTGTACTCTGTGAGACAAGGGCAAAAAGATGTAAGCCAATTACAGCTGGACCCGGGGGCCCCATCAGTGTAAATTTTTGTTCATGAAATTATGAAAATATTCGTGTTTTTTTATGTTAGTCAACAATGTCTGTAAGGTGACAAAAGTCAACTGGCATAACGATGACCACCCACCAAAACCGATCAAGCATGACTATATTACACTGACTAAGATAATTTCGGTGCGTTATTAAGAGAATGCAGTGTACTTAAGAAAACTACGAATGGTAATTGCATAGATGTTATGTTTAAACATTTCTTTACGAAGTTTTCTGATTTGCTTGCCTGATATTGGGGTAGGAAACATTTCTCACACCCGCAAATCAACATTCAATGACTAAGATTGGCTTAAACATGACTGCTGTAGTCATCTGGACTATGAGTGACTGAATTAATCCACAGACTAACTTAAAAAAACCCGAAAACTATTAACTATTTTTATTTTACCAAGGCCCACTGAGCTATATAGCTCTTTTTCGGAAGCGACGTGGACATCACAAATGATAGCGCAACGAAGTGGCTTATTACGTGGACATTTATAACAGCCAAATAATTTAAACGCGTGATGCTGATTCTAAATGTGGAGGGAATAACTGGAGGACCCGGAGAAAAATTCACTCGACCAAGGGGAGAACACGCAAACTCGTAGCGGCTTTTGGCTGGCCATCGAACAAAGCCGGTCACCGCATCGTGCGCTTTCAGATGCACTTCTGCGGCCGTCTGGAACGCTCTTCCTTCTGATATTAGGAAGCCACTAGAGCAGGAGTCGGCAACCGGAGCCGCACGCGGCTCTTTAAGGACTGCCGCTTCGTGACGTTATTCACATGCATTGTGGCTCTTAACATGGAGTTTTTTTGAAATTGAATTTGCACAAAAATGGCTCTTCTTGTTAATTTCGTCGTCGACCCCTGCACTAGAGCTATGCACTTTTTTATTTAGAGTGAAAACTCATTTCTTTAAAACTGCTTTAATGTTTAGTTTGTTGTCCTTCCCCCTCCGCACCTCCGATTAGCACGGTTGGCTACGTACGGTCGAAAGAAGTTCAACATGCATGCATACATACATCGGCACATACAACAGTCACCATGAGTTGCAGCCCTGTCGGGTGTTGGGAACGTGTGTGATTGTGAACGAGCTGTGGCCACGAACCTCGGATGATGTGACGCACCACCTTCATGGAGCCACCGCGCAGGTTCAAGATCTGGTTGACTCGCTGCCGGATCTACGCACGCACGTACACACGCACGCGATCGCCAGCATCATGCCAAGTCAAGCAGTGGATTGAGAACGATGTAAATAATTATTCATATTTCTTGGGAGGAAAAACTGGAACACCGATATGCCAATAGTTCTGCATGTTAACTGCATGAACCAAACTCTGAAATGTACTCACTTTAAAACAACGATATTTTGAAATCACCACCATGACTTTGCCTGATTAGACTTTCATTTAACTGAGGATGCGCATGTTACATTTAGATATGTTAGAACTAATCCCTGGTACCGACACGGTATGAGGAAGGCCTTCATCCAAAAGTGGATTTACATACCGGTTAGCACATAATCGTGGACGTAATAATAAAAGTTATTGATTCTTACATGCACAATCAGACGTATGCGTTCCGCGAGCGGGATAATTTACTTGAATCTCTGCATTGTTACATGCCTCATGATGAATACCAACGTTAGACAATGGGAATCACCCGCCAGTGTGTACAGGTGAGTATTCATTATTACACCCCACAAGGGGAAAGCTGCCGGTGTGTGAAGGTTATCACACTGGCGAGCACACCGGACCTGCGATCCAGAGGTCACTGGTTTGGTTTGAACTCCTGGAGCGGCGGTTGAAAATATTTCGCTTATTTAGCTGCTATACATTTCCACACGACAAGCCACTATGTTGAGCTGTAATTTGTGGCCAGGTCGCTTCTGAAAAATAAGTGAAAATGCCTCAGAGGACTTTGCCTGGTAGGATGGGGATGGTTTAGTTTTATTTGTATGTGTTTGGGTGATTTGTTTACCTTTCTTGTACTTTGCACTGCTATCGTGTTTTTCTACTGTTTGTTGTTCTAACGTTCTTATTCGTGCACACCACAGTTAGTCGGTCGGTCAAAGACGTCTGGCTAGCGTGGAAGAGTAGGCCAACGTTCCCTCCAGAAGAGCTCTCCCGAGTGGAGGGCCCTTCCACCAGGAGTGGTGGCCAGCCAACAACCGCACGGCCACACCTTCGCCGTCGCTCCGCACACGGCCACGCGCTGCCGCGTGGCACGGTGGTAGCCGTGCTGGCGTTTCGTCGCACCTGCGCCACGCCGGACGTGGAGATCTCCAGCATGACGTAGTCCACCAGCTGCAGCACGAAAAGCCCGGCGTCTAGCCGGCGCAGGTAGAAGTCGTCCTGCGCCTCGTCGTCGATAATCTCACCCCTCCGCACCATCTCCTGCACCACAACCGCCGCCACATCGTTCAACGCAGCCCACCGTCGTCAATTTGCGTAGTCCACTCATTTGTACGCTCAACACAGCCACTGGCTATTCATTGCGTTGTTCGTTAATTTGTAGGTTCAATGTGCTTGCGCAAGACCATTACCGTTGCGTATTTCTGTGCGACAAGTGCGGTCACTCGTGTGTACGTTTCACCGCGTCACTCACGTGCTTCTCTCCTTCGATCTTCTTGTCGGCAGCGGAAACTGTCTCCAGGTACTTGAAGTGCAGCTCCATCAGCCGGTCCACCTGGCAACCGACAAACATTAACCAAGAGAGGTGAGCGGGTGACTTGGAGGCCCGGGCAGCTACTCATGAGTAAACTCAAATGAGTGACTAGTTTCTTATTTTACCAGGTAAGGCCCACTGAGCTATATGGCTCTCTTTCAAGAGCGACCTGGCCACAAATGATAGCTCAACAAAGTGGCTTATCACGTGGACATTTATCGCAGCCAAGTTCTAAACAGTGTTCTCAAGCGCACGAGTTGATAAGTCTCAGTCCCCTCACAAACGATTGCAATAAGAAACATCGTTTGGTATTGGACTCGATTCGGATAGATTCCGGCTCTGAGATACAAAAAAAATAACATGTTTGACCGTCGGGCAACAAACAATATCACAGCAGAGGTTGAGGGGAAAGTACGCCCCCTACCTCCTGTGTGGGACGAGCGCCACTCTAAAGCACTTCTGCTGACCATTCACTGACAAATGGGGCGCAACGCTCTGTATAACTTAGCAATGTATCCTTCGTCTGATGACGCTGATAGAATTGGAATCATGTGGGGCGGGGGGAAGACAAGTACAGAATATAATCGATTATCACCATACAGAATATCATCGATTATCACCATACAGTCGATCATCGATTGATTATCGAGCGGATTTGGGGGGGAGGGAGGGGACGCCAGATTTTAAAAAACGCCAAATAATCACTACCTGACATTATTTAAAATAGTTTATTTTTGTACATTCTTGTCTGACATGTGTTTAGGTGATTGTCATGTGTTTTTTTGTGTTTTACATTTCTTTACTAAATGAAATTAGGATAAACATACAATTAGAAAATAATTAAGATCCTACTTTAAAAAGTTACCGTATTTACTTTACCGTACTTACTACTCCAATCTCGAAGACTCTGCATGGGGTGATGTAAACATTATTTTCATTGTTTAAGTTGTCTGTCGTGTATAATGTACTGTATATAATCTTTAACACTGAAATCAAGCATCACTACTTTTCTTTGTCATGCACACGGTGCCAATCGCTGGACTGGTTACAGCCTTTGGAGCGGTTTTACCGGTTTGGCCGGATTGGCCCGGAGCAGCCAAATAATGTTGGAAGCAACTGTTGGAAGCAACCGTATTATCATGGCGTGGTGCCGGATAATCGATGATCAACTGTGATGATCCACTGAGCGAGTCGGAACGAGCGGCCACACCTTCTCACAGTCGGTCTCCACAAACTTGTTGATGAGCCGTGTGCGCTGCTGCCCCTTGAGGTTCCTCAGCATGGAGGAGATGATGGAACACACGTGCTCTGCGGGGACACGGGGACGTCACAGGCGGCAGTGGGGAACACGCCAAGAGATTCGCGGTCCACCCACAAACACGCCGCTCCTGCGTGTGGTTATGTACAGCGGAACACGTTAAAAGGTCGCGCTCATTAAACACCACAAATGAACCGAAATACCTCACTGATCTCGTCAAGGAGCATAAACCATCATCACGCAAACTCCGGTCATCCTCACAGCAGAGGCTTTTAGCTGGCCATCGAACAAAAAGTCATCGCACGCTATCAGATGCGCTTCTGTGGCCGTTTGGAATTCTATTACTTCCGATATCGGGATGCCACAGGAGCTATGCACTTTTATATCTAGAATGACAACTAATTTCTTTAGAAGCACATTGTCCTTCCCTCTGCACCCCCGATTAGGATAGTTGGCTACATACGGTGCGAAAGAAGTTCAACATACTTATGCATTGTTGAACTGGCCGCCCCAGGGCAAAACCTGGCCCACAGTGGTTCACTGAGACATTTTTATTTTCCTTATTAAAATAATTTACCTGGAAAATCCCTTGAGATGGAACATCTCATTTGCAAGGGTGAGAGATGAGTGATAAACAAAAGAGATGAAAGAGCTGTATGCAAGAGATGAGGATAAGTGAAAATTACAGCGAGATACACGACAGGGATGTGACTGCTGGAGACAAGACGTTAGGATTAGTGGTAACGTGTGCATACAATGACATCACATGACAGGCCCAGGATGTGATGTGACGTGGCCCATCAGTACCTGCTCATTTTAGTGTGGTCCGTCGGAGGATACAATTCAAGTGCAGCTCGATAGAGACGCAGCCGAGTGTTTACCTTTAAAAATAACTTCATTTGAAAAAGAGGGAAAATCTGCGGAAGCGGGAGCAGCCCGTGGTAACTGTTCCTGTTAGTGGAACCAAAACGAGTACTCACGGGCACTTCCACAGATTTCTAAATTCTCCACAGCCAACCAGCGCAAGGAATCTATTCCTCGCACCTCCGAGTCGTCCTCTCTCTTCGAGAGGGAATAGTGCGAGGCGCGTTTGAACTCTAAATTGTTATCAAGTCTCTTTACACACGAGTGCAATGATCTATTACCAGGTAAGGCCTACTGAGCTGTGTAGCTCTTTTTCTGAAGCGACATGGCTATCATAAATGATGGCTCAACGAAGCGTATTATCGTCGCATGGAAATTTATCGTGGCCAAAATGGCCTAGGGCGGCCTTACCCTCGTGCTCCTTCTCGGACATGCCGGCCTTCTTGGCCCTGCCGGGCGTCTTCATGAAGAGGGGGAAGATGCTGCGCAGGCCCAGGATGTCCACAAACTTGTGGCAGTTGTCGGCGCCGTCCGGCCCCACCATGGCGTGGTCCAGCACCTTGAGGGCGCTGTTGCGGGAGCGCTTCTTCTCCCTGCCGGCGCAAGCGCGCCAACACGCACGCACGCACGCACATACCCCACTCCCCCGTCACGCTTGCCCCCAAACCGTCGTCACGGATTCATTTTAACTTTCCGACTCAAGTTGAAAGCGTCGGTGCATGAGCTCCGTGTGCCTGTTTAATACGTTCTCGTAAAGACGGTAGGATAAGAATATTAACTTGAATGCTAAAGGTTTTTGTTGCTGTTAGGGACTTTCCGTATAAAAAAACAGGCCACATTTATCAACCGGCCACAGAAGCACCGATAAAACCCGGTGATAAATGGACAAGCCTCTTTGGCCAAGGTGATGAGGTCACAAGCAACCTGCACGCCTCGCCTCCGCGTTATGTCATTACTTGAGATTCATGAAACCTTTCCCAAAGAATACACAATAGTTATCAAGATCGGACTTAATGTACTGAATCGTCGCTGTGATCATCAATCATTCGTGACACGCGCAAATCTAACGGCGCGTGTGTATGTGCGCGTGCGTGGATCAAGAGGTCCGGGTGAGCGCAACTCGTTGCTCACCGCAGCATGAGGTTCATGAGCTGCAGGCCCTCCCCGCGCAGGAAGCGCTCGCGGTTCGACGCCAGCATGAGGCACGAGCAGAGGCAGTCAAAGAGGTTCTCCATCATCTCCCCCTCCTCCCCACTCGCCGGGTCGTGACGCTTGAACACCTGCGTGTGGCCAACGGGAACGCCGTCGGTACGGGTTTTAAAATAAGGAGGGGGTGCTTGTATGTACGTAAGTATGTTGAACTTCTTTCGCAACGTACGTAGCCAACCGTATTAAATCGGAGGTGCGGGGGGAATGAATGTCACTGCACAAACAAGTGTTATAGGCTGTGAGGCTACATGGAAGGCAGCAGAGGCCTTTGCAGGGAAATCCCTCGCTGAACCAAACTTCACCAATCCACACTGACCGGCATGGGGCAGAACGGTAAAACAACCCCCACGACCCCCATGGCCTTTTTGGAGGCCCTCATCCAGCAGTAGATTGAGAGAAGAGGCTCCCCGCATGTACGTAGCACACTTACCGAGAGCTGCTGTAGAAGCACGTCGATTCCTTCCATCTCTCCCAGGAGTTCTCTGTTAGCTGCATCACGCAAACACACACGGACCTTTATTATGAACACTATTAGTCGCAAACAGAAGCAGACAAGGGAGGTAATTTGGTAAGGCTCACATGTTCATCATCATACCATGGTCACCATCATCACCACCAAGTTGTGGCCTTTACAGATGCATTTCGTTTTCATCAAAACTATGTTTAGTTTGTTGTCCTTCCCCTGCACCTCAACATACATATGAAGCCATCGTCACCAATGCAGTCTTTACAATTTACACAGTCCCTTTAAAGCCCAGAGCAGGCGCAACGATTCCCCTTTTCCACTTGCACATCCGAGTCAGGCCAGCGTGAGGGCCCCTCACAGTACACGTGGTATTCTGCCAGCTCTTTGTCGTGACAAGCTGGAACCAAACCGCAATACGCTGGCATCACGAGACACTGGTTCGGGGGCCAAGCAGGGCCAGGGGGGGGGGCGGGGTTAACTGTGCTTTCTGGCACCTCGCGAGCCGTGAGGGGGGGGCCCGCTTGGCACAGGTTTTGTGGGGGGGGGGGTAACGGCTTGGCACGGGCCTCGGGGGGGGAGGGCCGGCTTCGCACAGGCCTCGGGGGGGGGGGGGGGGGGAGCCGGCTTAGCATGGGCCCTGGGGCGGGGCAGCTTGGCACGGACCCTGGTGCAGCTCAGTTCTACAGTGTAAAAGAGGAAATGTGCGTCTCAGCAACAGCAAGCTGGGGGAGGGCGATGTTGTGGGGGGTGTGGACACCTCACCGTCATTGTTCTGCAGGAGGATTGAGAGGATTTCGCTGCAGTACAGCTTGTTCGCGTCAAAGGGCATCTTGGCCTGCGATCCGCAGCAAAGGGACAACGATGATGACACCTCAACAAAACCTCTTGACAAATTGCAGGCACGGTTTGTGTGTAGAATTTCTTTCACACCGTACGTAGCCAACCGCGCAAATCGGGAGGTGTGGTGGAGTGGTGGTGCATGCCTATGACCCAGCACTCTTGAGGTGAGGGTTAGTGGATCGGGCAGAGAGATGTGTGAAACTCCCAGATCCGCGCTTCGAGAGATCTTGCCGTAGATTATGAGGATTGTGATGTGGTTGTAAGGAGTGAGATGCAAGTATATGGAGAGCAGTGTGGTGATGAGCAACTAGAAGCAGGTACTCTAGTCCCTCGGTTAACAGTGACATCGGTTAACGTTTTTTTCGGTGAATGTTTCGCCTCCCATAGGACCCCATTTTTCGACCAACATTAAATTTTTGACTAACGGTACGTTTACGTTCGGAACGCGAGGCGCCAATTTCGGCCAACCCGAGCGATCTTAAGTGGAGCTGAGGCATGCCCTCAGCCAATCAGTGACCCCCATTTATAAGCGTTTAGACCTCGACTGGCTTTGTTTACATGTTTTCCCTTTCTTATGTTTATTAACATTGTTTAAATGTAATAAACTATGTTTTTAGGGTAAAAAAGGTCAACTTCCGATCATCTTCAATCGGTTGAATGCTATTAACGTGTAGTTAATATATTGGATTAACAGTTATTTCGGTTAACAGTAGTTTTTGTGGAACGGATTAAAAAGGTTAACCGAGAGGCTACTATATGATTATTATGGTTACGCTTGTTTACCCAGGAAAGCCTCGCCGAGTCTAAAGTCTTTTACAAGAGGCTCCTGCCAAGTTTTCACAGTAGGGGGCGATGGTGCAATGTGAAATCCCAGTTGAGTAATTTGTACGAATGAACGTGACGGCCGTACGGTTGTCAAGGAGCATAAACCGTCGCACCAACTCCGGTCATCCTCGCAGCAGCAGCAGCTTTTGGCTAACCATCAAACAAAGACGGCCACCGCATTGCGCGCTTCCTTCCAATATTAAGAAGCCACTGGAGCGATGCACTTTTAAATCATCTACATTTAAAACTCATTTCTTTAGGAACTGCCTTTTGTGTTTAGTTTGTTGTACTTCCCCACCCCGCACCTCCGATTAGTACGGTTGGCTACGTACGGTGCGAATGAAGTTGTATATACGTGTGTGAGGATCGAGGTACAGACATGAGGAACGGCGAACTGCGTCTCACCCGTATCCGCTTGAGCAGCCACTGCATGAGGCCCTGCCGCGCGGCCTCCGTGCTCATCTCTGGCCGGAACTCCGTCAGGTTCTCGATGATCGCTGTAACGCCACACGAGGGGGTTCACAGGTGAGCTATCCGTGCGAGGCTCACGTGCGAGACTGTACCGTTGTGGGGCTGTCAGGTGTGAGCGTCCTACCTGTGCGAGAGGCGAGTGTATGACATCGCCTTTCTCTTCGCGGCTCTGCAGTGAATGTTGTAAGTTTCTGTGGGTGAGGTGTGAGCTTCGTGCTAGTGGGAGTCGAGAGGAAGGTGCGATGGTTCTAGCTCAGGCGTCGGCAACCTGCGGCTCCGGAGGCGCATGCGGCTCTTTAAGGACTGCTTCGTGACGTCAGTTATTAAGGACCACCGTCTCGTATTCACATGCATGGCGGCTCTTGAAATATTGAGTTTTCTTTACTAAATTCCCCAAAAATGGCTGCTATTTTGGTTGTCGACTTGTTCGAGCTGTATGGAAACCAGGCGTGAAGTTCCTACCGGGACAGCAGGAGCAGGGAACCTGTGGCCTGTGGACCACTTACATACGGCCCACAACTTAATATCCAATGACATGTGGTAGCCACACGAGGCCTTACCGCTTCAAAAAGGCCGGTAAATGATATTTATGTCACCGCATGCTTCTTGACCGCCTTAATCGGGTATTATTTCTGACCTGGCTGCAAAAATGGTTTCCAATTTTCGCACTCAACCACTCCTGTCACTGGAAGGGCCTCTACACTCGGTCGCAACGCATGTCGTTATTTTTCGCGTGATTACAGACTAACACTAACCTCTAGTGATAATGTGGTTGTTGCCCAGAATATCAATTTTGAAGGTCCTATTCGGCCCAAACAAAAGTGGTTCTTCCCCACCCTTGCTGTGCAAGGTCAGGATTGAGGATCGTAGCTGCAATGGGGGCTTTAGATGCAAGGGTCTCCCCTTTTTGGCGATCATCAGTGGGGCTCGTTACAGCTATACACCTGCTTGGGGATCATCAGTAGGTGCTCATTACAGCAGCATTAAAGCGACACTCCACTGCTCCTGCCTGGCGCGGTTATCATCTGGGCTTGACCACCTGAATGTGAAAATTAAGTTGTTGCTCTGCATCTACATCAGCAACCATACGACAGAAGATTTGGGGCTCACACGTGCCGTGATTTGATCTCGTGCGGTTGAAGCGAGGAGACTCACCGAGCGTGTTGTGAACGCCGACTGCCTCCTCCTTGGTCGCCTCGTCGAGTCGCTCCAGGTTCTGCACCAGCAGCGCCACCACCTGCTCGTTGAGCTGCAGGAAGAGTGCGCGGATGGCGAGCGCAATGTATGTACGTTGAACTTTTTTCGCACCCGTACGTAGCCAACCACGCTAGTCGGAGGTGCGGGGGCAACAAACTAAACACAAGAGGCAGTTATAAAGAAATTCGTTTTCAATCAGCCACCGGTCGCTGCCGTTGACGGCGCAATATAATTTTTCTTGTCACCATACGACGCAAAAGAAACGTTCGCGATACGACAAATATGGCGATATCAGTTTCCCACAGCTCTGCGATTAGAGCTAACAACACAACACGCAAAGGCGTGCTGTTCGCAATGGAAGGCACAATGGCAGTTGTGCCTTCCCGCTGTTTGTGAGCACGTTAGTACACCAATTTGTTTACAGCTTGCAAGACGCATTCGCCTGTTGCGATAGGGGTTTCTCATCACAAACAGGGAGAGCGTTTCGTTTTTTATTGCGATGTGCTTCGCTCTCCTTCCAGCACGGATAAAGATGACGGCGTGGTGTGTGCGAGCGTCCATCAGTCCAGCGTAAGAGTGCGGCATCAGAACCCGCGCAAGAACCCCGGTGTTGGTCACTGCTCGGGAGACGAGCATGCGTCTGCTGCTTAATTCTCCGAGCATTTCGATATTCGTCGCAACTTTCAGGAACCCATCCTCGACATAAAGCGGGGTATTATTGTGCCACCTAAGGTGGCAAAACTTTAGTGGTACCAATTATATCAAATCTAGATTTAATTATAAAGCTAATAAGAGTAAAGTATTTGATAAAGCCACTCACATGCAATGGTTAGCAAAGAATTCACTGTTACTGCCCATTTAAATAAAATTAAATCACTGAGGTCCTTCCACCGCAGAAGGCACCAACAAGTCAGAATCAGAATCTTTATTTATCCTGGAGAAATCTGATGAGCTGTGAAACTCTTTTTCACAGATGTCCAGGAGGGGCAGGTCAAGAGAGTTACAACTATAACAAAAACGATAAGAGTGCAAAGTATAGGAAAGGTAAGCAAATCACTATGAATAAATAAACCAAAACTAAACTTTTATCTTACTGGGTAAAGCCCACTGAGCTATTCGTTATTTTTCAGAAGCGACCTGGCCACAAACGATAACTCTACGAAGTGGCTTATCATCACGTGGACATTTATCAGCAACCAAAAATTCTAGACGTGTGTTGATTCTAAATGCGCAAAGGAAAAAACCAGAGGCAGGTCAAGAAGTTACAACAAAACTAAACGCTTGGTTTGTATCTCGGCGACCGACAGCGAACACGGCACGGCGCGAGTGCTTACGAGCGCATCGGTCAGCGTCCGCGCGCCCTCCTGGCTCTCATGCAGCGTGTCCACGTCCGTGAGCTCCTGCAGGAGGTCTACCACCTCGATGGCGATATGTACCCCGGGGGTCAAGGACTCCAACCACGCACGTGCGAAAGACTGGAAAGAACGCAACTGGTGTTTCGGCCAAAACATCCCAGAGATGGAGAATTACCTACAAATTACTCAACTGGGATTTAACATTGCAGCATCGCCCCCGACTGTGATAACTTGGCAGGAGCCTCCTGTAAAAGACTTAGGACTCGGCGAGGCTTTCCTAGGTAAACAAGCGTAACACAATAATAATAACTACTTCTGGCTCATCATCATCACACTCCTCTCCGTATACTCGCATCTCACTCAAACAACAGCATTCACAATCCTCATAACATACGGCAGGATCTCCTTCAGCGTGAGTCTGGGAGTTTCACACATCTCTCTGCCCGATCCACTAACCCTCACCACAAGAGTGCTGGGTAACACTTTCATCAATCCACTGCTGGATGAGGGACTCCACGTGCCATGCGAGTTTATCTGAGCATTGACCTCAAATTGTAAATGTTCTTGGTTTACTCGACAACACACCGGAGTGCTGAACTAGTAACTAATTGGCACATTTTACGTGACAAATGTAATTAATTGGCTGTGTCGGGTGGTGGCGGGTTAACGACACATTTATATTTAAGCAATCTAACCCAAAAAAAAACCATTAATGGGTTTATCAGTCCCACATCATGGATGGACATCATGGATGTGGGACCATAGATATACAATAGGTACTACTGCCCATATCGTATAGTCGTACGACAAACATACGAGACGGATAATCAACTGACAAAGTACTCCTCCCCTCTCCATCATCACCTCCTCCCTCTCTCTTCTCTCCTCTTTTCGTCTTCGTTCACTCTCTACCTGCTCCTCTCCCATCTCCTCCACTTGTCTCTTCTACTCTTAACCTGAAATATCGTTTTTTCGTAACCAACACAATGATCCACGTTTGTTCTTGGGTTAGGCCCCGCAGTAGTTTTATGCCAAAATCCTTGCCATTATCCCTGCGCCACCCGATAATATTGTCACATTTACACAGATATTACACTGTACATCGTGCATTGATCAAATTCTGACTAAGAAGGCTCCTTCCTCATCAGCGGCTTATGGTGCTTTTCACAACTGAAGTCAACATCAACAAAGGATGCTTCGCTCAATTAGGTGGGTAGTGTGCTTAGATACGGAGTGGTCTTCTGCCCATAATGTAGCACAGCCCTCGCTGACTCGTGGCTTTACATACAGCTACTACGAACTGACAAACATTCTTTCTTTCACACCATTGCAGACACGTATCGTGATTAGATTAAAGAAAAACAATTGCACATAAGGACCAGGATCATGCCCCTCTTCATTCTATTTTCCTAAAAAATATCTGACAACGTTTAGACAATGAATTTAAAATGTGGCTGGCTGCGGGCTAAAGCCTATTCTTATTTTTTTCATCATTTTGATCATGGAAAAAATGTCCCATAGATACAGGGTGATGTACAGATGAAAAAACACACGGATGTGAAAGGGTTAATGGATGGATCGTTACACCACCGATATTCATCACAGCCGCGTCGCTTCCGGCAGCACTGCGGGATTAATCACGGTCACCCGCAGTCGGGCCGCGAAGGATATCGGTGTTGTCGTGGCTGAGAAGGCCCAGGAGCGACGTCACCGAGTTGAGGTCGACGAGCAGAGGGTAGAGCTCTGGCATCGTGGCGATCACGTGCATCTCCTGGATGACGTCGTTCAGGTCCAACTCGGACTCCATGAACCTGCACGTTAATTCGGGTCGGGCGAGAATCAAACGTGTTACTCTGCTCCCTCGATTTCAGAGGCGCAATCGGCATCAGTGATACTGCCTTCAGAAAGTTAAGCATATTGCTAATAATAGAATATGATATAAACACAGACAAGCAAACGCACACAAGCGATAATGTTAAACTGGGGATGCCTCACTTCTCTGGGTTGTCGGGGAATTTTATTCTGAGCTCCTGATTCTTCAGTGTCGTCTTCTCGAAGTTCAATACCATCCTCTTCACGCCGTTATCATCCAATGACTGGCCCTGTCAAAGACAACGATGGCAATTATGAACTTTTGTGGAAAGTTCTGCGAAGCGAGAACATATTAATAATTTCCCGTTCCAAGACGTCTGCAAGTTGCAGGGTGGGTCCTGTTCACCGCTGAATCTCGGAACGCGAAGCATTGTTTTTTTCGAATAAAACATGTATTTGTAAATTCAATAAAAACTCAAACATGCGTACGAAAGGTATTTTTTGTCTGTTTAAGAGTAAGGAGCTTTCTACAAAAAAAATCTAATCAAAACGATAAGCTTGCTTATCACATTTCCCTTTGTAAGATTTTTTCTTAGGTAGACAATTACTTTATGAAATATATTTCGAGTACGAAATATGAAGACAATATCATATCGTACCGTACTGCAACCCATGGCCTCCTCCCACCAAGACAAAGATCCCCCGTATAGCCTTAACAGATTATAACAGCTGTTAGCGAGCATCACCAGCAGTGGGCGCCAACATCACCGCCAGCCATGCGAACCACTATGCTCAGTATCACAAGTGTCACTACCACGAAAACCTCTCGTATGGAACAAAATATGCTTTCAAAATTATCAAACATACCAATGCCAAACCCTCATAAATAAGGGGCCGAGGTGTTACATGTATTTTACTCAAGCATCTATTTTTCTGATGTGTTTTGCGTTTAGATGCACCTATTTTAAAAGCCGGATCTCCCTTGAACACGAGACCTGTGGTGTCAATGGGTTTTCACCTGGCTTAGCGAAAGGCAATTAAAGAACATTTCATGTCCTTTAGCCACATCGCTATGTGGATTATTAAACCTTCTCTCACCTTCCATCCCCACCTCTTCTCATCCACTGAGAGAGAAGTTGATGAGATCGAGGAACGTTTTTTATTTAGCAAATGCTTTTACACGTGACAATCGTACAGTTAGAGCGCCAGATACGCAAGAGAAATAAATATATTTGTCAGTGTTATATGTGAGTAGACGTCAGCCCGCGTAGCCACAGAGCATGTGACAGCCTCCCAGAGGTCGCAATCGGGTACCCGATACCCGTACCCTATCCGATACCCGGCTACCCGTACCCAGCCGGGTACGGGTAGCCGTTTGCGACCCTGGTGCGGCCGGGTACGGGTAGGCCGTGAGTCACTGGTGAGTAACCGTTTGTCACTCATTTCCCAACGTCTTGTCTCTTCTCACAATTCAAGTTCCTAGAATCAACCCACCCGCGCCTGCAACATGGCTTCATCCCAGAAGTCGCAATCGGGTACCCATACCCATACCCTACCCGATACCCGGCCGGGTACGGGTAGCCGGGTATCGGGTAGGGTACGGGTACCAATTTGCGACCCTGGTGCGGCCGGGTACGGGTACCCGTTTGCGATCCTGGTGCGGCCGGGTACGGGTACCAATTTGCGACCCTGGTGCGGCCGGGTACGGGTACCCGTTTGCGATCCTGGTGCGGCCGGGTACGGGTAAGGAATCAAAACCCGTTTGCGACCTCTGCAGCCTCCTCTTCCAGCACGTGCAGGGCAACAACAACCTGTCCGCCCGGTACGCCCCGACGGACTTCACAGCCGAAGACGATGTTCTCCAAGGTCTCCTGGCTCTCCGCAATCACATGGCAGGGCTGTTGCGTAGCACGCCCCATCGATTCTCGGAAGCGGCGCACACCCCTCCTTAGCCTGCATCGTCCTCACCTCGTCATCTTTGCTCATCATTTCCACCTGCTGCTGCTGGTCGGTGGGGGGCTCCGCACGGCCCCTGCCGGGCCCGTGCTTGCGTGGGGGGTGCGGCAGCTCCTCCTCGCTGTCATCCTCCTCGTCGAGAACGCGCTTAGGCCCCTTGTCGGGCTGCGGCGGGGCGAGGAAGAGGTGGCAGAGAAGCAGACGGGAAGAAGAGATGGAGCAGACGAGGGTGGACAGAGGAGCAGCACAGAATGATGGAGAACCAGAGGATGGTTGAGATATTATATATTGCAATGTGGATTTATACAGTTTCTAAATGTGACTGCATCTCAATCAGCTGTACAGAAATACTGGGCATATTTATTTTAAAGAGGTAGTCTTATGTCTGCATGTGAGTCTATGGGTCTCCCTAGGTCAATGGGTTTCTGCGCAAGTCTATGGGTCTCCATGTGAGTCTAGAAATATTTGGCAGTCTATTGGGTCTCAGAAAGTCTGTATGGGTCTCGGTGCGAGTCTGTAGGTCTCCATGTGACTATCGGTCTCTAAGCTAGTCTGTGGGTCTCTATTTCACTCTATGCGTTTCTATATAAGTCTGTGGGTCTTTGTGCGAGTCTTCGAGTTGCAGTGTGAGTCTATGAACTCTGTGCGAGTCGTTGAGTCTCCATGTGACTACGAGTTTGTGTATGCATGTGTGTCTCTGTGGGAGTTTATGGGTTGCAGTGTGTGGGTCTATGATCTATCTCTATGCTTGTCTGTGGGTCTGTGTGTGACTCTACGGGTGTCTGTGTGACTCTACGGGTCACTGTGTGTGATCTATCTTTATGCAAGTCTGAGTATCCATGTGACTGTCTCTATGAAAGTACTGAGATTGCATTTAACTATGGGTCTCTGTGTGAGCCTGTGGGTCTCTGTGCGAGTCTACGGGTTGGAGTGTGTGAGTCTATGATCTATTTCTATGCGAGTATGTGGGTCTCTATGCAAGTCAATGAGCCTCTATGTGACTATCGGTCTCTATGCAAGTCTGTGGGTCTCCATGTGACTCCATGGGTCTCTGTGCGAGTCCGTGGGTCTATGTGACTCTACGGGTCTCTGTGCGAGTCCGTGGGTCTATGTGACTCTACGGGTCTCTGTGCGAGTCTACGGGTCGCAGTGTGTGAGTCTATGATCTATCTCTACGCGAGTCTGTGGGTCTCTATGCAAGTCAATGAGCCTCCATGTGACTATGGGTCTCTGTGTGACTCTACGTGTCTCTATGCAACTCTACGAGTCTCCGTGTGACTCTATGGGTCCCTGCGCGGCTCCACGTGTCGCAGTGTGCGAGTCTACGATCTATCGCTACGCGAGATTGTGCGTCTCTGTGTGACTCCACGTGTCTCTATGCAACTCTACGAGTTTCTCTGCAACTCTACGAGTCTCCGTGTGACTCTACGGGTCTCTGTGCGAGTCCGTGAACCCTAAGAATTGCGTGGCTCTGGCATCGCGGCCCAGGCCGCGCGCGCCACCCTCGCTCCGTTCCGCCCCGGGACGCGGAGGCGCCTCGGCCGATGCCCTCGGGGGCAACGGCAGCGACTGAGAAGAGGGCGCCGGGAGATGCCCCTGAAGGTGGAGACTTTGAGTCCTGAACTTTAAACGACGACGACGACGCAACTTGAAAGTGCGCAGCCAATTCACCTGGAACTTCAGCAGCTCGGCGACATCCATTGCAGCGGGGCGCGATGTGACGTCATGTCACTCTGTAGCGTCGTCGTCTCCCCCCCTCCGTCGCAAACGCGCGCTTGACGTCACGTCATCGAGAACGCGACGCGCAGGCTTGCGTGAGATGACGTCATCGCGAAAGCGGCGGGTTTGCGTACGATGACGTCGTAGCGATGAATTTCGATTTAAAGCGTTCTTCACCTGAAGACGGCTGCTTGCGTTGTAGCCGAAACGTCGTGAGAATAATTAAATTTTATTATGTTTTATTTTTATTATTTTATTACTTCCCTTCTACGTGACTTTACCGAAAGAACCAAGAAGATGTGGTAGCGATGGTTGACAAGTTGGGTGAGCCGGCTGGTGTGCCCATTTCCAAGCTGGTCATTAGGGACCGTCCATAAATGACGTCACGCGATTTTGGACGATTTTTGACCCATCCCCCCCTTTGTCAAACGGCGTCACAAAAGTCAGACCCCCCCTCAAATATGACGTCACAAAGCTCTGCCCCCCCCCCCCCACAAAAAAATAAAACATGCTTCTTTAAACTATTGTCATTGTAGTGCGTATTTAATGTGACGCTGCACTCTTATGTTGTAGGAGAAAACATTAAAAAGTATATTTAATTGACGTGTTGTCTATATTTATTTAAAGTTGCGCATTTTTATGTGACGTCACATTTCTTACCCCCCCCCCCCATCCTCACACATCGTCACAAATGTCTGACCCCCCCCCCCCCAGGTGCGTGACGTCATTTATGGACGGCCCCCTTAAGTAAGCACCTTAAAATATATCCGTTATAATTCTCCTCACGCCCCTTGGTTTTAAACGAGTGCAGTCTCCAACCCTTAAATCTTGACTCAAAGCTTTAGTGACCGCAGGAATTCATATTCTTGGGGTTTTCGGTAAAGTCACGTAGATAAGATCAAATAAAATTTTAAAAAATAACAAAAAAAACTCCGACGATTCGATCGCAACACAAGCAATCGTCATCAGGAGAAAAAATATCGGGAAAGCTGCTGCGGCAGACTGTTTTAAAGGTTTGAAATGGGTGTCTCCCAAAGGTCATCAACGAAGTTGTTGGGGCGACTGATGTTAGGGGCCGTCCATAAATGACGTCACGCACATGGGGGGGGGGGGTCAGATGTGACGATGTTTGACGAGGGGGGGGGGGGTGAGAAATGTGACGTCACATCAAAATGCGCAACTTTAAATAAATATAGACAACACGTTCTACTTAATTAAATTGAATTTTTAATGAATGTTTTCTCCTACAACATCAGAGTGCAGCGCCACATTAAATACGCACTACAATGACAATCGTTTAAAGCGATTTGAAGCATGTTTTATTTTGGGGGGGGCAGAGCTTTGTGACGTCATATTTCAGGGGGGGTCTGCCTTTTTGGGCCGTCGTGTGAGGAAGGAGGGGGTCAAAATCGTCCAAAATCGCGTGACGTAATTTATGGACGGCCCCTAAATATATAAATGTGTCGTTAAACCCGCCACTACACGACACAGTCAATTAGTAAGGTTCGTCACGTAAACAAACCCACAACATTTACAATTCGTGTACGACGTATCATCAGTAATTATCACAACCAGCATCATCAGAGGACAGGGGCCGTCCATAAATGACGTCACGCGATTTTGGACGATTTTTGCCCCCCCCCCCCCCTTTGTCACACGGCGTCACAAAAAGTCAGACCCCCCCTCAAATATGACGTCACAAAGCTCTGCCCGCCCCCCAAAAAAAGCTTCAAATCGATTTAAACTATTGTCATTGCAGTGCGTATTTAATGTGGCGCTGCACTCTGATGTTGTAGGAGAAAACATTTATTAAAAGTATATTTAATTAATTACAACGTGTTGTCTATATTTATTAAGTTACGCATTTTGATGTGACGTCACATTTCTCACCCCCCCCCTCGTCACACATCGTCACAAATGTCTGACCAGGTGCGTGACGTCATTTATGGACAGCCCCACAGCCTGACGTAATGACGTTCGTCTCGTTCGTCTCGGGTACGGGCGTAATGGGGGGCTCTGTACATAGACGCCCCACCCACCCCGCCCGAGTGAGAAGTCAACAGTGGCCCGATAAACCAGACGAATAAAAGGCTAAGCAAATAAAATAACGTAACAGCAATTACGCTAAATATACATTTGGTACAAAATCGACTGCGTCACATCGCTTGAGAAATCAACAAATAATACCGCACGAGCACGCATTGGTGATGAAAGGAAGAGAGAAGATCTACCCTGTCGCCGTTGGGAGTCCCCGTGGAGATTTGCATAAGGATTTAAGTGCGTTCGCCATGTGCCGGCCGTGCCGCCCAGATGTCACCAGACACGTGGTGACTGCGGTCTACCGTGCGTGGTGTGGCGGTCTGCGAGGAATGACCTAACACTCATCAACTACTTTGGGTGTCAAATACATGCTTATGTTCGTTGGTTGTCCTTTCCCCGCACCTCCGATTAGCGCGGTTGGCTATGTACGGTGCAAAAGAAGTTAAACCTATACATAGACTCACACAGAGACCCATCGACTCACACAGAGACCCATAAACTCACAGAGACCCAAAAGTTTGTTGTCCTTCGCCCGCACCTCCGATTAGCGCGGGTGGCTACGTACGGTGCGAAAGAAGTTCAACATACACGTACATACTTCTCGTGTATTTCACTGTTACAATTACACTCCAAATTTTTGGCCCAATTATTTATCAAGTTTTTCCGAAGTTGTGTTCAATCACATGCGAACGTATTTAAATGTAGTCTTGTAGACGTCACGTCTCCCTTGTAAGACAATGTTTCATGTGTCTAAATGAGATTGCTTCGTCTAAAGTACTGACCAGGTCATGCACACGTGGAATTTCCACCTCCGACTTTTGGCTGCTAATTTACTAATGAGCCAAGAATGTCTTTGTGTAACGCGCGTGACGTCATTCCACATCGACCAGCCCCCCTCAGGGGCCGTCCATAAATGACGTCACGCACCTCGGGGGGGGGGAGGGGTCAGACATTTGTGACGATGTGTGACGAGGGGGGGGGGGGGTTGAGAAATGCGCAACTTTAAATAATATAGACAACACGTTCTACTTAATTAAATATACTTTTTAATAAATGTTCTCTCCTACAACATCAGAGTGCAGCGCCACATTAAATACGCACTACAATAACAATAGTTTAAAGCGATCTGAAGCATGTTTTTTTTTTGGGGGGGGGGACAGAGCTTTGTGACGTCATATTTGAGGGGGGGTCAGACTTTTTGTGACGCCGTGTGACGAAGGGGGGGGGGGGTCAAAAATCGTCAAAAATCCAGTGACGTCATGTATGGACGGCCCCTCATTAACAAGCATGAACAGGTGGGGTCCTCCACATGGACCCCCCCGGCATTAATAATCTTGAACGGGTGACGTCACTCCGCATGAAGGTGGAGCAGAAACGAAAATTTATTTACGCAAATTAGCTTTCATTTTGGCCTTTCTTTATGGAAAGTAAAACTAATAAAGAAATAAACGCAGCAACTAATATGAGCCAAAAAAGGCTGTCCCGCGCGTGACGTCACTTCACATGAGCCCCCCCCCCCCTCATTAATAATCATTAGCACGTGACGTCACTCCAGATGGAGCACCCCCTTTATTAATAATCATGACTGGGTTACATCACTCCACATGGGGCACCCCCCCCCCCCCCAATAAAAAATCATGAGTTGATGACGTCACTCATGTGGACCCCGCCCCCACCCCCTCATGAATAATCATGAGCGGGTCATTATTTTCGATTTAATATTTCAGATTAACTGCAATATACACCCGTCCTTGGACGGGCTATAGGCTGGTTTAACATATTTAACTACCACTGAAATATGGGCAAAAATCAGGTATTTTTTTCTTCTTCAAATGGCTCGTTGGTTGCCCAACACACTGTGATATGAAGCAGTTAACCAGAGATGGACTCCCAGGCCATAGCTAACATCACCTCCGTATGACATCTGAACCAGTCCTTAGCACCTTCCTTTACCAACCAGCGTTGATCAAACAACCCTTACGAGCGGCATGGCGTGCGAAGGCCTTCAATTAAAAGCGATCTATTGACACGGCCGTAAATCATAACGCCCTTGATAACTTGTGATGCTATCATCAACATGGAGGAATCTTTCCTTCGAGTTATAATACAATTATTTGAACTGTTAATTAATTCACCTACGCAATTGAACTTTAAATAAACTTACGAACGATGTTTTCAGCAAAACCCGTAAATGATATGAATGTTTATTCTAGTCTCAATAGAATATTATTTTACAGGGGTCATATTTCATGTGTAAGTAACCTCTATTTAACCATGCAGGGGAATTAAATATGATATGGCATGACGCATGATGTCTGACAGTAATGTAATTTATTGTAAAGTGCATCGGAGTAGCCCTTACAACAAAAAGTTGTACGTGAGACTCCACCACTGGAAGGGGAGTGAAGTCATGGATGTAGTCATGCATGGGGAGAATAACAAGCAAGGGGAAGAGAGAGAGAAGGAACGGGGAAAAAATGAAAGATTTGAAGCTTTCGTGACTGCAAGGATTCATACTCTTAGTTTTTCGGTAAAGTCACGTAGGTAAAAAATGAAATTAAAATTCATAAAAGTAATCATAGTAAAAATCACGACGTTTCGGAGGCAACACAAGTCTCCGTCATCAGGTGGTACCGTCACAGCCAGATCTGCTGTATCACTTGATACAGCACTTGATATATCACGCCACCACTCCTCCCCCACCACCACCCCCAGCCCCAACGAAAGGTCACCCCCAACACCGGCACAACGGCCTCGTTGGTTACTTGTTGACAGCCCGTCATGGAAATACGAATGGACAAAAAAAATGATCGACCGACGCACGAGGAGTGAATTGTCCGTGTGGATTTGCAAGGTACGGGGGAGGCGTCTTTGAGCGTCATAAATGGCAGTAATGAGAGATGAGGTTACTCATCCGTAGCCCAAGGGAGCGCAGGAAACGACAAACACTTTGCATACACGGGGCGCACACGGCAATCACCAGCGACAAACAGGCGGAGGCGACGTCGAGGATGACACGCCACGTTCAACACCCACGCACTCACGCACCTACTAACGCACTCACACATAAACTCAATCACGCACCCACTCACGAACTCCCTCAATCACTCACGCACTCACTCACCCATGCACTCACTCACGCACTCACTCACGCACTCACTCACGCACTCATACACTCACGCACCCACTCATGCACTCACTCACGCAATCACTCATGCACTCACTCACTCACTCACCCACTCACCCACTCATTCACTCACTCACGCACTCCTCACTCACGCACTCACTCACGCACTCCTCACTCACGCACTCACTCATGCACTCACTAACGCACTCATTCACTTACACACTCGCTCACGAACTCACTCATGCACTCACTCACGCATTACTCACTCACGCACTCACACACTCATACTCACTCACACACTCACTCACACTCACTCACACACACTCACACACTCACACTCACTCACACACTCACACACTCACAAACACTCACGAACCCACTCACTCACGAACTCACTCACTCACTCAGACGGATACAACCACATTTGGCAATGTGATTGGTAACTTTTGGTCCTTATTTATGCATTTTAGTGACTTTCTTACCTTTCCTAAACTTTGCACTCCTATTGATTGTTTTGTATTATTCGTTGTTGTAACTTGCTGACCTACCCCTACTCGACATCTGTGAAAAAAAGCTTCAAAAGTCATCGGATTCTCTGAGGATAAATAAAGATTCTGATTGTGACATTGGGTTTTTATTTTCAGTTATTTTCACCCAATGAATGACGAGTGTTTATTATCCACGTGGAGAGGGGTAAACCTGAGCACCCGGAGTGAGGGTGCAACGCTCTATCCCCCGTACAGATGGAAACAGATGGCGATTAGCCCACTCGCTGCACCACCTTCTCCTGGTGAGCCAGGGGTATGGCAAACCTCCTTCTCGACCTCCACGTGGAAGGGATTTCACAGCCCCATCTGTGTGTGACCCACCAACCCTCGCTGCTGCCTCCACAACGCTGGATCACGGCAGCCGCCACGTGCAGCGCAGCCACCACCACCACCACTAGGGCTCTACTTCACGGCGATGCCAGGTTGTACGTCGGTGTGCCCTCAATTAATGCCGAATAGATTTAGGAGCACGCAGACGTTGTGCTCAGAAAATAGCAGGAAGAGAGAGCTCCAATCGTGCCCTGCACCCCATGCCTGTAGGGGCGCACCTTTAGGAGTGTTGTTCCAAAATCGAATCATCCTCAGCCTGCACGCATTTTCCTGCTGCGATGGGTTTGCTTACAATTTGCATTAAGTGTTGGCTTTTTTTAGCTAAAGATGTCAAACGAGTTGGCTTGGTGAAATAGTGGCAATGCGCGTCCAAACCGGGACAAAATACATCACAAGAATAATAATTCTGCACCATTTATTGTAATTTACTACTATAATGGGCCAAGAATGTCTGTGTGTCCCGCGCGTGACGTCATTCCACATCGAACAGCCCCCCTAATTAATAATCATGAACAGGTGACGTCCTTCAAATGGACACCTTATTAATATTAATTAACGGGTGACGTCACTCCACATGGGAGGGGCAAGGCGCCTCCTCCCCCTCCTCGGCGTCAACTTACAACCCTCACTACAAAGGCAGAACCCTCACGTCACGCGATCTCCGTAACGCTGTTGAGGCATCGAAGTAAAAAAGACGTCATGATGAACAAGGGATTATAACCCTTTATATGAAATATATCTGTGTCACCGCGGCCTTACAAATTGCACACGAATTGATGCAATGAATATCACGTCGCGGTCTGCTTTTCGCTTGCGAGTTTCAGATTTACTGCAATACACCCGTCCTCGGACGGGCAAAAGGCTAGTTCATGATAAAGGTTTTTTTGTTGGGTTAGATCGCGTCAACATAAATGTGGCGTTAACCCACTACCGCCAATGAGAAGGTTTGCCACGTTAACCAAATGTGCCAATTAGTTACCACTTCAGCACACTGGTGTGTTGGAGAGTAAAAACGCACAACCTTTACAATTTACTCTTCAACATTTATAAATGTTGTCGTGGGTTTACTCTCCAACACACCGGTGTATACTGAAGTGGTAACTAATTGCCACGTTTTGTTTACGTGACAAACCTTCCTAATTGGCTGTCGGATGGTGGTGGGTTAATGTCACATGTATATTTACGCGGTATAACAAACAAAAAACCCTTCATTATGAATAACATTGGTCGCGAAAGCCTTCGTGTTAAAATGTATTGTCATGTTCTGCCATACGGTAGAGATCTTGGGACACAATAGCTTGCTGATCTCTTCACGGACCATAAACCATCACGCGAACGGTCCAGGCATCGCCGCAGCAGATATTTGACGATTGAACAAAGATGCTCGCTGCATCGCGCGGCGCTTTCAGATGCGCTTCTGCGGCCGTCTGGAACGCTCTTCCTTCCGATATTAGGAAGCCACTGGAGCTACGCACTTTTGAATCATTTAGTTTGACTGACTAATGTCTTTAGCACTGCTTTTCATGTTTAGTTTGTTGTCCTTCCCCCGCACCTCCAATTAGCACGGCGGGCTACGTACGGTGCCAAAGAAGTTTAGCATACATACACAGGACACACGCATTGTTACGTAGGTCGCGATACAAAACAGCAAATCTCAAGATTAGAATCAGAATATTATTTTCTACCGGAGGAATCCGATGAGCTATGAAGTTCTTTTTAACAGATGTCCGGTCGGGACGGGTCAGAGGGTTACAACAACAAACAGTACAAAAACACGACAGAGGTAAAAAGTATAGGAAAGGCAAACACAATCACGTAAAAATATACAAGTAAAAATAAACAATGTTTTATCTAACCAGGCAAATACCACTCAGGCATTAACTTATTTTTCAGAAGCGACCTGGCCACAAATGATAGCTCAACAAAAATGGCTTATCACCTGGAAAATGTATAGCAGCAAAACAATCAAATAATCTCAATGCACCTTGATTCTAAATGTGGAGGGGAAAACCCGGAGCACCCGGAGATAAAAAAAAATCACGTAATCACGGAGTCTATAGAGAGAGAGACATGCAAACTCCATGTATTTGGGGGCACGGGACGGCGGGGGCGTGGAAAGGAGAGACTCCACATGAAACGGAAGCTCATTTCGCAAGGTCCCAACCACGTGTGCGAGGCGAGGCGACCGCTGTGTTGTTTCCATCGGGAGTTTTTTTTTACACGGCAGTTCGCGTGATCGCCACCCCGGGGGGAGTCGCCACCCCCCCCCCGCCTTGCGCCCTGCGCGGTGCTTCGATCGTCCGCGCGCCCCACGTCACGGCGGCCGCTATCGTCGGGGTGGTGACTCGCTGTGAGCCGGGTTCCTTAGGGAAAGGGTGGGGATGACTTGAACACAGGACAGTGACGGGTGGAATGACACCTGGAGGGGTGGGTAAGAGTTTCCGTTGTAATTAAAGGCGGCGAGATGTCACCGCTTCCAGATTGTATCACCAGCTCGCCCCAGTCCAAGGGGAAATCCTCGACCACGTCACTTCCCCTGTCTTTTTAGCAAAGCCATGCGCTGAAATATCTTAACGGAGAGAAATGTAGATTGCGTATGCATATATTGTTGGGAAAATGTAAAAGATTGTATGGATGCGGTCAATTATGGAAAATCCCTTTTCTGATCCCATGGTTGTCTGACATCTAAATTGACGATTGTCACGAAGATAATAAACACCGCAAGGTTTGTTGTTGTTGCGGCATCACAACGACGAAGATCGCCCCCGTGCAGCCTTAGCAGACTGTCGGGGCAAATGCTGTTAGCGACTAGCACCGATGAAGGCCGGCACGGCACACAAAGGGGTTGGTGGCCAGCACCACGCCCGGCCGCCTTTGTCTTGCCAGTGGTAATATGTTTTCCACACCGCAGCAGGTACTCATTTGAGGCTGAGTCGACCTAGGGAAGGCCCAGGACCGGTTCAGATCATCGTTACGAGTGTTGGCCGTGAGCGGGAATCAAACTCGCGTCGCCGGGTTCATCATTACTGCTCCACTACCGTTCCCCGCTGTTATGCAGTTAATACAAAGACCAAGATACCCTATATCGCCTTGTAACAGACTGTTGGGGGACGTTTGTAAACAAACACTCACAACAACGTTGTATGAGCCCAGCGACCTGAGTTTGATCGGAACCGGTCCTGCGCCCCTCGCTTTCACAAATCCGCACTCACCAGCGTGGTGAAGTATGGTTAAACAACCCCCTCCCCCTGTGATTGACACAGAGTGGGGTGACTTTCATCCAGCAGGGGATCGACTAAGGGCTGAATACATATATCGTTATTGAAAAGAAAGGCATTACGGTTGCCAACGTATCAGTGAGGATGGTATTTCGTTAGTTTTATTATTTTTATTGAGTTGTATCTCGGCAAAGGGGTTCTGTGGTCAGAGTGGCGATGACGCACAATCAGATTAAGCATTTCAAATTTGTTTGAGGGTCGACTCAGCTCATCATCCCTACACGGTCGATACAATGGGTGCAACCCTTTTGGGGAGTCGAAACTAAACTTTGTATTTTAGCAGGTAAGGGCCCACTGAGCTACGTCGCTCATTTTCAGAAGCGACCTGGCTATCACGAATGATAGCCCAACGCAAGTGGCTCATCGTCGTTTGGAAATGCATAGCAGCAGTCAAATACTCGAAACGCGTGATGTTGATTCTAAATGCGGAGGAAAAAACCGGAGGATCCCGGGAAAATGTCACGCGACCACGGGGAGAGAGACACGCAAACTCCATGAACACAGGCGTCATGGTCGGGATCGAACCCATGACCTCCTGTATACCAGGCGAGGCAGTTAACATCTCGCCACTGTGGCGCCCACAGTGGTTGTCTTGTGGGCAGACTGGACCAGGTCATGGGAATGTGGAATCGCCATCACTCGTTTTGGGTAAACAATATGATAGGGGAAGTGAGTTGACGGTTAAATGCAGAAGTGAAAGGTTCACCTGAGTAGACAGTAACATTTGGTAAAGACAACAACAACAACCCTGTGCGGCAGTGAGTGGCTGGCAATAGCTGAAATCGACGTGGAAATTCCACATTCCTACATTATGGGGCCAGCCTCATCGTCGTAAAAGCCGCACTCATCTCATCTAAGCGACAAAGTGAAAATACCCATAGACGCGTAGAGGGTGGCACTGCCCACGCATTTGCATGGGATATATCTTCAGTGCATTGCACGCGGTCCGGAGTTCTTGCAAATTCGTTGCCCAGTGGCACTCGCTGGCACAATCAAAAGTAAAAAATACAAAGTTGCCCCGTATAGCCTTCGCAGACTTTTGGGGCAAGTGTTGTTAGCGGGTAGCACCTGTGAAGGCCGGAGCGGCTCACGAGGGGGTGTTGTGGCCAGAACCACGCCCGACCGCCTTTGTCTCCCCAGTGGCAATGTTTACACACCACACAAGGTACTCATGTAAGGCTGAGTCGACCTACTAATACAACAACCGCCATTCGCCACTATGTGGCGGTGACGTCACCACGACGCTTGTGCCAGGCTATGTGCACCTTGAGGCCACGTGAAGTGGCATATACAGCACATATACATACAACATATACACCACGTATACATACATGTACACGCATACAACATATGCGTACACATATGACATTGAGAGGTTATCGGATGACTCATGGGTCAGAGCGGTGAGCTGTCAACCGCTAGAATCCTGGGTTGAAATTCAGGTTGCCATCCGTGATTCAATAGTCGTCTCAATTGTTGTGAGCTGCTCACCATGAACCGCACACAGACAAACCCCTCGGTGTCGTCTCTTGGCATCTCCATAGCTGCCATCTGTCCTCTTTTAAACTGATTCCACGATTAAAATCACGGACGCATATGTGTGAACGTCATTTCACCACATCGCATTCTTTCACTTAAATTCGGTTCACAATTCCCGTTCTGAGGATTAAAGTGTTCGCCTTGACGAGCCGTTCGTTTTTCTTTCGCGGGCAAGATGCAGCGTCCCCGGGTGCTTTGAACGGATTTCAAAAGTGCTTCTGCGATGCCTGCTTCCGCGGGCCGTTGCCAATCACGATGGCGATGCACTCTCCCGCGATTCTTCCGGAGTTACACTTTGCAACACAACAATTTGCGGAACAGGGGGCAAAACAAAATTAATCTTCTCATGATCATGCATCGTAATCACCTATGGCGCCTTGAAAGGACTTTAAACACAGACGGTGGATAAGTGCATTGAGATTAGGAATCGCATTTTTTTAGTGACATGTACAGCCGTAGCCGTTTTGTGAATCCACTGCTGGATGGGGGGGAGGGGCAGTGCCGGATGAAGCTGGTGCGGAGCCTGTCGCAAAAGTTATAAAGGGGCCCTAAATAAAAAACATAAATATTAAAACACAAATGTTTTACTTGCATAGTAAAGTCATTTTATTTTTTCATTTGCTACACAGCCAGATAATACGACAAATCGCTAACCTTGAACACCCAGTCGTTCATAAAAGTTGAAGGCGGTATAGTACTATAGTAATAGAGCAAGTGCAGAATCACTGAACCGGAATTGATAGCTTGGAAGCATTTAGCGCGGGGCCCTTGAAAGTGCGGGGCCCGTAGCTAATACACATGTAGCTACTCCACATGTAGCTACTACTTATGTAGCTACTACACATGTCGCTACTTGTGCTACGAGGATAATCCGGCACGGGGGGGGGGGGGGGGGCTTCCCACGCCATGCGGGTCGTCGGGGGGTTGTTTGGCCATACTTCACCACACCGGTTAGATCGGGATGGTGAAGTACACGTGCACATACAGATCAATATGTAATGGAATTCGACGCACTGTCCCCCGCTTCCCGTAACGTGGCCCAAGCACATCCTGCAGTGGCTGTGTGTTCACGCGCTAGCGGCCGTCTGGAACGCTCTTTCCTTCCGATATTATGAAGCCACTGGGAGATGTGCACTCTTAAATCGTCATCATCTGGATTGACAAACTCATCTCTTTAGAACAATTTGTTGTCCCCCGCACCTCCGATTACCACAGTTGGCGACGTACGGTGCGAAAAAAGTTCAACAACATACGTATGGGGGTAACCCATGCAAGCAGTAGGGTGCACACGGACGCTCTCTGTCGATTCGACGAATTCCATTATTCAAATTTTCGCAATTCGTTGCTCCGTGCCAAGAAAAACGGCAGTGTTTTCCAGCGGACAAATTGGGCTTTTCGACGTAACTTGGGCTCGGTAAAATTCCGCGCGAACACAGCAAGTTTGAGAGTTTAAAAAACATAAATCAATGGTTGGGCCCCATTCTTAACTCCTCCCCCCCCCCGTCATTCACTCCCCCCCTCTCTCTCTGTCTTCACTGTTGCTCGCCCCGGTGTCTCCGCGTCGCACAGCTGGAATTTTACCCGCACTCTGCCCCAGGCAAATGGCAACGCAAATGCGCGAAGGGTCTCCGCCCTCCCACCACCTCCTCCACCGCCTCCACCGCCGCCTGCATCACATCGTGAAGTGTATAAAGTCCGTCGCCTCTCCGGTGGCAGAGGTACAACGCCGGCGTCGCTTCGCACCGACCGACCGACCCAAAGGAAGAGAGAGAGAGCGCATCCGAGCAACTTCTCTCGAAGCTATCCGACAGCTCCTGACCCCGTGGAGTTACGATGATCTGCAGAAGTCCAACGATGGTAAGGAGGCACACACGCACCTCTTGTGTGTCTGTGCTGTCTGCGTCTTGTGCAAACATCGCCACCGGGGAGACAAAGGCGGTCGGGCGTGGTGCCGACCCCCACCCCCTCGTGTGCAGTGCCGGCCTTCGTAGGTGCTGCTCACTATCAGCACGTGCCCCAACAGTCTGTTAAGGCTGGGGGGGGGGGGGGTTGTCTCTGCGTGCATCTCTCGCTCAGTGCCGTGCGTATTCACGCCAGCGGCTGTGTTGCGTGTGAGCGAGCGAGCGAGTCGACGCATCCGTCGTCTAAAGCGCAGACACACGGCGGCGTGTGCGAGATCGTGACTGCGAATTGACACTAGCGATGGGAGCAACGTAGAGGAGGAGGAGGCTGCCAGTGTGTGTACGGCCTGGGGGTGAGCTCTTGCAATGGTTGCGTTCAACGCATGGTTGTCATTCGCGACCGGTGTAACGATACGTAATTGTTTCGTTGTTGTTGTTGCGTCAAACGACGTCAGTGACGTTATTGTGTCGTCAAGCCTCCTCCACCCGACACCGCCAATTCATTAAGTTGTCACGTGACGAACAAACGTGGCCAATTCACCGCTGCCTCAGGGTCCCGTGGTGTCATGAGGTGCGGCTGTTGCGCAGATGCTCCGGTTGCCGATTTTCGCAGCCCTCATCTCGGGACGGCGTTTGGCTGAGCGTGCGACCATCGTGAAGGTTGGGTGGGCAGCAGTAGCGCGGCGGGGAGCGGTTAACGGTTAACGGTTAGCGTTCTGCATCTAGCGTGCGGCGTTACGATCCCAGCCAACTCAATGCGATTCCTGCTCGCGGTTAAGCCGAATATCGGTGCCGGTGCTGGGCATGCTCGAGGTCGGTTCGGTCTTAGGAGCCGTCCATAAATGACGTCACGCACCTAGGGGAGGATAGGGGGTCAGACATTTGTGACGCCGTGTGACGAAGGGGGGGGGGGGGGTCAAAAATCGTCCAAAATCGCGTGACGTCATTTATGGACGACCCCTTAATTAAGTTTCCGGTGCGGTGTGTGGACATCGGAGCTGGGGGTAGAAATCCCTGCCGGTCGTGGGTCCGGCCACACGACCTTCCACGGCCTTAGCAGCTGCCCGCTAACGGCAACTTGCCCTAAGCGGCCTGCTGACGATGCATTCGTCCACTTGTCACGCGCGTAATCAGCGAAGTGACCGTTGCATCGAACGTAGCGTGACCCCTTGCGACAGCGTTTCCGCGGAGGCTGCCGTACACCGGCGTCTCGGCTAAATTTGTCCGATCCACGATGACGATAATGAGAAGACAACACGTTGAAGATGACTTTTAATTCACTTCAGGCTTGCACGACGTCAACGAACGTGGCTTTAGGCAAGATACTGCTTTTTTTGTTTAGTGTGTTGTGCTGCCCCCCGCACCTTCGATTCGCGTGTTTGGCTACGTACGGTGCGAAATAAGTTCAACATACATACCATAGACTCACACAGAGACCCATATACTCCCACAGAGAACCATAGACTCACACAGAGACCCATAGACTCACACAGATACCCACAGACTCACACAGAGACCCATAGACTCACACAGAAACTAACAGACTCACACAGAGACCCACAGACTCACACAGAGACCCACAGACTCACACAGATACCCATAGTTTATTGTCCTTTCCCCGCACCTCCGATTAGCACAACGGTTGGCTACGTAGGGTGCGAGGTTCAACATACAGGAGGCGTTAAGATGCTCGAACACCAAACAGACACATTTGAACACGAAGCATCGAGTCTACATTGACCACACACGCTCGTGGTAGAACATGCTGGGAAGTTTGAATCCTGCCAAATGTTCCAACATACATACTCACATCACGGCTACACGGGGTGGGGTGGGGGAGATCTTTGTCCTTGCGTAACCGAAACATTCATCTGCACCAGCGCGCGTCCACGACGGGACTGCTGCCGCTGCTGCTGCTGCCGCTGCTGCTGCCGCTGCTGCTGCCGCTGGCCTCGATGGTGGCGGAGGCGCGTGGCCACGTAGAGGAGCCCTGCCGCCAGGACGCGCCCGACGCCTTCCACCTCAAGCGGATGAACGTCCCTGAGGAGCTGCTGCGGCTCGCGAGCGCTCTGCAGGGCCGGCGGCGGCAGCACGAGCAGGACGCCGCCCTGCCGCCCTGCCCCAGCCGCGGGGGGGTTCTGCCCCCCGGCAGCCCCCTACAGGAGCGCTCCATCTCACCCTGGACGTATCGGTGCGTGTGGAAATACGCAGACAAACGACACTATGAGCTAAATTTTGATTTAAAGCTTTCGTGACTGCAGGGATTCACATTCTTGGTTCTTTCAGTAAAGTCACGTAGAAGGGAAATGATAAAATAATATAAATATAAAACATTAAAAATTATCACGACGTTTTGACTGCAACACAAGCAATGATCATCAGGTGCGAAATCCACAGCAATAAAATTTGCTGTGGATTTCACACCTGACGATGATTGCTTGAGTTGCAGTCGAAACGTCGTGAGAATTTTTTTTGTTTTATATTATTTTATTATTTCCCTTCTACGTGACTTTACCGAAAGAACCAAGAAGATGGCGAGTAACGACGATTTCCCAAACGTCACATCAAAATGCGCAACATTAAATAAATATAAACAATATAATTGTTATAACAAAACTATATTTTTTTCATTATTAACTATTTGATTATTTAAATTTACTAAGGTCACCTTTAATTTATTCCATGAAGGAGCATTTTACTTCTCCATGGGAGAATGGAGAAGCATACATTTTTAATTTTTTTTGAATGATTGTTATTAAACATTTTTATTTTAATGATTATGCGAGGGCTTTTCATTCTGTGGAATGAATTTGTGATTATAATTGTACTCTACATTTTGCTTCGTTCTACTACAACGTTTCAAGTATATTTTTTATAGTTATAATTACTTTCAATATTTTATCATTATAAGAGAATTTCAATATAATATTCTGAACATCTGCAGTTTTAGTTAGACGTTGAATAGTTTCAGCTTTCCAACGCCTCCTTTTTAATACGTATTTTCACCTACAACATCAGAGTGCAGCGCCACATTAAATACGCACTACAATAGTTTAAAGTGATTTGAAGCATGTTTTTTTTGGGGGGGGGGCAGAGCTTTGTGACGTCATATTTGAGGGGGGTCTGACTTTTTATGACGCCGTGTGACGACGGGGGAGGGGGGGGGGGCAAAAATCGTCCAAAATCGCGTGACGTCATTTATGGACGGCCCCAGAGGACACCTACGGGCTACCTGCCCCATGGATCGTGGTGATGACGACGAGGACAATGACGACGTTGACAAGGCGGACCGCGTGCCCGAGGTGCTGCCCGAGGCGGCCTGCCTGTGCGCCGGCTGCGTGGAGCCGCACTCGGGCCGCGAGACGCACAGCGTCGTGTCCATGCCCGTCACGGCGCACGTGCGCGTGCTGTACCGCGAGCGGGGCGCGTGCGAGGCGGGCCACGCGCGCTACGAGGAGCGCTGGGAGGAGATCGCCGTGGGCTGCACCTGCGCCGTGTACGCGGTGGCCAAGTAGGGGCCGGAGTGGGCATGGGGTGGGTGTTGGGCGTGTGTCGACCCACCCGTCTCTCCGTTCGTCCGTCAGCTCGCTACGTGACGCCGGCCGGACCAGACAGCGCTGGTCTACGGTGTGTTAGTGTGTGTCTCAGTGTGTCAGTGTGTGTGTGTCTCAGTGTGTCAGTGTGTGTGTGTCTCAGTGTGTCAGTGTGTGTGTCTCAGTGTGTACAACAAGGCTGCTCAGCAGGTAACCAGCTATAATCATGGCAGCCCATAAACAGTACCGGACCGCACGTCAGCTCTGTCATCATCGTCATCATCATCAGTCGTGATCTATCCACTGCTGGATGAAGGTCTACCGAAGCTGGCACGCGTCCTCTCGGGCACGTTCTCGCAGCGTTCGCCTGCCGCTCCGTTACGGTCGTCGATCATCGTCCATCGGTCATCGTCCATCGATCAGCATCATCCATCGATCATCGTCCATCGGTCATCGTCCATCGATCATCATCATCCATCGATCATCTTCCATCGATCATCTTCCATCGGTCATCGTCGTCCATTGATCATCTTCCATCAGTCATCGTCCATCGATCATCATCCATCGTCCCTTCTGGTCGTGATACATCCAGCCCAAAATCCCACTTTCCGATGAAAGCCATTAAATCTGCAGCTACATGAGCACGAATTAAATTATTAATAATTTATTTATCCAGATCAGGATCAGAATAGCTATTTATTTATTTATTTGCACTATTGGGATCGTTGGACAAAGGCAATCGCCCCCGTGGCGATCAACGCGCGGTCAGGCGAAGCACCCCAGCCGAGGCGACATCCACGGACGCTTCACGAGCCCCCTTGCTTGGAGGGGAACCTGTCTTCCCACAACCTCGACGATCATAACCATTTTTATTATAATTATTTATAATTTATTACATTGCACGGTTCCGCTTTTTCAGCTCTATTGTTGTTACCCGCCTGAGACGAACTTACTCAAGAGCTGGCTGCGTTATTTGCTCAATCATGTGCCGCGTTACTTGCTCCCGTGCTTCCGTTTGCAGTTACTGTAGTGAGTGGCTTGGGCTCGGCATGTAAACCCTTGGTAAGTTTGGGAAACGGATTTTAGTCTCTGGTGGACTTTAGGGATATGAAGGCCCGGGCCAGGGCTCGGTGCTCTGACACGGCCAATTCAAGCAGCCACTTTCCCAAGTGCCAGATTCTCAGTGGCTATGTCACGCAACAACTGAATATGTTTCGACAGCAAGTTCTCGTTTCGCGAGGACGTATTCCCCCTCTAAATGATGCAACGATGAGGATTGGCGAGATGAGATTTACTACGATTACTGCGCACACCACGCAGTGAGATGGCGGCACAAATAGCTGAAGGTACGTCGCCGCTGGGTTATCGTATCACTCCGCCCAGCGGCGCAGCTCAGTAAAGTAGTTCGTCGTCGACTGCTCAGAAACCGCGTTATAACGGTGCACGCTCCGCGTTATAGCGGTGCACGTTTCGGGTTACAGCAGTGCGCGTTCTTCATTATAAGGGTGCACGTTCCGCATTATAACTGTCCGCGTTATAGCGGTACGGGTTCCGCGTTATAGCGGTGCACGAGTCCAGTGTTTTTGCACGGGCGACCCGGATGTGTACACATTACACGTTTGCATTGTAATGCTCCGTTTACCTAATGCTTGTAATGCATTATATAGTTCGTTGTACCAGCTATGTTGGAACTTAAAATATTTCTTTTTCAATGGCTGTTACTAACGTCATACGAATGAGGTGTTTTATACCCGTTATATTCAACTACCACACGTATATTTATAATTTAAATTGCCGTTTTATTGTTTGTCATACATAATGCAAAGAGAAATGGTCAAGGCTTTGTTCAATGCGATTTCAAATATTACCATGTGTTACATGTCGTTCAAGATATATAATTTGATGTGCTATGGAACTTTCCCTTTAAAAAAATACTTTTACACAAGCGTTAACATTTCAAAATAAGCTAACTTATATCCGAGATATGCATGGCGAGGCATGAATAATAATAAATTATAATATTTAAAACTTTCCGTGTCTTGGCTTTGTCTGCTCAACTGTTGTTCCGTGTGCTCCGTTCCCACGTGACTGACACAGTGGTAATGCAAAGGATAGTTTGGTCCCTGCCATGGGAATGTGGAATTTCCACAACTTGCTCAGAAGCCCCATTCCCGCACCCCCACTCACAGACGCAAGTGCTGCTCGAATGCTCGCTTGAGCAGGAGCCGACGTCCCATGGCCACACTAGACTTCCCACTAAGGGCTATTCGCTTCTCGACTTTATCATTTAAAAAAAGAAGTCGTTTCGTCCAGTTTCATTCCAACTGAGCTTATGAAGTCAAACTGAGTTGTATATAGCGACATTCACACAAGGCATCATATAACTTTACAACACAATCCCAGTAAAAAAACAGCCTTAACATCAAAACCAAGAGGAAAACAGCCTAATAGGGGGTTTCCCCCTTTTTTCTGGCAACAAAACTGGAATCATGTTTACATTAACCACAATTCTTGCAATCAAATGTATTGTCCTTGAAACTGATTGGTCCACACCAGAGACAGCTTTTCTTAGAGCCTAGTCTCATACGGTGTTCGACCAGATGACGCCACTTTGTGCGCCTTTTGGCGTCATCTGTATATTTTGGTACTGGCAAAGGAGGCCTCACGAAGAGGAAAACAGCCCTTAACACAGACGGATGCGCAAGAGATATGTAAATGTGTTTTCAGACGAGCCCTAAAAAACTCGACTGACGGGAGCGTCCCGAACGAACCGGGTCAAGACATTCCACAAACGAGGGCGCCTGACTAGGGGGCGTCCATAAATGACGTCACACACAAGGGGGGGGAGGGGGGTCAGACATTTGTGACGATGTGTGACGAGAGGGGGGTTTGAGAAATGTGGCGTCACATCAAAATGCGCAACTTTAAATAAGTTTAAACAATATAATTGTTATAACAAAACTTATTTAGATTAATTTCCATTATTAACTATTTGATTATTTAAATTTACTAAGGTCACCTTGTATGTATTCCATGAAGGAGCATTTTACTTCTCTATGGGATAATGGAGAAGCATACATTTTAAAATTTGTTGAATGATTGTTATTAAACATTTTGATTTTAATGATTCGACCAGGGCTTTTCATTCTGTGGAATGAATATGTGATTGTTATAATTGTACTCTCCATTTTGCTTCGTTTTACTACAACGTTTCAAGTATTTTTTATAGTTATAATTACTTTTAATATTTTATAATTATAAGAGAATTTCAATATAATATTGTGAACATCTGCAGTTTTAGTTAGACGTTGAATATTTTCAACTTTCCAACGCCTCCTTTTTAATACGTATTTTCTCCTACAACATCAGAGTGCAGCACCACATTAAATACGCACTACAATGACAATAGTTTAAAGTGATTTGAAGCATGTTTTATTTTCAAAATGGAAATATGGTTTTGGGGGAGGGGGGCAGAGCTTTGTGACGTCATATTTGAGGGGGGTCTGACTTTTTGTGACGCCGTGTGACGAGGTGGGGGGTGGGGGGGTCAAAAACCGGCCAAAATCGCGTGATGTCATTTATGGACGGCCCCCTACGGAAAACTCCATCACCCATTGAACGCAGATTTGTCACAACAAAAATATCCGTTCGGACGGAAGCGGATATCACACATCGACTTCTGCCCCCACAAAGTAGGTCGCACTCATTACACACAAAGTGCTTTCCACTAATGAGCCACGATACCTTGCTCATCTCGCCAAGCAGCTATAAACCATCACGCAAACTTTGGTCATCCGCGCAGAAGTGACTTTAGTGTGGGCCATCGAACAAAGATGGTCACCGCGTCGCGCACTTTCAGATGCGCTTCTCCAGCCGTCTGGAACGCTCCTCCTTCCGATATTGGGAAGCTGCAGGAGCTATAGTATGCACTTTTAAATCATCTGGATTGAAAACTATTTTTTTTACTGCCTTTTGTGTTTAGTTTGTTGTCCTTTCCCCGAATATCCGTTGAGCGTGGTTGGCTACGTACGGTGCGAAATAAGTTGAACATACATACAATGAGGGAAAAAAGTATTTGATCCCCTGCTGATTTTGTACGTTTGCCCACTGACAAAGAAATGATCAGTCTATAATTTTAATGGTAGGTTTATTTGAACAGTGAGAGACAGAATAACAACAAAATCCATAAAAACGCATGTCAAAAATGTTATAAATTGATTTGCATTTTAATGAGGGAAATACGTATTTGACCCCTCTGCAAAACATGTGTTGGGGCCGCTGGTCCCCGAAGTCCCTCCCTGCTCCGTGCCTATGGCAGGGGCTCTGCTGTTCGCCGACCCCTCGCTGCTCTGCGAGCAGCTGCTGCCGTCGCTGGGCTCATCGCCTGACGGCTCCCCTCCCTGGTCCGTCCCTCCGCGAGCTCGTGTGAGAGGCATAGCTCGCCGCACACTCTCGTTCCACCTGTAAATGCTGCGTTGTCTCTCCACGCATCACGCGCTATTAAACGGGGGTCAGGGGTCGGAGGGCGAATGACGCTGCCCTCACACTGCGCGAGTCCCTGCGGCGATAGACGGAGCGGGGACCTGCGGACGCATCGACCCCTTCCCCCACACTACGAGCGCACACACCTGCACAGACGCGACACCCACTCTCGCGCCGCTCTGCGCAGCGCTCCCACGAGGCTAGCCGCTGTATACGCAGCATTACACGCGTTCACACTGCTCAACGAGATCACACGAGGCCACAGCTTCGCTATTAATGATTTATTGTTTACTACCTGGGACTGGTGGTTGAGTGGGTATGAATCGACGAGGCTGGCCTATTCTACTACCCCGGGACCTATTCCCTATTTATTGGCTTACGATACCCTTTCACCTTGCTACTCACGGTTCGAAGTATTCGGCGTCCTGTGGCTTTTCCTCGATGCTCGTCTGGACACGTCACGCGGACGTCCGGAGGGCAGAGCTGGGAGCTGACTTGAACGCGGGCCTCTCGAAGCGAAGTGGAGAGCGATCTCTCTACCTTGCTACGCTCCCTTTTATCCTAATTCCCGGACTCAGGCCCCTCCCCCCTTCCCACGTACCCTTCGCTCCCTCTCCTACCATGTGTGTGGAGTGTGTGTGGTTGTGGTAGCTATGCACATTATGCGGCGGTGTTTCCTCCGACTAGGCTCCTATTCTTGCCCCGTCGATCCTGGCGTGTGTGGGGTGTGTGTGGTGTCGTAGTTATGCACATTATGCAGCGGCATCCATCACAACGGCCTGCTGTGGAAGTTAAGCGCGGAGCCTCCGCATGTCTCCACCACCTGCCCTATCAATTGCACACTATGCGCCCGAGTCGCCTCTCTGATTATTTGCAATTCCAGCCCTATCCTTTAACTTCCCTAACAATGGCACCTACGCACTCGAGCCCGCTTTGGCACGCTGAATTATGCCGCCCCGTCCCTCCTCTGCCTGTCTCGTCGACCCGTGGGGGTGTGCGTGGGGGAATGCGTTTCAACCGCGGTGGCCGAATGCCCCACGCCGCGACCACACCATCTTAAGGCTGGTCGCAGCGCCGCGGTGCAAAGTAGCGTCGGGGGAGGACGTCCAATTCCCTGGTCGCCGGAAACCGTGAAAGTTAATCCCGATAAGGGTTTCTCGGATTAAAACCGGTCGGTCAGGTGACCTCCCCTCGGAGCTCTATGGGTGGAGGGAAAATGCGTGCGGGTGTGTTCATGTGAGGTGAGGTGAGGGGGACGCGGGGTCGGCTACGTCGCTTGGTGGTGGCGAGGTCGTAGATGGGGCGCCTGCTGAACGGCTTCGTGGCGGCGGCATCACACATGACTTAGTACTTGGTGGCAAAACCCTTGTTGGCAATCACAGAGGTCAGACGTTTCTTGTAGTTGGCCACCAGGTTTGCACACATCTCAGGAGGGATTTTGGCCCACTCCTCTTTGCAGATCTTCTCCAAGTCATTAAGGTTTTGAGGCTGACGTTTGGCAACTCGAACCTTTAGCTCCCTCCACATATTTTCTATGGCATTAAGGTCTGGAGACTGGCTAGGCCACTCCAGGACCTTAATGTGCTTCTTCTTGAGCCACTCCTTTGTTGCCTTGGCCGTGTGCTTTGGGTCATTGTCATGCTGGAATACCAATCTACGACCCATTTTTAATGCCCTGGCTGAGGGAAGGAATTTCTCACCCAAGATTTGACGGTACATGGCCCCGTCCATCGTCCCTTTGATGCGGTGACGTTGTCATGTCCCCTTAGCAGAAAAACACCCCCAAAGCATGTTTCCACCTCCATGTTTGACGGTGGGGATGGTGTTCTTGGAGTCATAGGCAGCATTCCTAATCCTCCAAACACGGCGAGTTGAGTTGATGCCAAAGAGCTCCATTTTGGTCTCATCTGACCACAACACTTTCACTGAGTTGTCCTCTGAATCATTCAGATGTTCATTGGCAAACTTCAGACAGGCATGTATATGTGCTTTCTTGAGCAGGGGGACCTTGCGGGCACTACAGGATTTCAGTCCTTCACGGCGTAGTGTGTTACCAACTGTTTTCTTGGTGACTTTGGTCCCAGCTGCCTTGAGATCATTGACAAGATCCTCCCGTGTAGTTCTGGGCTGATTCCTCACCGTTCTCATGATCATTGCAACTCCATGAGGTGAGATCTTGCATGGAGCCCCAGGCCGAGGGAGATTGACAGTTCTTTTGTGTTTCTTCCATTTGCGAATAATCGCACCAACTGTTGTCACCTTGTCACCAAGCTGCTTGGCGATGGTCTTGTAGCCCATTCCAGCCTTGTGTAGGTCTACAATTTTGTCCCTGACATCCTTGGAGAGCTCTTTGGTCTTGGCCATGGTGGAGAGTTTGGAATCTGATTGATTGCTTCTGTGAACAGTTGTCTTTTATATAGGTAACAAGCTGAGATTAGGAGCACTCCCTTTAAGAGTGTGCTCCTAATCTCAGCTCGTTACCTATATAAAAGACACCTGGGAGCCAGAAATCTTTGTGATTGAGAGGGGGTCAAATACTTATTTCCCTCATTAAAATGCTAATCAATTTATAACATTTTTGACATGCGTTTTTATGGATTTTGTTGTTGTTATTCTGTCTCTCACTGTTCAAATAAACCTACCATTAAAATTATAGACTGATCATTTATTTGTCAGTGGGCAAATGTACAAAATCAGCAGGGGATCAAATACTTTTTCCCTCACTGTACATACATAAAAAACCCTGGCAGACACGGCGTGGGGGAGGCCTTTATCCACGAATGGTTTGACAAAGAGCTGTGAATTGATTCTGTAAAAAGATATATCCCATGGACGTATTCAATGAAAAAGGTGGTGCGGTTTAATGTTTACAAAGTTTTGCCGCACTTGAAGTGCAGGATATCGCTGAGGTTTCAAATATTTTCCTTTTTGTGATGGGGGTTTTCACCAATACATGGCATGCATGCACATCACCTTTGTTAAGTATTAACTGAAGGGTTTTTTTAGTTAGATCACGTAAGATAATTGGTTCTTTACCCTTCTATCTGGCAACAAAACTGACACCTTGTTGCCAGATAGAAGGGTAAAGAACCAATTATCATATTTTTACTGGCAAATGAGGTCCCCATAGTGTAGATCACGTAAATATAATTGTGTCGTTAAACCGAAACAGGAGGACTTCTTCACAATTCTGCCTATCGCCTGATGAGGCTGGTTGTAATTACTGGCAAAACGTCGTACTCGAATTGTAAATGTCGTGGGTTTACTCTCTAACACACCGGTGTACTGAACTAGTAACGAATTGGCACGTTTTGTTTCCGTGGCAAACCTAACCAATTGCCTATGTCAGGTGGTGGCGGGTTTAACGACATATTTATATTTACACAATCTGGCCCTAAAAAACCGATATGATGGATAATATTGATCTCGAAAGCCTACGTGTTAAACTCGATTCTAAATGTCTAGGGAAAAAAAACAGAAGACCCGGAGAAAAATCCACGCGGCCACGGGGAGAGAGAGACACGCAAACTCCAAATATACAGCAGGTGTCAAGTTCGGGATCGAACCCACGACCACCTGTATAGCAGGCGAAGGAGTTAACATCTCGTCACCGCGATCTAAGCCAAAAAAACCTTCAGTATTCTTCACTATTTTCTCACGTGTTAGCGGTAAGGGGCCATGCACATGCGCTTGACTGGTGACGATGTCGCCGCACGTATTGCGCACGACGTTGTGTTGTTGATGACAGGCAGCTAGGCAACGCATTTTGTGGGGAAAAGGAGACGAGGGGACGGGTCTGAGGAAACGCGCTTGATGAAACCTTTAAATGTCGGGGTTTAGTGGTTGCCAGCAGGGTCAACACGGGCCAGGAAGCCTCTAGGGCGACAATGAGGGTGGAGCCGCTGCTTTGCATCGGGGGAAGTCTGGGATGAAACAAGCGTTGACACGAGGAGGAGGGTAGGAGGGAGGCCTGAGGTCGCTGTTGTTTGTACCAGAGGGTGCAGCAAAGCCACTGCGAGGTTGCGGTTCGGAACTCGTCTCTGGCTCTCTGGCTGTCTAGAATCACGTGCGTTTTGATGTTGCTGCGGACGTCGGGCGCCGCTTTAAGTTGACTTTTTGTCCAACCGGGGTGAGAACTCAGTAAGCCGGGACTGAGTCGCATTTGCAAGAGGGATTCTGGGTCACCAAAATGACCAAGGCAATATCAGAATATTTATTTATACTGCAGGAGGAATCCGATGAGCTATGCAGCTCTTTTTCACAGACGTCCACGAGGGGCGGGTCAGAACGGTACAAAAACAAGAGCATTGGAAAGGAAAGAAAATCACGAAAAAGAAAAAATATTCCAATAAAAGTTTACTTATATTTTACCAAGTAACAGCCCGCTGAGCTATACGCTTTTCTCAGAAGGAACTTGGCCACAAATGATAGCTCAACGACGTGGCTTGCCATATGGAAATTTATCGCAGCCAAATAATCAAAATAATCTGAACGAATGTTTCTAAATGTGGAGGGAAAACCCGGAGGAACCAGAGAAAAAATATCCACGTGACCACGGGGAGAGAGAGAGAGAGACATGCAAACTCCAAATATACAGCAGGAAGTCAGGGTAGGGATCGAACCACCGACCTCCTGCATTCCAGGTGAGGAATAAAACATCACACCACCGTGGTACCTCTAAAACAAACAAATAAATATCGTATATAAGCTCAAATTACATAAAGTACATCAACTCCCAAGCTTGGGAAATGCAGTAAAACAACAGCAAAACTAGTTCCAGACCACACCAAGATAACACACAGCCCCCCAATAAAATTGTACATTCAAATTGAACTATCGATACATAGGTAAGGATGAAATTTACAAATCACATGAGAAAATGTGGTTGTATCCAGCACGAATCTTCTCCTCTAGAATATTTTTGAAGGAAGATTGATGATGTTAAGGGGGGAAACGAGGTTGTTCAAAAACGTTGGTGCTGCAACGTCAAAGGCTATGTCACCCATTCCAGTTCTTGTTCTTGGGATAGTTTAAAAACTATTAGATGGCTGTGTTAGGCCTCTTGGATTTGGCAATGGGGTTAATGAATTAGCTGAGTATAGCACAGATTTGCCAATAATGATGTTATGGATGAACAGCGCCCAGTGTAGATTTCTTCTTGCATCAAGTTATGTGAGATTAGATTAGTGCCAATCGAAGAGCAGAATGACAAAGTGGGTTTATTCATAATAATGGTTTTTGGTTTAGATCGCGTTATTTATAAATGTGTCGTAACAATCCACCACCCCACACGGCCAAACAGTAAAAAGTCTTTCGATTTAAAGCTTTCGTGACTGCAGGGATTCATCTTCTTGGTTCTTTCGGTAAAGTCACGTAGAAGGGAAGTAATAAAATAATAAAAATAAAACATAATAAAATAATTCTCACGACGTTTCGGCCACAACGCAAGCAGCCGTTTCGCTGGTAATTACATCCAGCTTCATCGGGCGATTTGCCAGAATGGTGAGGCTCTCCTCTTGCTCCCGGTCTAGCCTACGTGTTAAAAAGTGGGTTTAGTCTGTTTAGTGATTCATTAGTAGCTAATCTGTAAGCAGCGGCACAGTAGTCAAACATCGGTAGAATGATAGCTTCAACAATTTGCAGGTGTAATCGAATGGGAAAACAATGTTTGTTTCTATATAAAAACCCAATTTTATTTAAATAAATTGAGATGTGATTACAATTGGGTTGGAATTGTTAGTTTTGAATCAATCAGTAAAACCCCAGTATTTGAAGCACTCCGTTTGTTCAATGATGCTGCATCTGATATCCGTAATAAGTTAAGAGAATGAAGCTAGATTTTTTTTTAAAGAGCATGATCTTCGTTTTTTTTATTTAGGATAATTTTTAGTGATGACAATTGATGTTGAATTAAATCCAAATGGTATTTTAAATTATGTTTGACTTCGTTTGGAGATTTACCTGATGCTTTAATTCTGAGTGATTTAATTTTAGTCCAAGATTGTTTAAATATAATGAGAACAGAAATTGATCCAGCATGCAACCTTGTGGAACACCCTTTGTTATTGTAATATTTGTGGACGAGATGTTATCACTATGAACCTTTTGAGAACGGTCTGAGGGGTAGCTCTTAAACTATTTTGTACTATTTGAAATGTTGAGTAGACCAAGCCTTGTGAATAGAATATCACGATCAACGGTGTCAAAGACTTGTGACTATTCGAGGAATAGTGCAACAACAATAATGGCTTTTATCCAGGTTCTTGATGATGATAAAATTGGAAACATCCATAATTGATGTAGTGCAGTAATCCTCTCGAGAACCAGACTGTTTACTGTGAAGGAGATCTTTCTGTGGATTTCACACCTGATGATGATTGCTTGTGTTGCAGTCGACACGTCGTGAGAATTTTTATTGTTTTATATTTATATTATTTTATTATTTTCCTTCTACGTGACTTTACCGAAAGAACCAAGAATATGAATACCTGCAGTCACGAAAGCTTTAAATCAAAATTTGAGATCGTGACTATTTAGGTAGCAGTTTATTTGTGATTTAGGTATTTTTCGAATACTTTAGTAATTGGTGAAATAATAGAGATTGGTCTATAATGTTATGGTCTTCTTTCGAGCCATTGTATATACTGGACAAATAAGAGTAGTTTTCCACTCTAGCAGAAATGTACCTTCAGCAAGTGAGAGGTTCAAAATGTTTGCGGGGTTTAGTAGATGCGATCTGCCATAGCCACAAGTGCAAATGTAGGCTACTCATCTTCTCCCGTGGATGATGATGATGTCCTTAATTGATGCTAGCTTATGCAATACATCCAGTTCACATATGGGATTAAAGGAGAAGTGTGGACGATGCCTTTAACATGTTTAGGGTTGGTGTGTGAAGAGTAAGAAGTGATGTGAACAGTGGTGGAGTATCTTCTTGGTTCTTTCGGTAAAGTCACGTAGAATGGAAATAATAAAATAATAAAAATAAACATAATAAAATAATTCTCACGACGTTTCGGCCACAACGCAAGTAGCCGTCCTCAGGTGGAGAACAGGTCTGTCGAGGAGACAGAGTCTGAAAAAGTGGTGGAGTATTCGGATATATTTTACTCTGGTGTGTATTGTCAAAGATGTACCCTGCTCATCCAAAGTGAGAAGAAAATCCATTGACAATGTCTTGTTTCGTGAACAGTTCTTTTCCATCCATGAATACCTTTTTTAGGAAGAGTATTTATCTTTCCGTTGTTTTCAATGGAGTTGAACGTTTGCCAGAAAAATATTTTGTGAATTTAGTATAGTTTGTTGATAGTCAGAAAATGTAGCGTGTATTGCTTGGTGAGTACACATCTATATCTTATAGGTATATCATTGATCCAATCAGGAAGGTTATTTTATGTTTTTTTTTGCATTATTCCAGGCTATATCTCTAGTTTCATTAATTCAGAGATGTTCGGATGAAACCAAGGTGGACAATTACCATTTATTCTGTATTTTTTGAAGGGGCATGTTTGTCAACTTATTTTTAGGAATTGGTTCTTAAAATATATTCAAGCACTTTCGAAAACTGGGATTCTGCTCACCGTGTTCCAGTCAGATTGGAGAGTGTCATGTATAATTGCTTGAAGGTCAAAATGTTTTAAAGACCGTTTTATAATGATTGCATGGAGTGCTTCAGTTATTTTTGCATGATGAATGCCAAAGATAATATGGTCGCTGAGACGGCTACCTGGGTGAATTTGTTAGTAGGATATCAAGTATGGATTTATATTGTAATAGTTTGTAAAGTCTAATGCATCATGTGCTAGGTTTAGTGACAGCAAGTTTGTGGAGTTGAGTGACAATTGGGTAAAAGCACAGAGCAGAGTTACTGGGTTGGAAACGAGCAGCAGTCCACTCCACCGGTACCAGACAACCCAAAAGGAGCACACAAATACCATCCAGGGGAGGCCCTCTCTCGAGCACGAGCCCATCTTGAATGCCATGGCCACGTCACGGGGTCTTCATAGAGCGAACTCCCAGAGCAGTGGCTGAGGCAGCCGAGCAGCTGGGGTTGTCGGCCCACCCAAAGATGGTCGAGGCGGCGCGTGCGGTGCTGAAAACGCACGGAGCGGGGACTGGGTTCCGTGCTGCACTTTACCGTGCTGACCCTGCTGATGAAACTCGGCTCTTTGGAGCACGTGGCACGGACTGCCGCTCTGTGGAGAGCAGTGGTTCTTCTTAACCTGGGGTGCACGCAGAACCCCCTGGGGATGCGAGATGCCCTTTCTGAGGGTGCGAGACATGGCCAGATCTTTTTTAGAAGGTAAATCATCGAAACACAAATGAAGCACGGGCACCTAAGTACAACCACAGTGTTCATCAACCCCCGATGTATTTATTAACATTACACATGTTGTCACAATTGAGAAACAAGGGGGTGCAAGGCAGCAGTAAAGGTAAAAACCCACTGGCGTAGACGAACACCACGCCAAGGACTTGCCGGTGATGCCAAGGGCACTACTGCACAATAGATCACACGGTACACGACACACTGCAAGAGGCTTGAATTAGAAATACTTCCGAGTGAGAATTTTCCTAGCAATATTTTGCGAGTCAAATGAAATGCTCCAACCGCCTAACACCTTTTGATTGCAACGTGTTTGGTAACCAAATTGCACCAACATTCTCACGTACAGGCAATGCTGCTGGTGCCTCCGTGAAGCAAAATTGCCCCATGAGAAATTGGGACTCCCGCCCAAAATGGTAACAATCAACTGGAGTTCACCAACACGAGATAGAAACTTGGCGTTGGGATAGAGAGGGGGGAAACGTGAATGCTGTGGCTTAATTTGAATACATATTTTTAAAATATGCTCGAGCGAACATGTGTAACAGGAAATTATTTGTATTTATAATTGACAATTATGTTTGTAGAACTATTTTTGTTACATAATGCCGATGCTTTTTTAGCTCTAATTTATATTTGGTTTTGCTTTTAATTAATTTATTTTTATTTGCTTCATTGCCCAGTTCTTATCAACACCGGATAAGAAGACTAACCGGGAAAGTAGATTTTTATTCATATTATGTTTGTTTATCAAGGATAGCCTCACTGAGTGGTGTTGTTGTTGTTGTGAAGACACCGCTGCGGTCTTTGTATAGTCACACCGCAAGATTACCCCGGGTCACTTACTCTCTCTCCCTCTCTTTTATTCACTCAAAGCACACATGAAGAACCACAGTGATAGATCCCTCGTATAGCATATGATGTCACCTCTTAAACAAATACAAACTTGAAAGCCCGGCACTAGACGGATACCACTACAGCCATATGCAACAGTCATGAGACTCAGTGAGGTTATCTTAGGTACACAAACACAATATAAATTTTAAATAACCTTTCCGGATTGTCTTCTTATTCGGAGAATATGGTGCTGATAACTGGACAATGAAGCAAATACAAATACAATTGAAATAATAGCAAAAACAAACAGTGATTTGAACTTAAATATCCGCATGACGTAACCAAAATAGTTCTGCAAACATAATCAATCGCAAAAAAAAAAATTCCTGTTACATAAGTTGACTCGGGCATATTAAAAATATATTCAAATTAAGCCAGAGCATTCACGCCCCCCCTATGCCGATGCAAAGTTTCCATCTCGTGTTGGTGAACTCCAGTAGGTTGTTGCCATTTTGGCCTGGAGCCCAAATTAGGTCACCAAACACGTTGGAAATCAAAAGGTGTTAGGCGTTGAGTGTTTCATTTCACTCGCAAAATATTGCTGGGAAAAGCCTCACTCGGAAAATAATTTCTGAATTAAAGCCTGCTCAACTCACAGCATAGTAACTTCGGTGCCTTGGGAAATCATGGAAGCACCACTTGCTTTTTTACCGACTCAAGTTGGTCTTCAACTCGAGTTCCAAGCTTCTCGAGTCAACTTGGTACCGACTTGTGTCAGGGCCAGAATCCCCAGCATCGCCGAGGCCCTTGGATTCAAATCACAACAGCCGTGCAGACGGGCGTCGTCACAATTAAACGTGAACCGGCTTGTACGGTATTCAGGGCCCGACTCGATATCGTAATTACTTGTAAAAGGTGTGTTTTGTTGCCAGAAAAAAGTGTAAAAAACCTATTATCATCGGAATTACAATTCAACGCAACTGAATTAAATGAGATGCCACGCTTCAGCAGGAGGGGAATCTCTTGCCGTAACACTCGTTTTGATTCATCTGAGAGAGGAAATAGACATCTTGAGAGGACGTGGGAATATACAATATTATTTGGGTGGGGGGGGGGTAGCTGAACTATGTATTTACGTGGCAGATTGAGGTGCCTGGACTCCCAGGACCACCGAGGCTAGGAAAACGGATCAGGGCGTTGATTTCCCCCACTGAAATCTTGCAATGTGCATTTTCCGAAGCGGCACCTTCAGAAATAGCACGAACATCATTGTGCACTGCACTGAATGGAACCCTAGGTGTTGGTGGATGGATCTCTTCTTTAACGTCAGTCAACCCAGCAGAACTTGTTTATCAGGTCACGCATTGATGCTGACACTCAGAAAACCAAACCCGTTCTCGTATTTGTTACCAATTCTCCTCGACAACGGTGCACTGAGTTGCGTTCCGTACTGTTTAGCAGATGTATTCCTGAGCGATCTGTTCTGATACTTCAGTGTTATGGCATCTTTTTATCTGGGTCACTTAATGACAGTGGATGCTAATGATCAGCTTGGTTTCAGTGCAGTTCGATAGTTTCCGAACTGCAACAAGAAGAGCTCTGCTCACTTTGAAAGCTCATCCTCGAACCTGGAAGATTCGGCCTTGTCAAATGCCTCAACCTAAAAGGCCATCAGACAGGCTTTGTGGCTTTTGGCCGTGACCTCCTGGGTCCCGGCCTTGAATCAAAGAGGATCATGAACAAATTGCATGGGCCGATGTATAAATAACACTGCCCATGCACGTCTCTCCAAAGAGTATTGACATGCAGTGAGGCTCTCCTGTATAAATGAAGAGCCTAATTATTCTCGTCAATAAAAATATCAAAGTGTATTTTTTCGCTAAAATTAGTATTTTAAGTCGGTGATTATCTCCTGTTTACAAGAGCCGACTGAAGGGTTGGGGGTAACTGTTGACGTCCCGCAAAAGGTCACTTATTGAACTCTGTGAACACAATTAAAAATTCCTGTGTTTAAATTGCCAAAAGCGCCCCGCTGCCTGCATCTGCCCCACGACTATTGTGACCGAGGAATTGCAGCAGCCCTCTTCCGGCTGTGCGCTAATAAGAAGTTCCAGGGGACCCACACGAAGCGGCGTCTCTCTGTCGGCCACGTCAACGGCAAACCACGCGACAACGTGGTGGCACGCCCAGGCTGGGGAGGCGCGTTGCTCCTCGGAATATTTATTGGACGCTCTGCCCCGAGGACCTCCCCCGTCTGACCTCTGAGATTGTCTCTCCCTTTTAGAAGGAAATTGACCGCTTGATTTCCGTGAAGATATTTCACACTCATTTTGGAGAAATTGAGGAGTTAGTTTTGTTTTTATTTCGTCTGGGGACGGTGTCATTGCCACGTGTTGAGCAATTTGAAGATACAATTAATGTACATCGCCACTGATATGCCACACTGGGCTGTGATGTCTCTTAGGGGCCGTCCATAAATTATGTCACGCGATTTTGAACGATTTTTAACCCCCCCCCCCCTTCGTCACACGGCGTCACAAAAAGTCAGACCCCCCCCCCTCAAATATGACGTCACAAAGCTCTGCCCGCCCCCAAATAAAACATGCTTCAAATCGCTTTAAACTATTGTGATTATAGTGCGTATTTAATGTGGCGCTGCACTCTGATGTTGTAGGAGAAACATTTATTAAAAAGTCTATTAAATTAAGTAGAACGTGTTGTCTATATTTATTTAAAGTTGTGCAAATGACGTGACGCACCTAGGGGGGGGGGGGGGGTCAGACATTTGGACGATGTGTGAGGTTGAGAAATGTGACGTCACATCAAAATGCGCAACTTTTAATAAATATAGACGACACGTTCTACTTAATTAAATAGACTTTTATATAAATGTTTCTCTTACAACATCAGAGTGCAGCGCCACATTAAATACGCACTACAATGACAATAGTTTAAAGCGATTTGAAGCATGTTTTATTTTGGGTGTGGGGTGGGCAGAGCTTTGTGACGTCATATTTGAGGGGGACTTTTTGTGACGCCGTGTGACGAGGGGGGGGGGTCCAAAATCGTCCAAAATCGCGTGACGTCATTTATGGACGGCCCCTAAGCCGCTTTGTTGAGCTTTACCGTGCAAAGTAATAGCATAGTTTTAATTATTTTTAATTATAGATTTGAAGCTTTCGTGACTGCAAGGATTCATACTCTTAGGTTTTTTTGGTAAAGTCACGTAGGTGAAATTTTTTTAAAATAATAAAATAACTTATAAAATGATTGGAATAATAATAGAAATAAAATAATAAATCACGACGTTTCGGGCGCAACACAAGCGTCCGTCATCAAGTGGGACAACCACAGCACGAAACAAATGCTGAAGTGGGCAAAAGAGCTGCTGTAACAAGGAAGGGCTATATAGGTAAGAGACGGGGGAGGAGCCAGGGAGGAGAGATGGAAGAGGAGGGGGGAGTGGGCGGGGCTGGGAGTGGGAGGAGGAAGACACTAGAGATGCGCATATGAAGGGAGCTTTTGGCTGAGTTTACAGGGGTTTTGGCTGTGTTTAGGGGGGTTTTGGCTGAGTTTAGGGGGGTTTTGGCTGAGTTTAGAGGGGTTTTTTGGTTGAGTTTGGGGGGGCAGCTGGGACCATAGTCACCGGTTTAGCAGGGAGCGTGTGGTGAGGTGAAGTGTGGGTACTCCGATTTTTTTGTCCATGATGCCTGGCCAGGTATGGAAGAGTAGGCCAAGCACACTACCCTCCTCTAAGAGGGGCACTCTGGACGAGGTCTGAGAGCCAGCAGGTGAAGGGCTGCACCTTTATATCTTTATATACTATTTACAAATTTTCGGCCTTCAACCAGCAATGGATAGAACACGATTTAGGAGCAAGCACAAGCTAAATATGCTGTACATATTTTTGTTTGTGTTTTCCAACTTTTATTTGGAACCGAAGGAGCTTAAACTTATTCAATCGCAGTGCTCGGCGATCGACTGCTCAACCCGAGTTTGTGTTCAAGGTAAACTCAAGACTCGGCGCTCAATTATCCACCCTGACGCATCGGCCCGGCTATTGTATTGCATACCACACATTGACCCCAGTATTGTATTACATACCCCGCATTGACCGGACTATTGTATTTCATATCACGCATTGACATAACTATTGTATTTCTTACCACGCATTGACCCGACTATTGTATTTCATACCACGCATTGACCCCCCACTATTGTATTACAACTCACATATTGACCCCATTATTGTATTTCATACCACGCATTGACGTACGATTACATTTCATACCACGCATTGATTAACTATTGCATTTCATACCACACATTGACCAATCTATTGTATTTCATTCCACGCATTGACCACTACTATTGTATTTCATAACATAGATTGACCCCGGTATTAAATGTCATACCACGTATTGGCATTGCTGCTTTACTTTAACACCACATATTGGCGAGCACGTGCTATTGCGTTTCATATCACGCATTGACGCGTGCTAATGCATGATATACAACGAATGGGCGAGTGATGCGGAATACAGATAATGCGTCTCCTTGACGTATCCTCTCCACTTAACATAAACACATTCCAGCGGAGGGAGCAGGCCAGGGTCAACGGCGGCGTGGTGTATTCCGCAAATATGCCCGACTGTGAAGGCGGGCACGCGCCGGCGTGAGTAGGTTAAACGTTGAGCGTTATAAGGGCACCACGGGATGACCAGCCCCTCCCCTCCCCTCCCCACCCAGCCCCACCCCTCCCAGCCCCACCCTCCCCACCCAGCCCCTCCCTGCACGACGGACACAATAATCCCCTGTGGGCTGGTGTAACCAGGAGGTTCCTACCAGTAATATTTGTTAAAATTTTGACTTAAAACTTTCGTGACTGCAGGAATTCATATTATTTTGTTATTTCGTTAAAGTCACGTAGATAGAAAATATAATTAAAAAAATAAAGTGAATGAAAATACCACGACGTTTCGATCGCGACACAAGCGCTCGTCATCAGGAAGAGGGGTTGGCCTCTAAAGGCAAACTGTTTATAAAGGTTTGGAGATGGGTGCAGCCCAAGTGTGTCAGCAGCACCAGCAGCATGGGCGGGGAAGCAATGCCAATGCAGCAGCAACAATGCCAATGCAGCAGCAACAATGCCAATGCAGCCGCAATGCCAATGCAGCAGCGAATGCCAATGTAGCAGCAATGTCAATGCAGCAGCAACAATGCCAATGCAGCAGCAATGCCAAAGCAGCAGCAATGCCAATGCAGCAGCAATGCCAATGCAGCTGCAATGCCAATGTAGCAGCAATGCCAATGCAGCAGCAATGCCAATGTAGCAGCAATGCCAAAGCAGCAGCAATGCCAATGCAGCAGCAATGCCAATGTAGCAGCAATGCCAATGTAGCAGCAATGCCAATGCAGCAGCAATGCCAATGCAGCAGCAATGCCAAAGCAGCAGCAATGCCAATGTAGCAGCAATGCCAATGTAGCAGCAATGCCAATGTAGCAGCAATGCCAATGCAGCAGCAATGCCAATGTAGCAGCAATGCCAATGCAGCAGCAATGCCAATGCAGCAGCAATGCCAAAGCAGCAGCAATGCCAATGCAGCAGCAATGCCAATGTAGCAGCAATGCCAATGTAGCAGCAATGCCAATGCAGCAGCAATGCCAAAGCAGCAGCAATGCCAATGTAGCAGCAATGCCAATGTAGCAGCAATGCCAATGCAGCAACAATGCCAATGTAGCAGCAATGCCAATGCAGCAGTAATGCCAATGTAGCAGCAATGCCAATGTAGCAGCCATGCCAATGCAGCAGCAATGCCAAAGCAGCAGCAATGCCAATGCAGCAGCAATGCCAATGTATCAGCAATGCCAATGTAGCAGCAATGCCAATGCAGCAGCAATGCCAATGCAGCAGCAATGCCAATGCAGCAGCAATGCCAAAGCAGCAGCAATGCCAATGTAGCAGCAATGCCAATGTAGCAGCAATGCCAATGTAGCAGCAATGCCAATGCAGCAGCAATGCCAATGCAGCAGCAATGCCAATGCAGCAGCAATGCCAATGCAGCAGCAATGCCAATGCAGCAACAATGCCAATGCAGCAGCAATGCCAATGTAGCAGCAATGCCAATGCAGCAGCAATGCCAAAGCAGCAGCAATGCCAATGTAGCAGCAATGCCAATGTAGCAGCAATGCCAATGTAGCAGCAATGCCAATGCAGCAGCAATGCCAATGCAGCAGCAATGCCAATGCAGCAGCAATGCCAATGCAGCTGCAATGCCAATGTAGCAGCAATGCCAATGCAGCAGCAATGCCAATGTAGCAGCAATGCCAAAGCAGCAGCAATGCCAATGCAGCAGCAATGCCAATGTAGCAGCAATGCCAATGTAGCAGCAATGCCAATGCAGCAGCAATGCCAATGCAGCAGCAATGCCAAAGCAGCAGCAATGCCAATGTAGCAGCAATGCCAATGTAGCAGCAATGCCAATGTAGCAGCAATGCCAATGCAGCAGCAATGCCAATGTAGCAGCAATGCCAATGCAGCAGCAATGCCAATGCAGCAGCAATGCCAAAGCAGCAGCAATGCCAATGCAGCAGCAATGCCAATGTAGCAGCAATGCCAATGTAGCAGCAATGCCAATGCAGCAGCAATGCCAAAGCAGCAGCAATGCCAATGTAGCAGCAATGCCAATGTAGCAGCAATGCCAATGCAGCAACAATGCCAATGTAGCAGCAATGCCAATGCAGCAGTAATGCCAATGTAGCAGCAATGCCAATGTAGCAGCCATGCCAATGCAGCAGCAATGCCAAAGCAGCAGCAATGCCAATGCAGCAGCAATGCCAATGTATCAGCAATGCCAATGTAGCAGCAATGCCAATGCAGCAGCAATGCCAATGCAGCAGCAATGCCAATGCAGCAGCAATGCCAAAGCAGCAGCAATGCCAATGTAGCAGCAATGCCAATGTAGCAGCAATGCCAATGTAGCAGCAATGCCAATGCAGCAGCAATGCCAATGCAGCAGCAATGCCAATGCAGCAGCAATGCCAATGCAGCAGCAATGCCAATGCAGCAACAATGCCAATGCAGCAGCAATGCCAATGTAGCAGCAATGCCAATGCAGCAGCAATGCCAATGCAGCAGCAATGCCAATGCAGCAGCAATGCCAATGTAGCAGCAATGCCAATGTAGCAGCAATGCCAATGCAGCAGCAATGCCAATGCAGCAGCAATGCCAAAGCAGCAGCAATGCCAATGTAGCAGCAATGCCAATGTAGCAGCAATGCCAATGTAGCAGCAATGCCAATGCAGCAGCAATGCCAATGCAGCAGCAATGCCAAAGCAGCAGCAATGCCAATGTAGCAGCAATGCAAATGCAGCAGCAATGCCAATGCAGCAGCAATGCCAAAGCAGCAGCAATGCCAATGCAGCAGCAATGCCAAAGCAGCGGCAATGCCAAAGCAGCGGCAATGCCAAAGCAGCGGCAATGCCAAAGCAGCGGCAATGCCAAAGCAGCGGCAATGCCAATGCAGCAGCAATGCCAAAGCAGCAGCAATGCCAATGCAGCAGCAATGCCAAAGCAGCAGCAATGCCAATGCAGCAGCAATGCCAAAGCAGCGGCAATGCCAAAGCAGCGGCAATGCCAATGCAGCAGCAATGTCAATGCAGCAGCAATGCCAATGCAGCAGCAATGCCAAAGCAGCGGCAATGCCAAAGCAGCAGCAATGCCAATGCAGCAGCAATGCCAATGTAGCAGCAATGCCAAAGCAGCAGCAATGCCAATGCAGCAGCAATGCCAAAGCAGCAGCAATGCCAATGCAGCAACAATGCCAATGTAGCAGCAATGCCAAAGCAGCAGCAATGCCAAAGCAGCGGCAATGCCAAAGCAGCAGCAATGCCAATGCAGCAGCAATGCCAATGTAGCAGCAATGCCAAAGCAGCAGCAATGCCAATGCAGCAGCAATGCCAAAGCAGCAGCAATGCCAATGCAGCAGCAATGCCAATGTAGCAGCAATGCCAAAGCAGCAGCAATGCCAAAGCAGCGGCAATGCCAAAGCAGCAGCAATGCCAATGCAGCAGCAATGCCAATGCAGCAACAATGCCAATGTAGCAGCAATGCCAATGCAGCAACAATGCCAAAGCAGCGGCAATGCCAATGCAGCAACAATGCCAATGCAGCAGCAATGCCAATGCAGCAACAATGTCAATGCAGCAGCAATGCCAATGCAGCAACAATGTCAATGCAGCAGCAATGCCAATGCAGCAGCAATGCCAATGCAGCAACAATGTCAATGCAGCAACAATGCCAAAGCAGCAGCAATGCCAATGCAGCAACAATGTCAAAGCAGCAACAATGTCAATGCAGCAGCAATGCCAATGCAGCAGCAATGCCAATGCAGCAGCAATGCCAATGCAGCAACACTGTCAATGCAGCAGCAATGCCAATGCAGCAACAATGTCAATGCAGCAGCAATGCCAATGCAGCAGCAATGCCAATGCAGCAACAATGTCAAAGCAGCAACAATGCCAAAGCAGCAGCAATGTCAAAGCAGCAACAATGTCAATGCAGCAGCAATGCCAATGCAGCAGCAATGCCAATGCAGCAGCAATGCCAATGCAGCAGCAATGCCAATGCAGCAGCAATGCCAAAGCAGCAGCAATGTCAATGCAGCAACAATGTCAAAGCAGCAACAATGTCAATGCAGCAGCAATGCCAATGCAGCAGCAATGCCAATGCAGCAGCAATGCCAATGCAGCAGCAATGCCAATGCAGCAGCAATGCCAATGCAGCAGCAATGTCAAAGCAGCAACAATGTCAAAGCAGCAACAATGTCAATGCAGCAGCAATGCCAATGCAGCAGCAATGCCAATGCAGCAGCAATGCCAATGCAGCAGCAATGCCAAAGCAGCAGCAATGTCAATGCAGCAGCAATGTCAAAGCAGCAACAATGTCAATGCAGCAACAATGTCAATGCAGCAACAATGCCAATGCAGCAACAATGCCAAAGCAGCAACAATGCCAAAGCAGCAACAATGTCAATGCAGCAGCAATGTCAATGCAGCAACAATGCCAATGCAGCAACAATGCCAATGCAGCAACAATGTCAAAGCAGCAACAATGTCAATGCAGCAGCAATGTCAAAGCAGCAACAATGTCAATGCAGCAACAATGTCAATGCAGCAACAATGCCAATGCAGCAACAATGCCAAAGCAGCAACAATGCCAAAGCAGCAACAATGTCAAAGCAGCAACAATGTCAATGCAGCAACAATGTCAATGCAGCAACAATGCCAAAGCAGCAACAATGCCAATGCAGCAACAATGCCAAAGCAGCAACAATGCCAAAGCAGCAGCAATGTCAAAGCAGCAACAATGTCAATGCAGCAACAATGTCAATGCAGCAACAATGCCAATGCAGCAACAATGCCAAAGCAGCAACAATGCCAAAGCAGCAACAATGTCAAAGCAGCAACAATGTCAAAGCAGCAACAATGCCAATGCAGCAACAATGCCAATGCAGCAACAATGTCAAAGCAGCAACAATGTCAATGCAGCAGCAATGCCAAAGCAGCAACAATGCCAATGCAGCAACAATGCCAATGCAGCAGCAATGTCAATGCAGCAGCAATGCCAAAGCAGCAACAATGCCAATGCAGCAACAATGCCAATGCAGCAACAATGTCAATGCAGCAGCAATGCCAAAGCAGCAACAATGCCAAAGCAGCAACAATGTCAATGCAGCAGCAATGCCAATGCAGCAACAATGTCAAAGCAGCAGCAATGCCAAAGCAGCAGCAATGCCAAAGCAGCGGCAATGCCAAAGCAGCGGCAATGCCAAAGCAGCGGCAATGCCAAAGCAGCAGCAATGCCAAAGCAGCGGCAATGCCAAAGCAGCGGCAATGCCAAAGCAGCAACAATGCCAATGTAGCAGCAATGCCAATGCAGCAGCAATGCCAATGTAGCAGCAATGCCAATGCAGCAGCAATGCCAATGCAGCAACAATGCAGCAGCAACAATGCCAATGCAGCGGCAATGCCAATGTAGCAGCAATGCCAAAGCAGCAACAATGCCAATGTAGCAGCAATGCCAATGCAGCAGCAATGCCAATGCAGCGGCAATGCCAATGCAGCAGCAATGCCAATGTAGCAACAATGCCAATGCAGCAGCAATGCCAATGCAGCAGCAATGCCAATGTAGCAGCAATGCCAATGCAGCAGCAATGCCAATGCAGCAACAATGCCAATGCAGCAGCAATGCCAATGCAGCAGCAATGCCAATGTAGCAGCAATGCCAAAGCAGCAACAATGCCAATGTAGCAGCAATGCCAATGCAGCAGCAATGCCAATGCAGCGGCAATGCCAAAGCAGCAGCAATGCCAATGCAGCAGCAATGCCAATGCAGCAGCAATGCCAATGCAGCAGCAATGCCAATGTAGCAGCAATGCCAATGCAGCAGCAACAATGCCAAAGCAGCAGCAATGCCAATGCAGCAGCAATGCCAATGTAGCAGCAATGCCAATGCAGCAGCAATGCCAATGTAGCAGCAATGCCAATGTAGCAGCAATGCCAATGTAGCAGCAATGCCAAAGCAGCAGCAATGCCAATGCAGCAGCAATGCCAAAGCAGCAGCAATGCCAATGCAGCAGCAATGCCAATGCAGCGGCAATGCCAAAGCAGCAGCAATGCCAATGCAGCAGCAATGCCAATGCAGCAGCAATGCCAAAGCAGCAGCAATGCCAATGCAGCAACAATGCCAATGCAGCAGCAATGCCAATGCAGCAGCAATGCCAATGCAGCAGCAATGCCAATGTAGCAGCAATGCCAATGCAGCAGCAATGCCAATGTAGCAGCAATGCCAATGCAGCAACAATGCCAAAGCAGCGGCAATGCCAATGCAGCAGCAATGTCAATGCAGCAGCAATGCCAATGCAGCAGCAATACCAATGCAGCAGCAATGTCAATGCAGCAGCAATGTCAATGCAGCAGCAATGCCAATGCAGCAGCAATGTCAATGCAGCAGCAATGTCAATGCAGCAGCAATGCCAATGCAGCAGCAATACCAATGCAGCAGCAATGTCAATGCAGCAGCAATGCCAATGCAGCAACAATGCCAATGCAGCAGCAATGTCAATGCAGCAGCAATGTCAATGCAGCAGCAATGCCAATGCAGCAGCAATGCCAATGCAGCAACAATGCCAATGCAGCAGCAATACCAATGCAGCAGCAATGTCAATGCAGCAGCAATGTCAATGCAGCAGCAATGCCAATGCAGCAGCAATACCAATGTAGCAACAATGCCAATGCAGCAGCAATGCCAATGCAACAACAATGCCAATGCAGCAGCAATGTCAATGCAGCAGCAATGTCAATGCAGCAGCAATGCCAATGCAGCAGCAATACCAATGCAGCAGCAATGTCAATGCAGCAGCAATGTCAATGCAGCAGCAATGCCAATGCAGCAACAATGCCAATGCAGCAGCAATGCCAATGCAGCAGCAATGCCAATGTAGCAGCAATGCCAATGCAGCAGCAATGCCAATGCAGCAACAATGCCAATGCAGCAACAATGCCAATGTAGCAGCAATGCCAATGCAGCAGCAATGCCAATGCAGCAGCAATGCCAATGCAGCAACAATGCCAAAGCAGCAGCAATGCCAATGTAGCAGCAATGCCAATGTAGCATCAATGCCAATGTAGCAGCAATGCCAATGTAGCAGCAATGCCAATGTAGCAGCAATGCCAAAGCAGCAGCAATGCCAATGCAGCAGCAATACCAATGCAGCAGCAATGTCAATGCAGCAGCAATGTCAATGCAGCAGCAATGCCAATGCAGCAACAATGCCAATGCAGCAGCAATGCCAATGCAGCAACAATGCCAATGCAGCAGCAATACCAATGCAGCAGCAATGTCAATGCAGCAGCAATGTCAATGCAGCAGCAATGCCAATGCAGCAGCAATACCAATGTAGCAACAATGCCAATGCAGCAGCAATGCCAATGCAACAACAATGCCAATGCAGCAGCAATGTCAATGCAGCAGCAATGTCAATGCAGCAGCAATGCCAATGCAGCAGCAATACCAATGCAGCAGCAATGTCAATGCAGCAGCAATGTCAATGCAGCAGCAATGCCAATGCAGCAACAATGCCAATGCAGCAGCAATGCCAATGCAGCAGCAATGCCAATGTAGCAGCAATGCCAATGCAGCAGCAATGCCAATGCAGCAACAATGCCAATGCAGCAACAATGCCAATGTAGCAGCAATGCCAATGCAGCAGCAATGCCAATGCAGCAGCAATGCCAATGTAGCAACAATGCCAATGTAGCAGCAATGCCAATGCAGCAGCAATGCCAATGCAGCAACAATGCCAAAGCAGCGGCAATGCCAATGTAGCAGCAATGCCAATGTAGCATCAATGCCAATGTAGCAGCAATGCCAATGTAGCAGCAATGCCAATGTAGCAGCAATGCCAAAGCAGCAGCAATGCCAATGCAGCAACAATGCCAATGCAGCAGCAATGCCAATGCAGCAGCAATACCAAAGCAGCAGCAATGTCAGTGCAGCAGCAATGTCAATGCAGCAGCAATGCCAATGCAGCAGCAATACCAAAGCAGCAGCAATGTCAATGCAGCATAGGGCTGCATTGACACTGCTGACGGTGGAGGTTGATTGACAAGAAAACACAAGTCAAGGGATGACCCAAAGTGGTTGATGACATCTTTCCAATGATGCTGAGTCTATAACCATTCTCGGTTGAAATTGTCTCTGTGTCTGTATATATGGATGGCTTCATGAACGAATATTTGTTGATAGCCAGTAGGCTTGCAAAGTACCATCGTCTTAGAGAAATATATTTCGTGTGAGCCAGCTGCATTAAAACAATGATCAGCCACGACAGAAGTATTGGTCCTACCGTGTTTCAGATCTGTCTTATGATCATGAACACGGTCAGAGACATGTCGCTTAGTTTCCCCAATGTAACTGCTGCCGCATACACAGCTTAGTTTGTAGACGCCAGGGTATTGCATGTCAGGGATCTTGTCCTTCACAGATGGGATCAGATCTCAAATTTTATGCACTGTGTTAAATCTGACTTGGATCTTGTGTTTGTTCATGATTTTGGAAGCCTTTTTGGTGACCCCTGCTATGTATGGCAGGGTAATGGTTTTGATTTGATCCTCAGATGGCTCCGTCCTCACGGTTGGGGTGATAGCTTTGTGGATTGTGTAGTGTACGTGTTGGAGTTCACTGGTCAGGTGTTCATGGTCGGAGATACATTGAGCTTTATGGTGAGCTCTATCAAAACGCTACACCATAGAGTTCAATGTATCTCCGACCATGAACACCTAACCAAGCTCTCAAGGCGTTGCTTCTCTGTGTGCCTATGTGTGTGTCTCTCTCTGTGTCTCTGTGTTATATCTCTCTGCTTATGTGTCTGTCTGTGTGTTTCCGTGTCTGTGTTTTGTCTCTCTCTCAAATTTAGCAATCTTTGGAAGAACGTAATCAACCAGGTAGGGTGTTGACTGTTATGTTAGCCGACTCTCTGGGTTGGGTTGTATTGCATTATATTTCTAAGTTTACTCTTTCATTTGTACCTGATGATGATTGCGTGTGTTGCAATCGAAACGTCGTATGCTAGTATTTAATTTACTGTTCTTTCTACGTGACTTTACCGAAAGCTCCAAATCAAGTTTGTTTTACTAATAGCGGTTTCCCCCTTTTTTCTGGCAACAAAACTGAAACCTTTTACAAGGACTCATGTCTGCATTAACCACAATACTTGCAGTCAAAATGCAAACAACAAACATACTCTGATAATATATGCATTGTCCTTGAAACTGATTGGTCCACACCAGAGACAGCTTTATTTTTAGCCTCGTCTCGATTGGTGCTAGACCAGATGACGCCAAAAGGCGTACAGCAGTTTTGTTGCCAGAACAAAGGGGGAAACCCTATTATTATTATTTCGGTACTGGCAAAGGAGGTCTAATGATGAAGTTTGTTTTCACTTAAATTTCGATTTAAAGCTTTCGTGACTGCAGGGATTCATCTTCTTGGTTCTTTCGGTAAAGTCACTTGTTGCGTCACCCACCATCCGCGACGTGGTGACGTCACCTTCCCCGGCTTTTGAAACTGCGACGCGCAGACGTCACTCACGCATGGAGATATCGGCGTAGTGACGTCACCGCGCTTGGATATATCGGCGTAGTGACGTCACCGCGTTTGGATATATCGGCGTAATGGCGTCACCGCGCCTGGATATATCGGCGTAATGACGTCATCGCGTCTGCGTAAGTTGGCGTAATGACGCCACCGCGCCTGCGTAAGTTGGCGTAATGACGTCACCGCGCTTGCGTAAGTTGGCGTAATGACGTCACCGCGCTAGGCGATATCGGTGTCGTGATGTCACGGCGCAGATTTCCCACAGCGATGGCCGAGGAGGAGGAGGTGGTGGAGGCGCGGTGAGGGGTTTGCGCGTGAATGTTTAAATCTTTTAACTTTGTCGCTTCAAGGGCTCGTCGCGTCTTTTAAATTCACCTCAACGCCGGCTCCTTTCCTTAAACCCATGGGCGCCCGTGTGTTATCGTCCGCGGTTTGAAGTTTCTGTTTTCTTTGTGCGGTTTTCTTGGGGGTAGTGGTGGTGGTGTTGTTGGTATAAAGTTGTGTCGTGTGCGTTGTTTAACGCAGAGGGGGTCGCTGTGGGTGCTGTTGATGGCGGGCCGATGCCTGTTGCACAACACGGCGGTGTGATGCGTGGCGGCGGCGGCGGCGGCGAATCTGGAACCGGTCCTGGGCCTCTCCTAGATCGACTTGGGCTCAGATGAAGCGCGGCGCGTTACCGGGTGCGGTGCTTTGTACATTTGGTAGCAACATTGGGGGGGGGGGGGGAGAGAGACAAAGGCGGCCGGGAGTGGTGCGGCTCATTCACCTCCTCGTGCGTCTGCCCCTGCCGGGACTGCTTAACAGGCGCGTTACTCGCTAAGAGCACTTGGCCCCCAGCAGTCTGTTAAAGCCTCACACGGGGGGGACCTTTGTGATGGTGAATAGTACACTGGGATTGCAATCCCACAGGTGCCGTGTGCTGTGCGTGTGTGTTTGTATGTGTTGTGTTGTGTATATATATGTATCTGTCGTGTATGTATGTGTTGTGTATGTGTCGTGTGTGTTTGTGTCGTGGGTGTATGTGTCGTGTGTGTATGTGTGTGTCGTGTCTGTATGTGTATGTGTGTGTCGTGTCTGTATGTGTATGTGTGTGTCGTGTCTGTATGTGTCTATGTGTGTGTATGTGTCGTGTGTCTATGTGTGTGTCGTGTCTGTATGTGTGTGTCGTGTCTGTATGTGTCTGTATGTGTGTGTCGTGTCTGTATGTGTCTGTATGTGTGTGTGTGTATATGTCGTATCTGAATGTGTTGTGTATGTGTCGACTCCGCCTCAAATGAGTAAACATCGCCACTGGGGAGACAAAGGCGGCCGGGCGTGGTGTTGGCCACCCACTCCCAGAGATGGTCTTCATAGGTGATCGCTAACAGCACTTGCCCCTACAGTCTGTTAAGGCTATACGGGGGATCTTTGTCTTTGTGTGTATGTCGTGTGTGATGCCGACATCCCGGTAATGTAGCAGTTAGCGCGCTGCGCTACAAACCCCGCGCCCCGTCCCACACCTAGGTCGACTCAGCCTCAAATGAGTACCTGGTGCGGTGGTGTGTAAACATCGCCACTGGGGGGAGACAAAGGCGCACGGGCGTGGTTGCTGGCCAACCCCCACCCCCTCGTGTCCCGTGGCGGCCTTCAGAGGTGTTCGCTCACAGCACTTGGCCCAGCAGTCTGTGCGGGCTATACGGGGGATCTTTGTGTGGTTCGATATCCCGGCACGGCAGTCGATGGAACGAATGCGGGAGATGCCTCCTCGCACAGGGATCGAACCGGGTGTCTTGTTGCTGTGAGGCACAGGGCGGCAGTGGGTGGGGGGTTCGACTGGTCGCGCCTCTGGTTGTGTTTTGGATGCGGCGATTGTGTTGTAAACGCTTTATTAGATTATAATTACGGTAAGCGTGCGGCTGCTATTATGCAAATTCGCTGTCTCGACCACGCATTCATGAGATTCGTTTTACTTTTGAAAGAGTTTTTTTTTAATGAACGAGCGGATTGCAGTGTTGTTACATCAGCTCTGTGGTTGAGACCACTTGTATGGGAACTTTTTACTTTAGCGTGCAAGGCAAACGACTTGGCTGCCACAAATGATAGTTCAACGAAGTGGCTTATAATGTGGAAATCTATAGCACTAAATACTCGAAACGAGTGATGTTGATTCTAAATGTGGAGGGGAAACCGGACGATCCGAATAAAAAAAATCCACGCGACCAGGGCGGGGTGGGATGGACACCGCTAACTCCAAATATACAGCAGCAGCAGCCGTCGTCAGGGTCGGAATCTAACCCACGACCACCTGTATACCAGGCGAAGGAGTTAACACCTCGCCACCGCTGCGCTGCTCAAAAAGTGTTTGTCTTGTGGCGGAGACTGGAACCCACCATGGCAATGCCGATTTTCCCCTCATTGACTCACGACCGTAAAGTTCGTGAACTCTGCCCTGTTTCCGATGTGATCGAACGCACTTAAACCTTTTAATGCATTAGGCTCTTGCGGTCATCTTCGGACAAGACAAACAGTCAAAAATTTTGGTGAATTTTCTCTTTTATCTGCTAGACCTGGGGTCGGCAAACAAAATAACAAGAAGAGGAAAAACATTTTCACCAATTCGGTTCAAACCCCCCCCCCCCCCCCCCCCTCGATATTTCACGAGCTGCGATGCGTGTGAATATTACGTCACGAAGCAAGTCCTTGAAAGAGCCTCATAGGCGGCTCCCGATCCACAGGTTGTCCGACCCCACTGTGTTAGACGATTGGCCTATAACAAGCTAATACACTGACACCGCCCACCCAACCAATAAACCCACCGTGTATAACAGGGCTGGGGAACCTTTTTTCTGCAAATGGTCATTTGGATATTTATAACATCATTCGCGGGCCATACAAAATTATCAACTTAGAAATTAGACTTATATTTGGTCAAACATTTAATTAACTCACCCCTAATGTGATGGCTGGAACTGCTTCTCTTTGGCGAGGCGTGTGATGTTAGCTGGTATTGATGATGTTGCTACTCGCAACTGCTTTTCCAGGTTTGCTCCTAGATTTATTGAATTTCGAGTCCCGCCTGCGGTTGCCTTGGCAGGGCCACACCAAATGATTTCGGGGGCCTCATACGGCCTGCGGGCCGGACGTTCCCCACCCCTGGTGTATAATGATGTTCGTTTTCTCAGTGCGTGTTTGGTGGTTGCTGCTCGGTTGCACAGTACCGTACAACCATTGGGAGCTATCGATTTTACAGGGCTGTGACGAGATCATAAACCCACACATCTGGTGATGTTGCTGGGCTGGCATTGGTGTGGAAAGCACAATGAACACACACACAAACCTCAATGTGTGTGTGTGTGTACAGGATGTGCTTTGGGGGAAGGTCATTGGCCTAAGCGTCGCCGATTGTGGTTTTTGGGGAGGGGGTGGTGTTAGTTGAGCTACATGTGTATGGAACTGTGTGCTTTGGCTTGTTACATTCCAATGAGTGTTTAAACTTCAAGAAGCCAGAGTATTCCAATTTCAAGTGACAATTGATTACATTTTTCACTTTAACGTTATTCATGTTTGTTGTGACTGTTTTAACTGGACGAATGGCAAACTAAAAGTGCATTGTTCTTAACTTCAGGTCAACAAACATAACGTGCTTGTGTCTTCTATGTGTTGACTTATAGGTCAGATCTGATTGTCTTTAATGAATTAGTTTGGGGGGAATTGCCATCAATACATTACTCATGTACTGTATGTTGTTCTTCTTTTGAACCGTATGTAGCCAACCGTGCTAACTCATGAGACTGGCTTCTGTTGATGCTACTACTGTAACATGCTATTATAGTAATCAGTTCAGGTTCAAGCGTATAGAATCATTCTTGCAGGGTTGAAATATTTCACAATGATTTGGCTGCTGTAATGAGCATTGAGGGTAGTGCTCATCTCCTGTTTACAGTCCTGAGCCCGTGGTGGAAATCCTTATGCCGTGGAAAAGTTTCTTAACGGGACAACCACAGTTGTGACTTCACAAAGTGCTATTTATTTTATTGACTAAAACTAATCTTTTTTATTTTACCAGGTAAGGCCCACTGAGCTATTTAACTTTTTTTCCAGAAGCGATATACCCACAAATGATAGCTCAACGAAGTGGCTAATCACCGTAGCACCCATGGTGACCCCGGAGGGATGACGGGCTAATTCAACCCCCAACCAGGATTTGAACTCTCGCGACCTTTTCGATTTCGTGTTGCTTTCTCTACCGCTGAGCGACTACGTTGCCCAGCTGGTTTGATGCATCCCGACGAAATTGGCCGTAGGGGCATGGAAAATCCCGTTTAGGCAGTTGCCCAACTAGTTGTGGCAAATCATCACAGAGCAAAACAACAACATGAAAGTGATACTCTCAGAGAAATGGGCAATGTCGGACGTACGTAATGCACAACAATGTAATATGAACAAAATAAACAGGCATATTTAAAGAAAAACTCCTTAATTTTTTTAAAAAAACAACCGTTTTATTGACAACTTCGCTTAACTCACGGTCGAGAAGTACGTCAATGATGTGGTGCCTGCTCCCACATCAACGCTTACTTGAATTAATTGATAACTTTATAAATTAATCTTCAATGTACAACTTTTGTTTGTGTGGAGTGAGGCTGCTCCTAATAAGTTCACACGGAGCAGGCGTGCCTGAGACACGTGGCGCCTGCTTTTTGGGCGAGGCGATTCGAGAGTTTCGGGACCGTGGCGTTTTTTACCTACACATATATATAAATAATAAGGCGTCCATGCAAAATGTAAATTGCTTTAAAGTAGCGAATTAATTGATTAATTGATGCAGATTTTAATACAGACATGCATGCTCGCCGGATCTGAGTATGTGTGCACAATGTGGAATTGATTGGACTACAGGAAGTAGACGAAATTTTTAGTACAAGATTTGACCACGACACAGGAATCAAGTTAAGTAAAACCATTGAAAAACAGGCATATTCCACGAGAAACAAGGATTAGGCAGTGAATGGTCCAATAGGAGATGTGCGCAGGCGAAGTGAACACGATGGAAGAAAGTCAGACCGTTGCTCTATTGGTAGAGACGGGTATGACCAATGTATGTCGGACAAACAAAACTGGGTTGGAACTCTGGTTATTAATGAATCATCTCTTCCAAAAGTAATGGAGTCAATAATTGAATCCAGTTGAATCTTCGCAACGATCGCACATGCACAAACATTCAAACAGCACACGACGCGTTCCCCGTAAGCCCCAATCAAGGACTGGCAGCAAGGCTCCTCAAGGCACTGGCTGTGGTTCATTGAAACATAGTTTCACAAACACACGAGGCTGGACTTCCTTGTTATTGGATTTTATTTGACTTATTGATGATGCTAAAAAAGTAACATGAGAACCAATGATGGAGTTTAGCACTGACCAGCACCTAAAGTAACAAGGGGGACACTGACTTGTTTTCAGGTTTTTCCAGGAAAATTTTATCACGATCACCATTCGGCGCTGCAGTGGCAATATGTTATCTCCCTTGCCTAGTATGCAGGCGGTCATGGGTTCGATCCCGACCCTGACGAGGTATGTTCTCCCCGTGGTTGCATATATTTTTCTCAGAGTCCTCCGATTTTCCCCTCCAGATTTAGAATCAACGTCACACGGTGAAGAGAATTTGGCTGCTATAAAGTTCCACGCGATAAGCCACATTTGTGATAGCCAGGTCGCTTCTAATAAGAGCTACATAGCAGCTCAGTGGGGCCTTACCAGGTAAAATAAAATAAAAATACGGTTGTAACCACAGTGTTTCAAGCTGCGTGGCGATCATTGCCACGGTGTACGATGTTAATAGGTTCGAATGTGAGTGGTAGCTTGGCCGGCGACGTCACGGCGCCGAGTCTCTCTGCCCGCACCTTTCATTTGGAACGTGTCCGGTGGAGTGACTCTCACGTGGAGGAGAAACTCCACCCACACGGTGGTCCGCAGATAACTGCGAGGTCGGTCATAGTCGATGATGCCATGGTCAGGCGAGTGCGGTGCCGGGTTTGATAACGCTTTATTTCCCAAGCACAGATAACGCGCTCGTGAAGTTCAACTTCCATCCGCGTTGCTTCGTATCGCCCCGGCTTGGCTCTGTGTTCACGCCTGGCATTTCAGTCGTGTTTTCGTGAGTACGTCCCGCTGGCGCGGTGGATCAAGCACTTTGCTCGCAAATTCAAGATTTCGGCCGAGGGGTCATTTCAGCTCGTTGTCTTTCTGCCGCCTGATGAAAATTAGCGTAACTTCGCGGTGAGTCAACAGTGGTCATCCTACAGATGCTGACCTTTATCATGGGAACATGTAGTTTCCACCTCCAGCTTTGGGGGAGCCAAGTAAGATGATTACCACCCAATTGCTCATGTGACTTTTGAGCAATTGGCTGTAATAAACAAATGAATATACTTTTTTATGGGCAGTAAGGCAACACTGCGGATGACGAACAGAAGCAGCGTCATGCGCTGCTCTCGCTTGGAGACTTGCCACGCGTTCCACAGTTGTACAACTTTGCCGCAATAAACTTTAGCCTCTATCAGTGGCAGAGAAGTGAGAGGTGCCTGCTCCTGCGTGTGACGTTCCAGCAGGGTTGCTTATCGGATTAATCGAGTCATTGGTGTTGCGTCTGCCAAATGCTGTGTTTCCTACACTTTCTAAGATTTTTAACCAGCGTCTTGAAATCAATGTGTGATTAAGCGTCGCTGAGTTATTGTTTAATGTTGTTGCTTTTTCCATGCTGGGAAATCTCAATTTTGCGTTGCAGACTTTCAAACTGTTGGGAGTTGCTCGCTACCGAGAGTATTAAAACTAACGACGAGCATTTTAGACCTTTCACCTGACCGGCATGGTCAAGTATGGTCAAATAACACCCCCCTCCGTAACCCACACCACACGGGGAGGCACTCATCCAGCTGTGGATTGACATAGGTGTGTACATGGTGTGGTCAAACATGTTATATGTGTGTTGTGCTTCTTTTGCACAATCGTCGCCAACCGTGTTGTGGAGGTGCGGGGGAAGGACAAACTAAATACAAAACGCAGTTCTGAAGAAATTCGTTTTCAATCTCGATTTAAAAGTGAATGGCTCCCAGTGATTTTCTAACATCGAAATTAAGAGCGATCCAGACGGCCGCAGATGCGCATCTGAAAGCACGTGATTTGGTGACAGTCTGTGTTCATTGATTAGCCAAAAGGCGCTACTGCTGCTGCTGCGAGGATCACCGAAATTGGGGTGGAGATGGTTTACGTTCCTTGACGAGACCGCGTGGCGGTGTTGTGGTTCATTTGTGGCGAGCGCTTTGTGTGTGCAATGAGTGCAGCCTTGTTGGCTTTACTTGAAGAAGTCCTTTACAAAGAAGTTGTTTAGAAAGTCGCTTGTTTGTGGTATGCATTTGCATTGCTGCCTGCAATGTTGGTTTTATTAAACCGAGTGACGAATGGCAGTCGTCAGTCGGGGGCGGGCAGCATGGTCGAGTAACGCGATAACATTGCCCCTGCACGCCCCCCAAGTCCTGTCACAAGTTGTACGCTTTGCACCACAGTGGTCAACAAGGCCGGTCAGTGTCGCCAGTGCCGCTGGATTTACGTAATCAAACGGATTCCTGCTGCGCTTCGGGCGGCTCGGTTTTTTCAAGTTAAGGGGGACGGCAGCGTTGGAACACTTTTCTGCGTATTCACTTGAGCCTCTGATTGCATAACAGAATGTTGAGGAACGTTTTGAACGCGCCGGGATAATAAACATGCTCGTTCCGGAATGTACGACACCCAAAGTGATGGGCACTGACGTGAAGAGGTTATCTCCAATGCCATAGGGGGGGCGCGGGTGACGGGGCGGCTGACGCGGCGACCCAACCGAGCGGGGGGGGGGGGGGTAGCGCTGCGTTTGCCGCTTGTGGCAGTGGTTCGCGGGTTCGAGTCTAGCAGGCCACCCTCGTTATTACCGTGGCTTTTTAATAACCGTACAAAGAGAGCACCGTCTTGACTCGGGAGTGGACGTTAAATGACCCCGTGACATCACTCGCGTGTCTCCTTGCCGTGGTGTATGGTTGCATCAGCTCATAGGACAACTTGTGTTCACCTTACCCATAAGCAAAATGTGCTGAGTCACTTGCCAGCGGGAGTCGGCAGTAGTTTTTTTTACTTTTGTTCACTGGACTTGGTTCGCTTGTCTTCCAATGTACATAGAAAGTTGGCTTGCCACTGCATAAGGTTTCGTAGTAGGAAGGCTGCATGTTGTGTGTATATATAAACTCAACACATACGCCAATAAGACTGGCTGTTAAATAAAAAACTATAATATGTTAAGTTTCAGACATTGACACTTTTTTTTGCACGTAAATGTCACTATTTTTTTTTACTAGCTGGGATGGCCCTTTACCCGGACCCAAGGGATGAGGTTGTTCATGCGTGAATATTTATGCGATGGGCGTTGTTGATCTACGTGTAAAAGTATACCGAAATTATTTTATTGAATCTAATAATTTAAAAAATGAAACGACATGTTTAATCACTGCCTAAAGACTTGTTTGTTATACAACATTTTTCGTATACACTCCATTCTCTTCTAAACAAAATGGGTCTTCAATCAATACGGTGGCATTTGATGCTGACGTAACTCTTGACAATGCCACGTGTCATTGTCCACGAGCAAAAACTGGCTGTGGCAAATACAATCCCAAATGATGAAGTGACTGTCCTTGCGCTTTGTTGATGGTGTGATTGCAAATGCAACTTGAACAGGGAACCGTCTACGTCGTGGTTGGAACGGAAAACTGGATTTGCTGCTGATCATTGTAATGCGAAGAATGTAGAGAGCCAGTCATAATCATCGCATCAATGCAATTTCTTGTCAATCGGCAGATTTGTGTATCCCTGTATAACTGCCGCCACTGCTGCCTGTCTTGGGGGTCATTTTTGTTGTTTAAAACAGCTGCTTGGCTGAATGGGCCTCACCAGATGATATAATAATTTTGAATCAAACGAGCATGCCTAGTTTGTATGTATGTTGAACGTCTTTCGCACCGCACGTAGCCAACCATGCTCATCGGAGGATCGGGGGGGGGGGGACAACAAACTAAATGCAAAAAGCAGTTCTAAAGAAATTAGTTTTCATTTTTGATGATTTAAAAGTGCATAGCTCCAGCGGCTTCCTCATATCGGAAGGAAGAGCATTCCAAACGGCAGCAAAAGCGCATCTGAAAGCGCGCGATGGAGTGACCATCTTTGTTCGATGGCCAGCCAAAACCCCTGCTGTGAGGATGCCCGGAGTACACGTGATGGATTATGCTCCTTGACGAGATCAGCAGAGTGTCGTGGTTCATTTGTTGCAAGCAACATTGTTTATATTTTGCTGTGGGTCGCAGGTCTGGCTGGCTGTCGGGGTGGCTGCCCTCGTGGAGCCCAACCTCCAACGGGCTGCTCAAGGTGGCCGAGGAAAAGGTCCTCCAATGTAAGTGCGCACCCTGGCCCGGCTTGTGGCACGCGAGCAATTCCCACGGTGACCTTGACCGCCACCCCGTCGGATATTTTGACATTGTCCTATCCTCCCTGTGAGATGGAACAATCTTGTTTGCGCAGCTGACCGTAAGACCGGGGATGGCTGATGTGGTGGGAGATTTCGACCAATGCTTAGCTTCATGGGGAAGAGCGGTGGTGCAGTGGGTAACACCAATTTGTTCTGTGCACCCTGCCACCTGAAATGTATTTCTAGGCATGGCTAATGCGAGTGGTGATTGGAATCTGAACTGGTCCTGTGCCACCCCTTTCCCCAACCCGGACTCGCTCGCGTGGTAAAGGATGGTCGAGCAATGGCCGTGACCAGCACAGCATGGGGAGGCTCTTTACATATCAGCAGGTCGCCAAAGGGCTGTTAAGTATTAAACTATGAAACATACTTAGCCCTGTTGCTCTTCGTTGTAAACAAGTACTGAACAAATTACGTTTCGTTGGCTCTGCTGTCAGCCTGCCTCCCTGAAAAATACACACATAATGCAGGTTATGATTTTATTAAGTGCAGCTGTTTCCACAGTCAATGTGCAGTATCATGGCACAGGGCAGAACAGCAACTTCTCAATAATTATTTGTTTGTGTTGTGTATTGCTGTATGTAGTTTTGCGTAAAACTTGGACCGACATCTCGCAGAGAGTGGCCTTGCCTATAAAGACCGGAGAGTTTACCTGAGTTGATTTAAGCAATTCTGACTGATAAGGATTTCGAAACCGATCTCGAGGTTGCTTGAATTAAACCAAACCTGCTGATAAGATAATACCTGTCAACCCCTTATCAGTGCCTACCTTATTACAGACCAATTGAGACCTTATTGGTCACACCGTACCTACAAAGTCCCATCACAGGGGAGAAACACAAACAAATAGACCAAAAACTAAAAAAATGGCCCGTATTGAAACGGCTGTACGCCATATGGACCTGAAAACTCACTTTCCCTGTACAATAATACGGGTAAACCGTATGGGTTGACAGGTATGTAAGATTCACTGCCAGAAGGTTTTGTGGCTGATGGGTTGTGCTTATATTATTTTACTGAAAGATAAATATTGGAAATAGGTGATAATTATGTTCTCAACTTGTGATAAGTGATTCCCTATTTTACCCTTGTGATTTACTGCAACAACGAATGAAGGTGTGGAGGGTTTTGGTTGCGCAATCAGAAGGTGTTGAGGTCAGGCCCTCATAGGGGTGGTAACTTGGTTGAATGTGAATTTTTATCATCACTAATTTGGCTCGTCGCACACACTGAATAAACGTAAGCGAGCGTGTTATTAAAGATGGGACTTGGGCAGATGCAGCGTGTGAGAAAATGTGGGAAAAAATAAAAATGAATAGGAAATGTAGTGGTTTAAAAAAACAAGTATTAAGTGGGAAAAATGGATGAATATGAAGTGACTGCCTACCGTGCTCGCGTGAGCAGTAAGGTAGTGAATGTGTTCATTTGTAGTGGTGAAACCATGGTGGAAATTCCACATTTCCATGGCAGAGGCCATGCTCCCATGATATCACCACTGTTAACTTTCCACACGGTGGCACTTGTTTAGGCAACTCGGAGAGATGGAATGTGATTCAAAGTTCACATTTTCTGCCAGCCAGTCGTTCAGTTGTGCTTATTAAGTCCATTTGTGCTTCGGGACCTGTTTTGTACTTGTGTGAGGCGCGATATCAAGTCATAAATTACGGTGATGGGGTGCTGCAGTGGCGAGTTGTTAACTCCCTCGCCTGGTATGAAGGAGGTTGTGGGTTCGATCTTGACCCTGATGATACCTGCTGCTGTAAATTTGGAGTTTGCATGTTCTTCCCGTGGTCGCATGGATTTTTCTCTGGGTCGTCCGGTTTTTCCCCTCATTTAGAATCGACGTGCGTTTAGAGTATTTGGCTGCTTGAAATTTTCACGTGATGACAAGACACTTTTGTTGAGCTATCGTTTGTGGCCAGGTCACTTATGAAATAGAGCTATATAGAGCTATATCGCTCACTGGGCCTTACATGTTAAAATACAAATTTTGTTTAGTTTATGGAGTCAGGATCCTACCAGCATTTTAAAGTAACCTTACAAGTCCCTTGCTTTCCAGCAAGTAAACCCATTTCCCAGTCATGTCATTCGATAACACTGGTCAACACACTTTTTCTGGCATAAGGTATTTTAACGGTTTTAAGGTAATTTTGGGGTGCTGATTCCAAATCTGGCATATCAGAAGAAAAATATTAAATAAATGTGGATATCTACATAAAATGATATTATAAACACACTATCCTAAAAATACAGCACCATATTTTAACACTAAAGCAGTCATTGACTCGCAACAACTTGCAATCATAAGTGACAGTTAATTTCGTGTAAAATCAATGAAAATGGGGTATGCCGATAGCATAAAATGAGATGTGATAGAGCAAATCTGAGATCAGATTTGGAATCAGCACCCTGAAATTAGTCTAAAACAGCTGCAAAAGTCCAGGCCAGAATTTTTTTTTGTTGACCAGTGTAAACAACCTCGTGCCGCGTGCTTCCTCTGGGCCCCCCCTCACCCACTCTCACTCCACTCCCGTTGCCGGCGCAGGCTTAAAGAGCAAGTGGGTGGGCCGCTACGTGGACGTGCTGGACGAGGACCGCCTCTGGAGCATCACGGTGACCAATCCAGAGCTGGAGCAAAGCGGCATGGCCGACACCAGCACCCCGCTCGTGCTGGTGCACGGCTTTGGCGGCGGCGTCGGCCTCTGGGCCCTCAACTTGGACTCGATGGCCCGGCGTCGCCGCGTGCACGCATTTGACCTCCTGGGTCAGTAGTTGCGCCCCCCTTTGGCCCCCATAGCCGCCAGCCCCCTTAACCAACCAATCACTCCTCCTTCAGGTGTAGTTATTTTTTGTGATTTGCTTTGCACTCCTTTTTTTGTTGCAACTTCCTGATCCGGCCCCTGCTGGGCAACCTGTGAAAAAAGAGCTTCATAGCTCATCGGATTTCTCCAGGATAAATTAATATTCTGATTCTGAGGTCCCGCCTCGTCTGCTCCGTAGCGATGACACTGGGTCTGAATGAAGTCCCTCCGATGCTGCATTTTATTCAAAGATGTAAAATCACCACAAGGATTGACGTGGGCTGGAACAAAGTAGATTTAACGATACACATGGGATGGCCACGGCATTGCAACTCTTTGAGTTAGGTGGTTATAAAAAAGCCAAAACAGCAACACATTCAGTTCTTTGTGGGCTGGTGTTCTGGACAAGGCCAAGAACTTTTGTACATTGCTGTACGTTTTCTGGCAACTCCCACGGCTTCATTCACCCACCGATCCCCTCCGGTTCACGTCTCCCTGCGCTGCGTTCCTCTCCATCACCCACGAGAGCCCCGTTTTAAGCAGTCGCCACTGCAGCTGATGTCCTCCAATTAGCACGGTTGGCTCCGTACGGCACCAAATAAGCTCACAAGAAGTGCTCAGTGCTGCGCTAATTGAGTGGTGGGTGCCACCCCCGAATTGTCCATTTCTTTCCAAAGCCCCACTATTTTCAGGAAGGCCAAATGTAGCCCATTTATAACGCGTAATGTTGTCCATGTTGCTTTGTCATATTACGGCAATAGACGAGGTAAAACTTACCCCTCCCCTGCAACTATGGAAAATCACCGTACCATCCAGTGCCACAGCAGTTACTTTACGGCGCAGGAGTGAACCGGGGACCGCCTGGCGCGTGACGTGTCTGTGCAGAGTAGATTTGCAGCTATAACTACAAGTCACCATTGTTTCACACACCGCGCTCTTACATTGTGAACTTTAGGAAATGTGTGATCTGCAAATTTTTACTTCCCATTTAATTTTCATTTATTAATAGGCGGGCCCCCCACCCCTTGTATAGAAGGTGATGTGCAGGACGCAGTACACCCTGCCCCTGCCTAATAACAATGGCTCTCAATCTTCACCCACGTGGCGCCCTGGTGGAGCCGTGAACTATGGAGCACCTCACCAGGGCTACAGACCCCGGCCGTATATCACCAAGTGCCAGATACTGGATAAACATGTGACTGTTGTGGCAGGACGCAAGAAGAATAAGATGGTGCCCTCTCCAGACTTGCGATTTTTAACCGCGAATTAGCACGTGAATCCCCACGGGCCAACGCCTGGAATGTTCCAGTCCCCGGGATCGAATTATCAGTCGAGCTGCGTACTTTACGTCCAATTGTAACTTTGCGGATATTTCAAACTTTGTAGACTCGTGATCGCTTGTGATCTAGGCACTGTTGTCAAAACGTCTTGTTAAGTAACACGCCTTTGTGTTGTCCTCACTTTGTTATCTTTGACTATTCATAGTCCCAACCTTGCTCAGTGTGTGTATATGCGGCAGCGGCACTCTGTGTATATGCGGCAGCGGCACTGGCTGCGAGCCATTTGCGTAATCTGCATTGCTATGGAGAGAGAAAGGGGGCCCTTTTGGGAAACAAAACACCCATTGTTCTTTTTCATATACTGGCCACCAGCGTGGAAATGTAGCATTTCTGCTGGATTATGGGGCATCATTGATTGACAGTGACTTGCTAGATTGTCAAATTCTTATTATTTAGACTGCAGGAGGAATCTGATGAGTTACAAAGCTCTTTTCACAGATGTCCAGTGGGGGCGGATAAGAACGTTGCAACAACAAACAATACAAAAACACAATAGGAGTATAAAGTATAGGAAACGTAAACAAACCACTAAAACATGTATATACAAATAAAACTAAACCATCCCCATACTACCAGGCAAAGCCCACTTTGGTGCTTTTTTGTTTAACCTGCTCGGCACCGCCGCTCACCTCGCTCACCTCTGCCGTGCCGTCCGGTCTCCCACCCCCCCCACCCCGTCAGGCTTTGGTCGCAGCTCGCGCCCGACGTTTCCCATGGACGCAGCGGGCGCCGAGACGCTGTTCATCGACGCAATGGAGCGCTGGCGAGAGGAGATGGGGCTTCGGAGCTTCAGCTGCTCGGTCACAGCCTGGGCGCGTACCTGTCGGCGGCGTACGCCCTGCAACACCCGCAGCGGTGAGACGGGGAGATGAGGTGGCCCCGTGGAGAGGCGCGGGGAGTCGGTAGTCCAGTAGCACTAAGCCTGAAACGAATTTTAAGCTGCTTTTTGTGTTTATTTTGTCTTATCCCCGCACCTCCGATTAGCACGGTTGGCTATGTATGGTACGAAAGAAGTTCAACGTAGTGTGTTGTACGGAGGCACACACTGGATTTGGAGGCAACACGTTTATTAACTCCCCAACAGGGTAACTTAACTAAACGTACACTGGTTCAACTGCTAAGTGATCGCTACACAGTTAACTATGTGAGTAACAGGTTAACTGCACGAACGGGTCAGTCAGCCTACACGCTGTCTTACCCACGATGCCGAACAAAGACCGAAGACGACGAGACGCAGCACCAAGGGTTGATTCCAGAGACTAGCCCCGATCCCTGTCGGGGCTTCCCTTTTATCCCCCCGGCCTCGCCCCGCCTTGGGCCACGCCCCCTTCTGGATCATGCCAGAAGCTCCTCGTCACATGTCCCTCGAGGCCCCTATGGCCCGCTTGCACATCAACCCGACATGCGTTTCCACTCCTGCGACAGTAGGTGGCGCTAAGCGCCATAGTGACACCGTATAAGTCACTACACGTATAAGCCTAACCAAACCGCCAGTCCCTAGCATGAGCGCCAACCCTAATCCCACAAGCCAACCGGGACACTATAGCCTACCTCCAACTCCAACCACGCGAGCCAACCAGTGGTAGAAATTCCCCATGCCTTAGATAGGGATCAAGATCATCGCTGTTGACTTCCCACAAAATGGTACATATTTTATAAACCCGGAGAGATGATGATGATGTGCTGAGTTGACCCGCAACTTGTAACAATCCGATTGTTGGTCAAACCATCTACCCCCACCCTCCCACCCACCCATGCTACGAAGGCCACAATACAGATCACATGTCCATGCCTCTAGTGAATGTGGTGTCATAAAGCCATCTGTTTTACTTTGTGTATTCGTGAGATAAGAATGCATTGTTTCACATTTTGTATCAGTGTTTTTGTGTTTGGCATTCGCTTCACGTGTATTAGTGTGGGTTTTTTTGCCGGAATGTGGTGTTGATGTTCCACGTGCACAATCATATATTCACCTGCTGCACAGTACCCATGCCACAGCCTACGCATCCCCCCCCCCCCCGCTCTGCCGGCTGACAACCGCCGTACTCCAGCCTGTATGGCTTCGTGTAGTCACACGGCGTGCGGCAGAAGTGCACCGATTGGGTCAAAGGTCATTGTTTGGATCATCGGGCAATGGCTGCGGCCACGGTGGCGAGATGTTGACTACCTCGCCTGTTGTACACAAGGTCGTGGGTTCGATCCCATCACTGGCACCTGTTTATTTGGAGTTTGCATGTTCTTCTTGTAGTTGTGTGGATTTTTCACCGGTTTCTCAGGCTTTTCCCTCCACATTTAAGAAACATGCGGTTAAAAGTGTTTGGCTGCTATAAATTTCCACATGATAAGCCACTAAGTTAAATTGTCGTTTGTGGCCAGGTTGCTTCTGAAAAAGAGCTACATAGCTCACCTGGTGAAATATTTTTTTGAAATGTTTAAAGCTGTTACCTGTGTGTGCGCGTGCATTGCAGGGTGAAGCAGCTGATCCTGGTGGACCCGTGGGGCTTCCCCGAGCGGCCCCTTAACCCGGACCAGGAGCGGCCCGTGCCCATGTGGGTCAAGGCCATCGGCTTTGTGCTGAGCCCCTTCAACCCGCTGGCCGGCCTACGCGCCGCCGGGCCATGGGGTCAGTCTCACTCGGCGGGTCCCGCGAGGCGGGGATGGGCAAAAAAAACTAAATAATTTAGCTGTGACGGTCCCACCTGATGACGGAGACTTGTGTTGCCTCCAAAACGTCATGATTTATAATTTTATTTCTATTATTATTTTTCTATTTTTATTATTTCTTTTTACCTACGTGACTTTACCGAAAAAACCTAAGAGTATGAATCCTTGCAGTCACGAAAGCTTCAAATCTAGCATAAAAATAAACTAAAACTATTTTTTTTTATCTTAGGTAAGGCCCACTGAGCTATGTAGCTCTTTTTCAGAAGCGATCTGGCTGCCATAAATGATAGCTCAACGAAGTGACTTATCATCACATTATCATTTATAGCAGCCAAATACTCTTAAACGCATGTTGATTCTAAATGTGGAGGACCCAGAGAAAAAATCCATGCGACCACGGGAAGAGAGACACAAATTCAAAATATACAACAGGTGTGAGGAATGGGGTCCGAACTCACGACCTCCTTTATACCAGGCAAGGTAAATTTTAATCTCTCACAAGCGATCCACTTACCCCAGGCGCCCCTTGACAAAGAGACCACGTTAGCGGCAGTTGTACGTCACCGCCCCGCTCGAGCGCGAAACCTTATGCTGAGCGTTCCCGTTGGGTTCCAGCAGGGCCCGGCATGGTGCAGCGCTTCCGGCCGGACTTCAAGCGCAAGTTTTCCAACCTCTTTGACGACGACACTATCTGCGAGTACATCTATCACTGCAACGCGCAGACGCCCAGGTACATACAGGCACGCAGCTCTCGCCCCGCGTCACCGCTACTGCCTGTGCCTCACCGTACATTTCATCGTCGTCGTTATCATCGTCATGAGAATCTTAATCTTTAAATTTATATACACTGGAGAACTCTGATGAGCTATGAAGCTCTTTTTCACAGGTGTCCAGTGTAGGGGCACGGGGTGAGAAAGTTACAACAACAATCGATACAAAAGCACGAGTGTAAAGTATAGGAAAGGTAAGCTAATCACTAAATAAAGCGAAAACTAAAATATTTTTTGGTTCTTTCGGTAAAGTCACGTAGGTAGAAATAATAAATAATAAATCACGACGTTTCGATTGCAACACAAGCAATCGTTGTTGAAACGTCGTGATTTATTTTATATTTTTCTGCCTACGTGACTTTACCGAAAGAACCAAAGAGTATGGATTCCTGCAGTCACGAAAACTTCAAATCAAGTTTGAAAACTAAAATATTTAATTTTACCAAGTAAAGCCCACTGAGCTATTAGAAACGACCTGGCCACAAATGATATCTCTACGAAGTGACTTCTCATGTCGAAATGTAAAGCACCCAACTGATCTAAATGATCATCAATCAGCTGTAGCCAATCCACTGCTGGATGAAGGCCTCCCCAAGCCGCTGCCGCCCCTCACAGTCCTGCGATGCAGCAATCCATCCGGCATCCGCACACAAACTGTATTCATCATGGCTCCATCTCCTTCGTAGACGTACTATCAGGTGCTCTCCATTCCTCGACCGCCTCTCCATTGTCACACTTGACCATCTTCCATTGATCTCTTCCCACAACAGATCCTGCCCAGGCAATACTTATTGTTTTCTAATACTTTGGATGATGTCATAAATGTGCACGCTTTCTCTTAACACGTGTCGTTCCTCTTTCTGCCTGTCATTGTAATCCCACAAATGCGTCTCCATGCTTGTTTATGGTATGTACGAGTGTTCTTCAACTGGTGTCCGTGGGCCATATGTTACTTGTGAAGCACCTCTGATTAGCACGGATGGCTATTTACGGTGCGAAAGAATTTCAACATACATTCATTCATAAGAAGCCTCTGGTAGTGGCCTGCCGAGGCCACTCGCATGTCACTCAGAGCGCCGGGCACCGGCTGCAGCCATGGTAGTTAAATGTTTCACGATCTTGCCTGGTATACAGGAGGTCCTGAGTTCGATTCCAATCCTGACGCCTGTGTATTTAGAGTTTGCGTGTCTCTCCCTGTGGTCACGTGGAATTTTCTGCGGGTCCTTCAGTTTTTCTCTCCACATTTAGAAACATGCATTTATTTACACACGATAAGCCACTTCGTTGAGCTATTATTTGTGGTCAGGTCACTTCTGATAAAGAGCTACATAGATCAGTGTGCCTCACCTGGTAAAATAAAAATAGTTTAGTTTTAGTCTATTGAACAGACTGACCAGAAGCTAGCTCTAGGTGCGTGATGAACATGGGATGTGAAAGTGAGTCTTTTGGAATTGAGATTTAGCTATCCTTGAATTTGGAGCAATGACCTTGGCTGTTGTTAGAAGTGTAACATTAGTGATGAAGACAGTCCAACAGTCTTGCTAAGAACATTTTAGTGGGGCAGTTGATGTCTCAGTTTGGTGTTGAGTGACACCTTCCCTTAAACATGACCCCTACACCTCGAAGAGAGAGTGGAGAGTTTCCCATACTTGGGCATTGTGCTTATGACCGGCTCCGTTTTGACAGCAGAGGTGTTACTCCGAATCAGTCGAGCGGCATTATCTTTTCATCGGCTGCGTAACGCTGTGTGGATACTACCTGCTTTGTCGCTCCATACAAAGCTTTAGGTCTTCTCGGTCACGGTCATGCCCTACCTTCTCTACGCTTGAGAGACGTGGACCCCCCTAATGGAACAACTTTGCCGGTTAGAAACATTTAGGCTGGCCTGCCTACGATCCATCCTGGGTTTAACCAAGCTGGATTGTGTGAGGAGCTCACAAATCCTTGAAAGATCTGGGCTAAGTCCCATCGGTGAGCTTCTCTGGCAGGCAAGGCTGTGTTAGCTGGGTCATGTAGCCTGCATGCCCAGCCACCGCATGTCTAAGCAGTTTTTGTTTGGCTGGATAGAGGGGGCTAAACAGGTACGTCACAGGCTAGAGAAGAGATGGAGTGATGTTGTATAAGAGGATGTGGATCTAAGTGGACTTGCCGATGACTGGTACCAGCGGTGTCAAGATCAGCCTCCGTGGACAAGGCTCGTTAAGAAACACTACTGGACAGTTGGAGGCAGTCGCCCTCCAGCAAGAACGGAGGGCAGAGGAGCGACCCTCAATAATGAGCGGAGCGCCGGGCGGCTAAAACTCAGCAAGTTGGCACAGTAGGGGGCACAGGTGGTGCATCGGCCAGTCATCTCAGTCAACCCATGGCACTTGGGTGTTCCCCGTGACCTGCCAGCAGACGTTCAACACTTCACTTGGCCTTAACATGCACATAGCCTGGCACAAGCGCCATGGTGATGTCACTGCCACTTAGTGGTAAATGGCGGTTGTTGTTATTGTACGTATTTGTCTTTATGTACGTATTTAGAATTTTCGCACCGTACGTAGCCAACCGTGCTAATCGGAGGCGTGGGGAAATGACAACAAACTAAACACTAAAAGCAGTTCTAAAGAAAGGAATTTTCAATCGAGATTTAAACGTGCATAATATCAGAAGGAGCATTCCAGACGGCAGCAGATGCAATGACCGTCTTTGTCTGTTTATGTAACTTTGTCTCTGTGTATGTGCTTGTATCTGTATGTGTTCATGTGTGCGTGTGCGTATGCATGGTACGACCTGCAGTGGTGAGACTGCCTTCAAGGCCATGACGATCCCGTACGGCTGGGCCAAGCGGCCCATGCTGCACCGCATCGGCGACCTGGACCCGGCCATCCCCATCGCCATCATCTACGGCGCCCGCTCGTGGATCGACAGCAGCTCGGGCGGCAAGGTGGTGGAGGCGCGGCCCGGCTCACGCACGCGCCTCGTGGTGAGCGCCGTTCCCCCCACCCCACCCCATTTCATTCTCTGTCCATCACCCCCAAACTCAATAATGATAATGTTAAACTTGGAACAACGCACAGAGAGACCGAGTGAGAGAGAATGAATGAATGATTTGGAGACATTGGAAACCACAAGCTCTGTGGTCCTATGTTGGGACTGTTGGCCAACTCCATTAATTAATGTATTGTTATACATGTGGAAGAAGATCTGAGTACCCGGAGAAAATGCGCACACACACACACTCGTTAGGGGGATGCGGGGTAACACGAATCCGCATCCAGATATAAATTAATCCACTTGCTCTGTTGCCAGGAGATGGTGACCTCGCGACACCTTCCAGTTTTTTTAATCTCCCCCTGACTGCCTCTGTCCCACCGAACAGCATGCATGAGTAACAACCACAGCACGTGTGCGGTGGAGTTAGTTGCATGGTGGTTGGTTACGGTGGAGAGTGTAGATGTGCGGTTGTGGGGGGTACGGTACGACAGCAGCCTACAACATGCGCGGTGGTTACTCATGGCAGCCCGCTCTGTCCTCGAACCTGCTTAGCTTCTGCGATTTTAAGTTTGTTTTGTTTAACCAGCTTGTGTGAACTCAAAGCGATCAGGATGAGTCTCATTTGTCAGTGGCCTGGGTAGGGTGCGTTTTTGATGAGACACGATGTATTCCCAGTGATTCGGTCACAGGGGCTACAAAAGTCGTTTTACACGACTTTAGTCCACCATTAACTTTGGCTCCCCCCCCCCCCCAATCCTGCTTGCACCCCTGCGCGTGCGTTCACCGACTGCCTCCGTCTCGCCCCAGCAAATACGCGGAGCTGGGCACCACGTGTACGCGGACCAGCCGGAGGACTTCAACAAGATGGTGGAGCAGATTTGCGACAGCATCGACTAAATGCGGCGCAAGTCCAGGGGGTGGGGGTGGCCCAGGGCAATCGAGGCCAACAACACCGGGACAATACAAATGCTGAAGTAAAGGGGGACAGGTGGGGTGGGGGTAGTGGGAGGGGGTGGGGCATTGGGGGCGGAGGGGGCAGCGGGGGTGGACAGAGGGGAGGCAGTGACCTCGTAAGGTTTGGCTGCTCTCCAGTGGCATCTCGTGGCTTCAGTTCAATCCACGTGCATTTGGCCTGAGTGATGATTGCAATGCAATGGCAACATGTGGTAAATGCACCGGATGCCGGGCACCCACCGCTTCTGGCCACGAGAGCTTACCGCGTGAGCTTACCGCGTGCGCTTACTGCGTGCGCTTTGCCGCGTGAGCTTACCGCGTGAGCTCACCGCGTGAGCTTACCGCGTGAGCGGTATGTCTGGTGGACAAAGTTCCGGTGGGCGCGAGTCCACCATCGTCGCGTTCCACTCGTCCGGTGAGTTCACCCAGAGTCACTCGGAGTCCGCGAGCCCGTCAATGGGTCGCGCGCCATGGGTTCGGTCGGTTGGGTGCCTGCATTTGCCAGCGCAGGGTTTGAAGGGAACCTCTCGTTAATACACCAGCCGTTAAACCAGCGACCATCGCTGTGTCAATCGCCTCGTCATTGCTGCTGCTGCGGGGACAGCGGCGGTTGATGGGGGGAGGCAGTTCCTCTAAGAGAGCCGTTCTCGCGCTCAAGTTAAGCTGCCAAATTTCACCGCCGGGTAAATTTTTTACTCGGCCTTTCCAGATGAGGGCGCATTCAACCGCTCCTTTTTCATGGAGGGGAGAAAATGTTGTTAAACGTGAGTGTATTTTTGTAATTCCCAAATTAGGCTTTGCCAGTTTAAGTTGACGATGGAGAGGTGCTTAAACGTTGCTTCCAACTCAGCTTTGCCATCCACACTCTGCCACGTTTAATAGCTACAGGCTGCTCGGACGCAGTCAATCATTGAAAAGTCAGGGTAGGCGTTTGGAGAGAGCGTTTTAATAATGGCTACTTGTAAAAGACATATACACATGTTTAACTGAAAGCTAGCTTGGGATTTTAAATTCTTAGCAAGCGAAATAACTAATTCTGGTGTATTAATTTGACATGCTGTAAATGCAATCTGAGCAACATGCAGAAAGCACAACACCCCAGAGTGCAGTGTGCAACGCATTGGGACCCGTTTAACATTCTATAGAGGCACGTGTGATTGGGTTGAGTGTGCAGAGCACGAGGAGTGTGACTTGTGGCTGCGGATATTCTGCTCATCATCATCGTAGCCCGGTCCACACTTTGATAGAGCAGGCAGAGTAGCACAAATTGTTCCATACCCAACATGCCACCGAGTCGGTCCCGGGACTCGCTGTAATAGCCATCTAAAAAGGTGTCGTCAGTTGGCAACGGAGCGCCGTGATGTCACCTCCTGTGATATCCTTTCAACCGAGCGCCGTGTGTAAAATCCCATGATGTTGCTTCTTGATGGAGAAAATGCATCAGAAATCTAAAAAGAAACAACACTGGATGAGGCACTTCCTGTGCAGGTAACTGATTGGACTGGAGATAGAACGAAGTGTCGAGTAAAAAATAATATATGATTATATAATATAATAATGTTATAATATATGCAATACTATTGTAAAATTAGTGTAAGAACAGTAATAGAATTGTAACGTTGTAATCGTGTAACGGCATTGTCAGTAATACATACGTCTTGTCAGTCACAGTATTGTTAATAGTACAATACGTCCGTCAGGGCAAAACTTACTATTCTACCAGGCAAGATGTCATTCCTTTTCACGTACCAAAATAGTCACGTCCTCTCGACTTTACTCAAATCTATGGATAGTGAGGCCTGGTGAGTTGGAATCAGGTCAGGGTGCGATATCGTAGTTGCCATGACTGCACTGTTGTTCAGAGTAGCGGGGTGACGCCTTCACCGAGCAACGCTCGTGGTGACAGTCGGTAGGTGTCGCCCTGCAGACTCTGCTCGAGTGAACGTTGGTTCTTGCGGTACGATGTGCCCCCGGCTTCATCTAGACCTTGTCCTGGAGGTTCGAGAGAAGTCTCGAGACGAAAGCTAGCAGCATCGTGGCCACTCGTCGTCTTGCTTGCGACACCAGCGCGCCGATTGTGAGAACCGTCAACCCTTCAAATTGTACTCGAATCTCAAGGTGCCAATTGCACTTCGAATAGCTTCACAGCAGCAATGCGTGCTTGGATTGGGGTGCCACTCAAGTTACTTTGTTTGCAAGGAATGGAGAAGTTACGAAAAGGACTTAAAGGTACTCTATGGGCAGCGTGGGCTCGTTGAGTTGCCAGCCATCTCCGGGAGTTGGCATCTGTGGTTGAGTGGCAAGGATCAATCCTGTACCGAGATCTGGTACTGGTATTGTAGTGAGCTTTATTTCAGTACACTGCAAAGTTTTGATTGGTCTAGGCCAGGGGTTGATAACAAATATAACAAGAAACATTTTTTTTTCGAATTGAGTACAAAACTTAATGTTTCAAGAGCCACCAATGTATGTGAATACATGCACACATACATGCACACATACATAAGTTACGTTACGAAGCAGTCCATAAAGAGCTGCAGGTTGCTCACCCCTGGCCTAGGCTGACAGAGAAATATGCCCGGCCTTGGTCTGTAGAAAATGTGGCAGCCTAAGAAAGTGAATCGGTGAATCAGCGATTGGCTACGCGACTCGTGGGGATCGGCATTTGCCGCGGGGCCACTTGGTTTGTCGGGACTTTACGTGAATCACGGAGCGATTGCCTTCTCCCCTCACCTTCTACTCTGCTTCACGCTCACCTCGTGGTGAAAGCAGCCCGGGCACACACTCTCCCCGGAGCCCTCGGTCACGAGCTGGTCGACGTGGCATCCCTCGTGTGACGAGCTTGCGTTTTTTCCCGAAATGCAGCGACGTCGCAGTCCCCGCTAGTGTCTTCCGTCATCTGTTTGTGTATAAACACACAAGTCCAAGGAATTCCTTGCTAAATGCCACTGCTCGCAGAAGTGCCCTCCACTAAAGGGAGCCACGAGAGAGCTTTGTCGACGTCTTGTTAAACCCGCGTGGGGCTGCTGAAGAGTTGCTGCCGAGTTCACAGCAGCCACTGATGTTTTATGCACGTGCACTGTTGTTGGTGTCGCGTTGAGCCTTCGGTAAACACTGGGTTTTGTAATAGCATTTTAGATTTTTATGTCAGGGAAATGCCAGATTAATATACGTTAGGGTGGGTTTTTTTAGGACGTCCTTAATTAGGGTGTTAGTGGCATTTTGCGTAATTGTTGTTAATGTTGCCAACTGCCTACAGAGGTTTACGTTTTTTTAAATCTGCCAATTAAGACCTCAAGACGTGTTTTACAGCCGCGTAAATTTCTTTTAAAAAAAAAATTCTCCTCCCTGCGACTGTTACCATTATTTTCGGCAAATGTGAATTAAGTTTACTTTTTTTGGTTATTGGACAATCTACAGCTGTTGATGTATTTCTTCTTTACATTTATTGCCCAAAGGTTCCATTTATAAACGTTTGGCAAGACAGCCCAAGGTGTGTTGTTTTGTGAGCGTTTTAAAAATGTCACTTTATTTCTCGAACACCCCCCCCACACCCCCCCCCCCGTTACTCCGTGTCCTGCAAAGAGAAGAGCTAAAGCTTGCCACGTGACTGGCTTCGTGGAGATCGCCCAGAGATTAAATCGTGATACTTCGCCTGCCCTGAAATTTAGGGCAAACAAGGTTTAAGCCGGACAGACAAAATGCAGTTCAGGTGTCGTGGAGTAATTCGTTACCACGTTCAAGATGTTTGAGATGTCTAACAGCAAACGGTGATAATTCCACGGTGATCTTGTAACATGCGTGGGCGCCGCAGCGTCCCCCCCTAAGCGCGGTGCTCCGTTTGACCTGCTACTACAGGCAATCCACTTTGCATGTAGCAGCAGGCAAGTTGATAGTTAACTAATAGTATAAACTATTAAACTAAACAATTTTTAATTTTCCAGATAAGGCCCATTGAGCTATGTAGCTCTTATTTAGAAGTGACCCAGAAATTTCTCGCAGCCAAATGCTAAAATACACATTGATTCTAAATGTGGAGGGGTAAAACCAGAAGGGCCCAGAGAAAAATGCGCACGACCAGTGGGAGAACATGCAAACTCGGGGTCTGGATCGAAACCACGACCTGTGTTTACCAGGCAAGGTAATTAACATCTCGCCACCGTGGTGCCCTATCGAAGTACTCGTGGGATGCCACAGCGCCACTCAAGCGTTCCGGCGCTTTTGGTTAAAATCCACAGGCGTTCGTTTGCCGATTCGTGGTGCGGCGGTGGCTGCGGCGGCTGCGGCGGCAATCGGAAAATGCGACTCGTCGGGAGCCTATTTTTGGGGTGGGGAGGGGGGTGCGCAAGCGATTTTTAACGTTTGTTTCACCAGCCCGAGTGAGCTGCAAACATGTGTTGGTATACAACGGGTGCTACAGATACGACTTCTCCAATCAACAGTTTATTTGCAATATATATGCACTATATGCACAAGATGTAATTCATTAAGTGTTTTTGAATCCTTTTGTTTTTGATCACAAGTTGCATTCGGGAGCAGTAATTATGCCACGCACAATTTAATCGTTACCTCTCTGTTATCGGATATTTTAATGCTTCTTGGGGTTGATGGATCATTCAAGGATGGAAAGGCTGCTAAACGTACCAAATTCTGTCCGAGAATTTCTTGTCAGTTTACAGGATTATTGGCGTAACTTTTTTTCTTCCCAATAGCGTACGTGTCTTTTTTTTCTCGTCGCAAATCACCTGGTGTGTCATCGATGGTGTGGAGAGGCGATGACGCAGTCGCGGCAACGCTTTTTTACGTGTCGCGTTGCGAACGTGACGTGGCGCTGAGTAGCCGAAACTCTCCAGCGTGTGTGTGGCTGCATACGCGTCTGCCAATAATACTGTGCGCGCACAACACGTTCGATTTGTACCGGGTGGGGGGGGGGGTGCCAGTTTAAAAGTAGTTGGTGATACGATTTTGATTATACTATATACTGTATCGCTAAATCCCGTGTTTGCACAAATGTAGCGTTAGCGTTCAGTGGTGGGGCAGGGGGAGGCTTGCGAGAGGTGGTTGTGGTTCGGTGTAAAACGACGACGCGTACGCAAGTGTTCGGTAAGCGAACGACACCCTCGCCTTGACGGGCAAGATACGTGCAGTTGTATTATTTATCTCGTTTTGGTTTTAGCCTCTTTCTAAAAAAGTGATTTGTAAAAGTTGAATGTTTAAATTTGTTAATAAACATGTTTTGAGAAAATTTTGAGACGCCGCGAGACATTTGTCCGATATCACAGTCTTGAGCGGTCCCGTGTGCAGGTGCTGCCGTACGCTCGCCAACACTGGAGCAGCAAGTTGTCTCATTCCACATTGCTGTTGTGGGCACCGGTCTGCAAGGACATCCACTGTTGACTTCCCACCAGTTGATTTTGGTGATGAAATTATTGACGGTTATCTTCATTCTGAATTTGACGTTTTCATGACTGCAAGGATCCATACTCTTTGGTTCTTTCGGTAAAGTCACGTAGGTATAAAATATATTAAATCATGATGTTTCGGGCGCAACACAAGCGTCCGTCATCAGGTGGGACAACTACAGCAAAAAACAGTAGCTGAAATGGGCAAAATAGCTGCAAATATAACGAGATGTCTACGAGTGGACGGAAATCCTCGAGCACGGCAACGCAAATGTCATGATTAGAAACTGCAGTTCACTTGGGTGGATGTGGAAGACCAAAATAAGGTAATTGGCTTTACTATATATGGATATAAAGAATAAGTTCACCGATTGGCTGACCTGATATTTTATCAGGTAAGGCCCACTGAGCTTCCACCGCTTTCAGTAGGCCTCGGCAAGATAAGGTAGTTTACCCTTTTTACCGGGTAAAAGGGTAAAGGTGTCGACATGCCAAGGGGTAAGGTAAAGGGTAGGGTAAAGGTAGCTCGGAAGAATTACCAGGTAGGGTAAAGGTTTACCGCTAAAAGCTCCGTGGCGCAGTCCGTGGCCTCCATTTAATAAGTAATATTTAAAAAATACTTTATTTCAAACATGCTTTTATGAAATGTACTAGTACTGGCAGAACTCCACGACTCCAGGAAGTGTCCCCGGGGTCGGTCGCCGTTGGCCGACGGTGCCGATCCTCGGGGTGTGTGTGTGGCGATCTCGCCACTCTCTCTCTTCCCCACTCCGCCCTCTGTGGCCTCACACTTTCCCAGTCTCCGATCACTCCCCTACTGCTTCCGGTTTCCCCCCTTATAGACCTCAACCCTCTCCCCCACGTGACGTAACTCCTCCCCCCATGACGTCACCTCCGGAAGGTCGTCCACACCCGCATTACACCACTCTCCCCCGTAGAGAAAATCCAGCCGACCTCGGCTGAACACAACTCCAACAACAATGCGAGCGAACACGACCAAATACGAAAAAGGACACAGAACACACAATATTATATCGAAGGACAAGAACACAACACAATAATTAACGAAATGTGAGGGATTTTGAGCGGGTGCGGGTCGCCGGACCGTCCCGGACGGTCCGGCGGCCCTCCCGCCGAACGAGAACGTGGCAGGGTTTTAAGAGCGACAGGTTGAAGTTCGTCTGTCGTTATTGGAAGCCTGGCAACGTCCCGGTCCCCCAATCTTGCCGGCGCAGCATCAGGGGCGTCCCGCAATCGCGTCCGCGGCGGGGTTGGAAGGGCTGCGGGTCTCAAAGGTTCCGCAGCCGTGTTAGGCGCACCCCGAGCTGAGTCGTCTTTCCCCTGCCACGTTACGGCCGGCTCGTCTGTAAAAGGCACAACAGGCGCTCTTGCAAGGTCAGCAGGCACAGGCAAAGGCGCGTCGGCAGCAACAGACCCCGGCAAGGCAATCTCAGGAGATGACGCATCAGGTCGAGGGGCCACGTATGGTTTCAACCGAGATGTGTGGACGAACCAACGCCGAGATCCAAACCGAACACGCGCCGACTGTGGGTTGGGAACCTCAATGAGGCGAACCGGCCCCTGCCATGGTTTGTGTAACTTAGGAGAGATACCTGGCCACACCTGTGGATAATGAAGCCAGGCCAGGTCCCCCGGTTTCCAGGGGCATTCCCCTTTTGAACGTTGTGCACACCTCTCATTCCGAGCCTGGGCTTTGGCCGTAGCCATGCGGGCCCCTTCACGCGCCACAGTGACTTGGCGAACGGTGTCCTGAATATAGTCAGGAAGAGGCTTAGCAGGTCCCCTCGCTCCGGTTCCCAACTGTTCATTAATCGGCGGTACGTTTTCACGACCGTACATAAGAAAAAACGGCGAATATCCTGTAGCCGCGTGCGGCGTCATCCGGTACGCAGAAAGCACCCCAGGGATATGCAAATCCCAATCCGATTGTTTTTCACTAACCGTATGGCACAACATGGCGGACAGAGTCCGATTTAGCCGTTCCACCATACCATCCGTTTGCGGGTGGTAGGGAGATGTCCGAATTTTCTTTGTTCCAAGAGCCGCACACACCTCCCCCAACAATTTAGACGAAAAATACCGGCCTTGGTCCGTAAGGAGCCTCTCCGGCGCCCCCTTGTCCATAACATACCCAAATAGAAAGGCGTCTGTGATAGACGCCGCTGACTGGTCAGGCAAGGGCCAGGCCATCGGCCAGCGGGAGAGGTACTCCACCCCTACCAGCAAATATTTATTTCCCCTAGCGGATGGCGGAAAGGGTCCCAAAATATCTAACGCCACCAACTCATTAACTCTAGACACTTGAATAGATTGTATAGGCGGCACATATGGATGTTTAGGTGGCTTACGGTGGGCACAATCGGGACACGCACGAACGTGTCCGACGACATCCGTCGTCATGCCGTGCCAATAGTAATCTCGCTGCAGCGTCAATAGGGTCTTTTGCACCCCCAGATGTAAAAGCGTGTCACAATGCAGAGTCCTAATCAATTCGTACCGCAATGATGCCGGTACAACAAGACGCCAGCGTTCCTGTATTCCATCCCTCCACATCAACAAGCCATCACGGAGAGCAGTTTCCGGCACACCCCCCGCACAGAGATCCCTTTCTCCCTTCACTGGCCGCTTACGTAATGTCACCAAAGAATCATCCAACATTTGTTCTCGGATCCACACGGACCTCGGAAGATGTAAAATGCCATCAGCCGGTCCCCCATCAGCCGGCCCCGGCTCAAGCGGAGCTTCAGGCACCTCGACTGCCAACGCGACAGGCTGAGGGGGGTGCTGAATCGGGCCACACCTATGCGTCCCCGACGCACACGCGCAAGGGGATCGCTGCGGCAGCCTGGAAAGTGCGTCCGCATTAGCGTGACGCACTCCCTTCCGATGGTGAATTTGGAAGGAAAATTCTTGCAGCGTGTCCAACCACCGCGCCAGCTGGCCGGATGGTTGGTCCATTTTAAGAACATACTGCAAGGCCGCATGATCCGTGCGAACAATAAACGAACGGCCGTACAGGTACGGTCGAAATTGGCGGAGAAAAAAAACAATAGCCAAAAGTTCCCTGCGTGTGACGCAGTAGCGGGTCTCAGCGGGAGACAAAACCCGGCTACCATACGCCACCACGCGTTCCACACCACCCTTGGACTGAGACAACACCGCCCCAATACCCGTGTCACTCGCGTCCGTATCCAGAATAAAGGGATGTTCAAAATCCGGATAATCCAACGTCGGCGCCGTAGCCAATAGATCGCGTAGGCTTCGAAACGCTGCCTCCTCTGGTGGTCCCCAAGCAAATTTATGTCCTTTTCCCGTAAGGAGATGCAAAGGCCTCGCGATCGTGGCAAAATTTGGAACAAACCTCCGATAATATGAGGCGAACCCCAAAAACCGACGCACATCCCCCACCGTGGCAGGGGTTGGCCAGTCACGGACGCACGCAGTCTTGTCCGGATCCGTGGCCACCCCATCCGCACTAACGATGTGCCCCAGATAACACACGGAGTGTTGCAGTAGGTGACATTTCTTAGGCTTAAATTTCAAATTAGCAGAACGCATCCTGGTGAACACAGCCTCCAACCGCGATAAATGCTCGTCAAATGTGCGGCTGAAGACGATAACATCGTCTAAATATATAAGACACGTCTCCCACTGCAACCCCGTTAATACCAACTCCATTAACCTCTGAAAAGTGGCAGGGGCCGCATTCAGCCCCATCGGAAGGCAGTTAAATTGGAATAACCCCTGCGGCGTACGGAAAGCAGTTTTTTCTCGCGAGGACTCGTCAAGGGGAAGCTGCCAGAAGCCCGAAGAGAGATCTAGCGTTGAGAAGAACTTCGCCCCCGACAAGGCATCGAGAGAGTCGTCCATACGCGGCAGGGGATACGCATCCGCCACCGACACTTTATTTAATTTACGAAAATCTACACAAAATCGCAATTTGCCATCTTTCTTTTTGACCAAAACAACAGGCGCGCCCCATGGGCTGTTAGATGGAGATATTATGTCCGCAGCCAACATGTCATCCACTGCCCCTCGAACATGCTCGCGCTCCGCCGGACTCATCCGGTGCGAGTTTAACCGAATAGGGGCAGCGTCCCCTGTGTCAATATGATGGTAAAGCAACGAGGTGCGTCCCAAGTCCAAATCGTCAGAGCTAAACACATCAGAATAGCTCAATAATAATTTACGAATCGCACAACGTTGTTCCCCGGAAAGAACCGAATTCTCCGCACACAATTCAGCGATCCAGCGATCATCTGCAGCTCCGGCCCCCGAAACACATCCGACAACCCCCCGGCTGGACAGATTATCATGAGCTGTAAACGCAGTAGTGGCATGTGCCACAACAGTACCCGCCGGCACACACACACTTTCGGTACCCGCGTTAAGCACTTGCAAAAACGGCTGTTGGTCTGGCCGGACAATAGTTTGTGCCCCAACCAGCGCTGATCCACCCGTAATAGCGGCGGACGGCGACAACAAAACACCAATCGCTCCTTGACGACCAGGTACAGGCTTCCGATAATGCAAGGGAATGAGTATCTGTGAGCCAGGTGGAATATCGACAGACACCTCGGACAACGCCTGCACCTGGGCAACAGGATCAGGTCGCCCCCAGGGCGACGGCAAAAACGCAATCTTTCGGCCTTCCGGTAGTTCAATGCAGTTCTCATTAATTCGAATCAGAATGGGCATTTTGGCCAGAAAATCGGTCCCTAACAAACAAGGAACCGCAAGAGACCTCGAAATTAACACAATTCCCGAGGCCGACACTCCCCCGATAGCGATGTTAGCGTTCACCTGGCCCACAATGCCCATGCTACCCCCGTTCGCGGCGACGCAGGAAGCGTATGCGGGACTCACGGCCTCTGGTGGGATGTTCAAGAGATGAAATATTACATCAGAAATAATGGTCGCGGACGCTCCAGAATCTACCAAAATCCGTACGTCCACCCCTTGTATCGACCCAGGTATGGTGGACGAACCGGTAGCGGCCGCGACAACCCGCCGAGCCAACTTACGCCACTGCGTTACCGAGCGACAAGGCGCAGTCGATGGCCTCCCGTTATTAACAACACCCGGATCGCATGACAACGGTGATGAGTGAGGTGTCAAGCCTTGCCGGGTGTCTGGTGCGCACCGACTTGCCTGTGCTGGCGAATCCTTTCTTGGAGCGGCCGCAGTCGAGGCCTCCTGCTGGGGCGGACCCGGAACGCGGGCCCAGCAGTCCCGAGCGTAATGGCCCTTACGCCCGCAGCGGAAACAGTCGATGTCGTTACGGCGCGCTGCGGATGCCCCGTCCCGACGTGGCCATGTCGGCGGCGCAGCCCGTGGCCCCGGCCCCCCTCGGCCCGTCCACGGAGCCGCGGCAGCCGACAGCTCCTGCGGGCCCCTGTCGTCTGGCACATAAACTGCCTTTTTGGGGTCCCAACCCAAGGCTCCCCCTTCGACGATAGGCCCCCCCGTCCACGCCGTAACCTGCTTCCACCGGCGCAGGTTGAACTGGGCATCAAGACATTTGGCCGCAGCCCGGGAGGTGAGCTTCTCATGACCACACACCGGCATAGGAATGCCGAGATCCCGGGACAGCTCCAGCATCTTCCCCAGGATGAGAGGTTCCAGCAGGTCAGGCTCCGTCTCCGGGTATGCAGCCATAGCCAGTTCCAGCACCGTGCCCCTATACGCCACCGGAGACTCCTCGGGTGCGCGCTGTCATTGCACAAACCGGCGATGAGCATCGTCCGGTGGCTCGTAAGCGTCAGCCATTTCGTCGAATACACCTCGCAACGTTTTCTTCTTCGCGGCTTTTATCGAGCGAAAGAATCTAACAGACTCGTCATCGAGAAGAGTCGGAAGAACTTCTAATGCCTCGGCGTCAGTCCACCTCGCCGTGCGTACCGCTGCTAAAAATCTGCAGGCGAACGCACTCCAATCGCCCCCGATGGAGAATTCTTTTACAGTCGTTAAGTGACGACTGCGACCTCTTGGCGCGCTCCCTCCAGCCGCTGACTCATCGGGTGGCAGATTCAACATGGCGTCGCAACGTGGTGTCGACAAGATGGCGGCCTTACGCCGCGAAGGGGCCAAAATGGCGGCTTCCCGCCTTTCCTCGTGCGCCACGCCCAAGATGGCGTCCTCACGCCGCGTGGCTGATGGCGTCGACAGCGAAGACAACCCGGGCTCCTGCGGACCACCAACATCTCCTCCAGACGCCGTTCTCGGCGTGACGAGCTCACACAACTGTGCAAGTATGTTCTTGAGAGTTTCAAGTTGCTCCGCCATCTGACTCCATCTTAAATCCACGTCCTTTGGTGCAGACGGGTCCGCCGACGCGACGACCTCTTGGACCCCCGGACCAGCACTCGTCCCAGCACGGATCTCCTCCTCTGCCGGAGTCAGGTCCACCGTAGGAGAAAGGTCTTCGTCGTCGGAAGAAGAAGCCGATGCCGGAGACGGAATATTCTTTTTTCTCAGTTGTTTTGCCATGCCGTTACACTTCCAACACCAGTGTAATAAAAGACTCGGACGCTTCTCTCTGTCCTGTGTCCTTTATTTGGGTTCGGTCTCTTTTCCCTCACGGCACTCCCCCTTACTCTTTGCTCTGCAGCCCCAGGCTGCTATCGCTCACGTAGCCCACTTCACAGCACTCCCCTATATACTCTTCGCTCTGCAGCCCCAGGCTGCTGTCGCTCACGTAGCCCACTTCCCTCCTTGCAGACCCGCTGCTGTCTCGTAGTGCAGACCCCCGCTGCCCAACTCCACCCTCGCAGACCCGCTGCTCCCTCTGCAGTCTCCTCGCTGCTCCTCCAGCCCCGGGGTCGGTCGCCGTTGGCCGACGGTGCCGATCCTCGGGGTGTGTGTGTGTGGCGATCTCGCCACTCTCTCTCTTCCCCACTCCGCCCTCTGTGGCCTCACACTTTCCCAGTCTCCGATCACTCCCCTACTGCTTCCGGTTTCCCCCCTTATAGACCTCAACCCTCTCCCCCACGTGACGTAACTCCTCCCCCCATGACGTCACCTCCGGAAGGTCGTCCACGCCCGCATTACACATGTACTACATCGCTGGAACTAAAACACAAGAATAACTTCCATGTGCGGGAATTGAACGCAGGCATTGTTGTGCAAGCCACAGTGGGCAGACATGCATATAACATGATATGCCAGAAAATAGGACTCCCCATTAATTGAAATTATATTGCAAGTCAAGTCACACTATCAAATAAGGATGGGCAAGATTAAGGTCCATATCCATATATTCCCAAACGGCACAACGGACAACTTGGTCAGTTTTATTGCGATTGTTATATAACGACAGCAGCGCATTTTAAGTCCGATGGAAAAGGAAGTTCACCAACAAGGCATTGTGGGTTTCTCCTTTAATACCGGACAACCTGGACCCACATTTCCTTGGCGTAATTTCACAGGCATGATTGTGTTCAGGCTGATTAATGAGAGCCTACTGTTGGCTTATATCCATATATTGCATACAATTTTGAAATTCACATTTTTCTTATAAACAGAAACATTTTAAGGCACTTAAGAGTTTTATGGAAAAAAGTCAAAGGCTGAAGTGTCACCATGCTCAAATGAGCCATGCTAGGCGGTGGAAATTCCACAGTTTTGCAGCAAGTGCAACTTAACTAGTTATCGATAAGCGCTTACTCCGTTTGCAGAGGCAGTGCCTGGTTAATTTGTTTCACGACTTTGCTGTGACTTTTGATTTCCGCGCTGGACGTGTTGGGTTTACGAGCCCTTTGTCTTACGAATCATTGTCTCCATCATGTCCCACTGCTCCTTTGAGACCTGAAAACAACATCGACATCGTCAGTCACCATCTTCGGTGTTCGGATTAGCACGGTTGGTGGCTACGAACGGTGCAAAAGAATTTCAACATGCATTACTGGCTTCTGGCAGCGTGAATCTGGGGGCATCGCGTCACCGTTGCATTAATACCAAAGCACGTGAGTGTCTGTTAAAGCGAGATCTTCACTAAGGGTGTCGCTCCACTTGGCTAATTCATTAACCCCATTGTCAAACTCAAGAAACCTAAGACGGACATCTAATTGCCTTTTAACTATCCCAAGAACAAGAATTGGAATGGGTAACAAAACCTTTGCTGTTGAGTACCAGCGTGTTGTATTGCGACTGTTGTTGTAATGTTCTTACCCGCACCTACTGTACATCTGTGAAAAAGAGCTTTATAGCTTATCGGATTCCTTCAATATAAACACTCTGATATTCTGAACGTTTTGGAACAACCTTGTTCCTTCCTTAACATCGTAAACCTTCCTTTAAAACATATCCTGAAGCAGAACATTAGTGCTGGATACAACCGCATTTGCGAATATGATTTGTAACTTTCGTTACCCGTGTATCGATAGTTAATTTTCAGTTTTATTGAGGGATTGTGTTGTCTTTGTGTGGTCTGGGACTGTTCTTGCTGTTGTTTTGTTGCCTTTTCCAACCTTGGGAATTGATTTACTCATGGCCTTTTAACTTATATACTTAATATATTTTATGTATTTAAGTGATTTGTTTACCTATCCTATTCTTCAAAAATCGTGTTTTTGTTTTGTTTGTTGTAACTTTCTGACCCACCCCTACTGGACATGTGAAAAAGAGCTTCATAGCTCATCGGATTTCTCCAGGATAAATACAGATTCTGATTAAGCAAATAGTCACTGGTCAGTAGAGACCCAAACGTAACGGCTACAGGGCTGGTGCGACGCGACCTACTCGATCTAATCCAGCCGTACCTGTTTGAGACCGTTAAACTCCCCAGCCATCGACACGTACTCTCCTCCATCCAGCCTCACCACCTGCAAGAGAAAAGTGGCATTTGAAGGTGGCGCACGGTAGCAAGTCCAACTTTCTCTTGCTGGAATTAGTGACGTAAATGTGCACGTGTGAACCGCCGCAGAGGCAATCGTTCGCCACAGGAGTTCGAGATGGAACAGTGGTCGGTTGGCCGCAACTCTGGCCCCTCTCTGCTCCACTGCCACGTGCGTGGTGGCCCACATTGTAGTGGCGTTAGTGGTAGTGGTGCGGGTGGTGCATCTGTCGGTCATCTCAGGCAGTTAACCCATTACACATGGGTCTGTCCCGTGACCTGTTGTCAGCAAACCTTAGACACTTCACGTGGCCTCAAAGTGCACCAAGCCTTACACAAGTCCTGTGGTGATGTCACCGCCACTTAGTGGCGAATGGCGGCTATTGTTGGTGGTGGTAGTGGTAGGATTATTCAACATCACTTTTGCCAGACACGCTGAGGATAGGCTTGCGGAGCCCCAATCTGGTTTCAGAAAAGGGCGGTCCTGCACAGATGCCATATTTTCTGTCCGTTTGCTACAACAGAGGTGTAGGGAATTCCAACAAGACCTACATCTCTGCTTTATTGACCTGGTCAAGGCCTATGATATCATCAGTAGGCCTGGGCTCTGGGTTGTTCTTCATTAAGGACCTTCATGATGGTGAGCGGGCCCGGGTAATACTACGTGGCCGGGAGTTGGAGCTATTCCCTGCTCACCTTGGGGTGCAACAGGGATGTCCTCTGGCTCCTATATTATTTAATATCTATTTCGATCACGTAGTTCATGAAGCCTTCGATGGCTGTACCAGAGCAATTTTCATCTGGTACAGATACAATGGGAGGTTTATCGATGCCCAGGTGCGGTCAAGGAATGGCTCCCTATTGGTCAACCATGTTATGTATGCCAATGATCTGGTAATATTTGGGTCTTTCGGTAAAGCCACGTAGATATAAAAATAATAATATCACGACGTTTCGATCGCAACACAAGCAATCGTCGTCGGGTGAAAAATATAGCAGGAGAGCTGCTGAGGCAGGAAAAAATATATGGCGGGAGCGCTGCTAAGGTTTGAGATGGGTGTAGCCCAAGGGTCAGTGGGCGGGGCTAGAGATGAAATTTGCATGTAAATGTAAGATCGTAGAAATCTTGACAAATGAAGCTGTGGGGGTGGCCATTGTATTGTGAGAGATTAGCATGTCAATGTAAGAAGTTTACTTGTAAATGTAAGCTTGGAGAGAGCTCGGAAAGAGCCATCGCCACATGGAGGTGGAAAAGGATGGCAAGCCGCCATTTACTAACACAGTTAACTGTGGCTGTGTTAGTGAATGTAACTCAAAGAGTAGAAAATAACTGCTAACATAAGCAGGTAGGAAGGGAACAACACAGCCAGTTATGACCTAAACTGGTTAATAACGTCCTTCCAATGATTGCTCAGTTTGTACCCATTATCTCGGTTGAAATTGTGTCTGTTTATATATTTGGATGGCTTCATAAACGAATCTTTGCTGATAGCCAGTGGGTTTGCAGAGTACCTTCGTCTTGGCAAAATAAATTTCGTGTGTGCCCACAGTGTTATAAATAATGATCAGCCACGGCTGAGGTATTGGTCCTACCGTGTTTCAGATGTGCCTTATGTTCACGAACCCGGTCCGAGACATGTCGCTTAGTTTCCCCAATGTAACTGCTGCCGCATACATAGCTTAGTTTGTAGACACCGGGGTATTGCATGTCAGGGATCACATCCTTCACAGATGGGATCGAATCACGAATTTTATGTATGGTGTTGAATCGTACCTGGATCTTGTGTTTTTAACCGCCTCTACGGGGAGGGTTCCCACACAACTATTAGATCTTTCAACAAACTTTGAGACAAGAAGGCTCATCTGATCGAGTCGCGCACATTTCTGAAGAGATGCCGCGACACTAAGGTCATACCGATCGCCTTTACACTCACATCTGCTGCTGACACTTCTCCTAATGCTAAACGGATCTTGTTCAGGGCCAGCCTAGCCCTGATCACAGAGAGATCCTTGAAAGACCTAGACAAAGTCCCATCGGTGAGCTCCAGCAGGCAAGGCTGCGTTGGCTGGGTCATGTAGCCCGCATGCCCAGTCACCGCATGCCTAAACAGCTTTTGTTCGGTCGGATAAAGGGGGCTAAATGGGCGCAGGCACGGGCTAGAGAAGAGATGGAGTGATGTGGTACAAGAGGATGTGGAGCTGAGTGGATTTGCCAATGACTGGTACCAACGGTGTCAAGATCAGCCTCTGTGGACAAGGATCATGAAGAAACGCTACTGGGCAGTTGGAGGTGCGGGGAAAGGACAGCAAACTCAACACAAAAAGCATTTCTAAACAAATGAGTTTTAAATCTTTAAAAGTGCACAGCTCCAGTTGTTGGTGATAGTGATGGTGGTGGTGGATGTAGTGGCACTCACGGCGCCGCTGGCCCAGCTGGCGTAGTCGCTGCACAGGAAGGTGGCGAGGTTGGCGATCTCCGGCATGGTGCCGAGGCGGCCCACGGGGATCCGATCCAGCATGACCTCCTCGAACATGCCCGAGGGGTCGAGCCGGCTGAACGCGCCCTACACGGCGGCATCACCACCACCAAAGACAAAGATCCCCCGTGTAGCCTTTACAGACTGTTGGAGCAAGTGCTGTTAGCGAGTAGCACCTATGAAGGCCGTGACGGCACACGAGGGGGGTGGGTGGCCAACACCATGCCCGACCGCCTTTGTCTCCCCAGTGGTGATGTTCACACACCGCACCAGGTACTCATTTGAGGCCGAGTCGACCTCGGGAAGGCCAAGGACCAGTTGATACAATCGTCTGGGGGTTTTGGACACGAGCGGGAATCGAACTTAGGTTGCCGGGTTCGTAGCGCCACCACTCCCCACACACATGTACACACACAAGCAACATACGACATACACAAACATACACATCACCACCAGCAGCAGCTGTAGCAGCAGCTTCATAAAAACCATCGTCATTAATATCATCGGGGTCGTCAGCAGCTCCAAAGCCAACCTTTGGTCATCAATGTCAGTTGGGGTGTTATATTTGTAGCTGTCATCATCAGCAGTAAGTCAATACCATCAATGCCAACACTGCTATATTTTCGTACTTCATGGGCATCGTCGGTTTTATTACCAGCATCACTGATGTCATGAGCACCAAAACCATCATCATCAATATCGTTATCGGCTTACGATTTATAATCTGCATCACTAGCATTACAATCTTTTTATTATTGTCAGCACCATACACGTATGCTCTGATGCTTGACAAAGTGGCACTGCAGTTGAAAAGTGCTTGACTCTAAATCCGGGGGGTAAGGGCGGGGGCAATTCATGTCGAGGGAAAAAAGTGGTCATCCTACGGAAAAACTGGCCCTCGCCATGGGAACGTGGATTTACCACCAGTGGCTCACAACCATCAAAAGCAATAAGTTTCACCCAATTGCTCGGTTGAGTTGGGAGATGCAGGATTGGCATGCATAGCTGTGTTAAGTCGCACATCACTCATTATACCGTGTTGCCTATGTTCTCTCTGAGCCACCGGACTCATCCCCAGAAACCCACACACCTCACCTTGGTTCTGATTGGTCCGGGCTGAATGACATTGAACCGCATGCCATACCTACCCCATTCTGCAGCTAGAGACCTGGAAAAAAAGGGACGGCATTACAACCCATTCGCAAATTACAATTCCTCGTGACCCGCTCTGAAATATACCAACTCACACCGTATTTACAGCCTCACGATAGCATTCCTGTCCCTTCTTTCCCCATCATTACCCCTCAACCTAACGTCGCATCCATGTTGTACGATGTTATAAAAAACAATTGCATTTAGACACTTTTTTAAATCCAAATCATCTTAATGAATAGATTTCAGATATGATTTGTGATAGGTACAATACAAAATATGATTAGGTTTTAGACAAAACTTCTGCCACAAGGACATCACCTTAAAAATTGCAATGTATCTTCTTACCAGATTGTGATATATTTCACAGGGATATGACCTATCACGGGTACTGTAAGCAGAGGTGTGGACTCGAGTCATGTGACTTGGACTCGAGTCAGACTCGAGTCATGAATTTGATGACTTCAGACTCGACTTGGACTTGCATAACAATGACTTTGTCCCACCTCTGAGGTGTGGACTCGAGTCATGTGACTTGGACTCGAGTCAGACTCGAGTCATGAATTTGATGACTTCAGACTCGACTTGGACTTGCATAACAATGACTTTGTCCCACCTCTGACTGTAAGATCCAATCATGTCTGTCCAGTGCTCGCTAAGCTGCATTGGCTTCCAGTTGCCGAACGAATACATTATAAGGTCGCACTCATTACACGCACAAAGTGCTTGCCACGAATGAACCACGATACCTTGCTGATCTCATCAATGAGCATAAACCATCACGCAAACTTCGGTCATCCTTGCAGCAGCTTTTGGCTATCCATTGAATAAAAACGGTCACGGCATCACGCGCTTTCAGATGCGCTGCTGCGGCCGTCTGGAACGCTCTTCCAATGTTAGGAAGCTACTGGAGCTTAACACTTTTAAATCTATATTGAAAATTAATTTCTTCAGAACTGCTTTGTGGTTTGTTTGTTGTCCTTTCCCCGCACCTCCGATTAGCACGGTTGGTTATGTATGGTGCAAAAGAAGTTCAATATACGTATCACACCAGATAATGACCTCTTACAAGAATGTGAGAACACCTCTCACCAGGTCAACATTCCCACACTCACTTGTACATGGCCTCCACTCCAGCCTTAGCCGCTGCACTTGGCACAACAAACCCCGAGCCACTCTCGGCATAAATGGTGGTGATTGCCAGGAACGCAGCACCTGTTCACATGAGCGAGAATTATTTTTATTTCAGCTGACATCTGTCTCATGAACTTTTTCCATGCAAAAAAAAACTAAAATTATTCCTGGCTCAGCCAGGTAAGTGCTGTGGAAGAGAGCTGAACACGGACGCATCTCTGGGCCTAAAGTGAACATTCCACATTGCTGTGACAGGGGCCACTCCCCTTTGAGCAACCATTGCAAACTTTCCACACAGTGGTACACAGTGTAGCCACCCTGGGGAAATGGATGGCCCAATTGACCCCTGACCACGATTTTAACTTACGGTCTTCTGAATTAAATTTGAGCACTCTAATCTCTAATGCAGGTATCCCTCGATTTACGAAAGGAAGGCGTTCTTTAAAAAACACGAGTACAATAAAATATTGTAAATCTGAACGGCTTTTCCGATTCATTTAATACAACTCAACTGCTAACCTAAATATATACACCTATATCATTTTCCACAATACAATAATAATAATAATAAAAAACATGAAGATTAAAACGACTGAATAATAATTTAAAAGGAAAAATTTAGCTTTCATGGAAAAAGATCTGACTGTAAAGGTGCTGTGGAGGTGTGTTGCTGTTGCACCGTGGGGACACCGTGAGACTCTGTGGCCGATCGATGCCGCAGCCTCCCAGGTGGCTCTTCTGTGACGATCTCACGGCACGTGGCCGTAGTGAGATTTCATTCACGCGAAAATTAGATTTCGTTCATCGAAAAGTGTCCTTAATTTGTCAATTGTGTTTACACGAAATGTCGTAAACCAAACGTTCGTAAATCGAGAGATACCTGTACTTGGGGTTAATTTTCTAAAATGTTTGGTTTGGTAGAAGATACCAGCACACAATGGCCTATTGTAGCAAAGCACACCGCACGTTCAACGTCAACTTCATCGTCGTGACCATCATGATCATTTGTCGTCGTCGGCGGCCACGATGGCACAAAAGCAGCGGTCACCTTTGCCGGCCTGGATGAGCCGCTTGCCCAGGTGCCAGCGTGACGAAGGCCGAGCCGTTGAGCACGATGTCTGTGATGGCGCGCCACGCGTTGGGGGAGAGACGCTCGCTCGGGGACACAAAGTTTCCCGCCGCGTTGTTGATGATCACCTGCAAGCGCCTCCCATTAGCACAGCTGGCTACGCATGGTGCGAAAGAAATTCAACGTACGTACGTACAAGTAATTCATGTGAAGGCAAGAGGGGTAAAGGCGCAGCCCTGCAATTGCTCGCTTATGCCACTGCAGCGGAAGGGCCTCCTCTAGAGGGAGCTATAGAGAGGCCTCTTGAGGGAGCTCTCAAGCTCTAGAGCCCCGATAATAAAGGTTTTTTTGGGCTAGATTGTGTAAATATAAATATGTCAGAATAGGTTTTTCCCCTTTTTTTCTGGTAACAAAACTGAAACCTTTTTACAAGGAATCATGTCTGCAGTAATCAGCTTCAAGGACAATGCATATATTGTCAGTGTTTTTTTTTTGCATTGTGACCACAAGTATTATGGTTAATGCAGACATGATTCCTCTTAAAAAGGTTTCAGTTTTGTTGCCAGAAAAAAGGGGGAATACCTATTCTTCTATTTTGGTACTGGTAAAGGAGGTCTCATGATATAAATGTGTCATTAAACCCGCCACGGCCTGTCACGTAAATATTTATATGTACGCAACCTAAATGTAGTGTAGCCATTTATATACCCGCGTGGACAACGGTGGAGGGAATTAAGAAACTTTCCCGTTGTTTCAATTGCCACGCCGGTAGATCAAATCAGCGACCTCTGGATTACAAGTCAAAAACTAAACTAAACGATTTTGTATTTTACAGGTAAGGCCCACTGAACCATATAGCTCTTTTCAGAAGCGACCTGGCCACAAATGATGGCTCAACGAAGTGGCTCATTGTCACGTGGATATGTAGAGCAGCCAAATACTCTGAACGTGTGACGTTGATTCTAAATGTGGAGGGAAAAACCGGAGGAACCGGAGAAAAATCCACATGACCAAGGAGAGAGAAACACCTCAAACTCCAAATATAGAGCAAGCGTCAGGGTCGGGATCGAATCAACAACCTCCTGTATACCAGGCGAGGTAGTTAACATCTCACCACCGTGGCACCCAAACACAGATGAGCGGTGTGCAGTGAGCGCAAAGTGAAGGAGCGACCTCCGACCTGGGGCAGCCCCGCAACCTCCACGGCGGAATCCACGGCCGCCTTCACTGACGCTGGGTCCCGCACGTCGCACTGCACGGCGTGCACCTAGTCAGGCACAGGGCGCACACCAACATCACCACCGGTACTAATTAGCAGGAGTACTATCACTCCCACGAATACCATGACCATGAAGTAACACTGATATACAGCACAAGCGCCGGTAGCATCTTTAGAACCATCACTACCACTGTTAGAACCACACCGAGTACCAGCGCCATCACCAGAACCAGCACGACTAGCACTACCACTTGCAGCACCACCACATTACCATAATCACGAGTACGATCAGCACCAGCACCCCCACAAGCACAGATAGCGCGACCACCAGCGCACAACGATGAGCACCACAATCTTGAATTGTAACCACCACAAACGCAATAATAACAGACCAAAAAACGCATAGTTGGAGACATTCAGCAAAGTGGTGATAATAAAATAAACTTTTTATTTTACTAAGTCTCACTGAGCTATAAAGATGTTTTTTCAGAAGCAACCTGGCCACAAATTATAGCTTAACAAAGTGGCTTATTATGTGGAAATGTCTACTCTAAATGCATTTTAAAATAAAACTGTCATTACAGAATGTACATTATTGTAATATATTACAATAGCACTAATATCACAAGTCCGGTAGACACACACATCTCATTCTCAAGGATGGCTGATCACCCATCACATGTCATTGTAAAGCAAAGAGGCATCCTGTGGTGTATAGAGGACTCATTTGTCGAGCACCTTGTTTCCCGTCTCGGCCGTGATCTCTGCTGCTGTCTGCTGCAGAACGTCCAGTTTCCTGGGTACAATAAACAAAGCAGCACTCTAGGGGGCCGTATAGTACAGCAAGTAGGTTATCCATCACATCCGAGCGACGCTGCAGTCAAGAGTGTTTAAGTAAAAAATGGAAGAGACGTGAGTTCAAATCCTAGTCAAGGTTTGCAAGATTGCATTTGGTGTTGAAACATCGGCAGGAATGTATGTACTTATGCAATTGTACTTATACATCTTATTGGTTCTTTCGGTAAAGTCACGTAGAAGGGAGATAATAAAATAATAAAACACAATAAAATAATACAATTCTCACGACGTTTCGGCCATAACGCAAGCAGCCGTCCTCAGGTGAAGAACAGGTCTGTCGGAAAGACTGTCTGTCGGAAAGACCTGTTCTTCACCCGAGGACGGCTGCTTGCGTTGTGGGCGAAACGTCGTGAGAATTGTATTATTTGATAATGTGTTATTTTTATTACTTTATTATTTCCCTTCTACGTGACTTTACCGAAAGAACCAAGAAGATGAATCCCTGCAGTCACGAAAGCTTTAAATTGTACTTATAAACTTTGTGACTTGCTTAGCTTTCCTATACTTTGCACTGCCATCTGTTTTTGTATTGTTTGTTGTTGTTACTTTCTGACTCGCCCCGACTGGATATCTGTGGAAGAGAGCTTGATAGCTCATTGGATTCTTCTAGTCGAAATAAATATTCTGATTCTGACTTGGCTCACCATCCATTTAGAGTAGATAAAATAAGAACGATCGAATGGGAAGTCAACAGTCACCCGACGGAGAGGATGGCTCTAGCCATGCAGACATTCCACCACCGGTTCAAGAGCTACGAAGAAGATGATTGTTGCTCAATGCTCATGTGAGCAGTGAGCCACTTTCACTCAAGACTACGACTCAAATTTCCGCAAGAAAGGGCAGCGTTAGTCAGATGCGTATTCAAGGACAGACGGACGGTGGTGAAGGCGGCCACCTGCTGGCGATGACGCACTGAGCTCCAAGGGCAGACAGCATGGACACCATGCCCCGGCCCAGCCCCGTGCCACCACCCGTCACAAACGCTACTTTGCCGGCGAAGGTTCCAGGGGGCAGCATGGGCGCTGCCTGTGCCGGGAAGTGAGAGGCGTGAGGCCTCGACTTGTCATCGCTCGCGCGTCTCCGCTGCTCGCCCAAGCCCTAAGGACACAATGGGGGGATCGCTGAGGCTTTGCCAACAAGCCGCGTGATGGCAGCAACGGCCCGCGCGCGGTCGCTCATATGTCCTTTTTCGCTGTACAAGCGAGACGAGCCGGGGCTGTGCCGAGCCGGCTTTGCCATGCGTGGCTCATGGAGGCATCAGATTACTCGTTATATATTTCGGAACACATGCCGCCCCTGATGTCACACGTAAGTGTACTGGTTTGGCAAACATGATTGACCCTGCTCTTGGCCCTGCTAGGCCCAGAGTCAGATGCCTTGTGAGGCCAGAGTTGTTTTATGGTACGGTTCTGTCTTGATTTGAAGCTTTCGTGACTGCAGGAATCCACTCTTTGGTTATTTCGGTAAAGTCACGTAGGTTTAAAATAAAATAAAAGATGCTTCTGGTTCCACTTGGCTCAGCAAATTGCAAATGACTCTCAAAGATTTGTTTTGGAGGAGGGTGGGGGGAGCAGCTGCCCCTTGTACCCTGTTTCCTCTCAAAAGTCCAAACATTATAAGACAAAACCCACTTGAAGGGCATCATTTATACCTGCAATCGTGGTAACTGTTTTTTTTCTTCCTATAACAGGTTGTTAGGTATCAAGGTCAGCGTGAACAAGCCTCCGTTTCAAAGTCGGTGAAATGTCAATGTATCAACTCACCATTTGAACATTATGGCAGGAACCCGGGGTCCCATAAGCCCCCGGCTCTCGTATAAACATTATATTATAATGTACACAAAAACTTTGCTCTTTTTCACCAATGGGTTTGAAGGATGGTGAGAAGTGTTGGATTGTTAAACTATGCCTTTAAAACTGAAACTACTTACCTGCAGTACCTCTATTTAAATACACTATCGAAATTTTTTATACACCCCTCTGTCAATCATCGTGTTTCTCAAGTGTGGATTCGTGAACACACTTTGTAAACAATACATACAATAGTACGCGTTTTCAATGCGCTGTTCATATTGTAACAAGCGTTTATACTAATGTTACTCTACAGAGTAGTGGGTCACCGCTCCTCTTATCCACATTGATACCAGCGGTATGTGGGGACTATGGCTTAACCGCAAAATAAATCTGCACAGATGTATACGGACAAGAGAAGTATTATCAAACAGGTGGAATTAACGGTGCAACGCATCTCATCTGTTCTGCAGGTAATAGGATCGTCATCGATTGATCCTGGCTGCAGACATTGGTAGGTTACAAATAATAATGAAGATAAGAGAGCAGTTTTACCGTATTATGCATACCGTGGTGACAAATAAAGGACTCAAGTCATGTAGGCAGTAGTAATAGGTTTTTACCCTTTCAATCGGTACAAAAACTGACACCTTTATACAAGGCATCATGTTTGCAATAACCACAACAAAAGCAGTCAAAATGCAAACAAAAAGAAACAACTCTGATGATGATCATGATATGCACTGTCCTTGAAGTTGATTGGTCCACACCCGAGACAGCTTTTCTTCGAGCCTAGTTTCCATTGGTGTTGAACCAGATGACGCCAAAGGGCGTATAAATCAAAGACAGTGCACTGTCAGTATTGAGAGGTCGGGGTAAGCATTTACACTATGAGACCTCCTTTACCAATGGCAAAATATAGTAATAGGTTTTTACCCTTTCAACTCATGTAGGCAGTTTGAGCAGCTTTGAACAAGACTTATTATCCTGCCCGTACCCGAGCATGGAGTGCATTCGCTTGTTCAGCTCTTCTGCGCATTCATCCTCGCTGCTGCGCTTGGACACGACATGACAACAGAATGATCCGCGCCAGGCGGGTCGAGGCGTTTATGTGCGCGGAGGGACGGAGTCGCTAAAAATAAATTAATTACGATTTAGACTTCCGTTTATTCGGAACCCCAGGGTCCCGCCATAAAGTGAATTTGTTCTCATTGCAACGAACGGATGTTGTTGGGGACACAACAATGAACGTTCATCAGGGAGGGGGCAGGGGGTAGCATTAACAAAGGGAGGGAATGTTAATAGTATGTAGAAGCAATGAAACATGTGAATGGGAGAACGGTGGCAGGAGACCCGCAGCGGAGCAAATAATGCATTCCCTGTGGAGAACACAAGATACACAGTTAATGCCAGTGAGTGGACTGCGGTCTGAAAGTCACTGTAAACGTGAACAACAATCAGTTAAGATCCGAAATGGTTTTTTACGTCCTTCCAATGATTGCTGAGCCAGAATCTATCTTCTCGGTTGAAATTGTCTCTGTGTTTGTATATGTGGATCGCCTCATGAACGAATCTCTCATGGTAGCCAGATGGCTTTCAGAGAACCTCTGTCTTGGAGAAGTCAATGTCATGTGTCTGTAAAAGACGTGGTTCCAGACATACAGTACCCTGGCGTCTACAAACTAAGTTGCCTCTGTGGTAGCAGTTACATTGGAGAAACCAAACGACATGTCTCGGACCGCATCCGTGAACATAAAGCAGACCTGAAACACGGTAGGACAAACACCTCAGCCGTGGCAGATCACTGTTACAATTCAGTGGGCTCACATGACATTGACTTCTCCAAGACAGAGGTTCTCTGCAAGCCATCTGGCTACCATGAGAGATTCGTTCATGAGGCAATCCACATATACAAACACAGAGACAATTTCAACCGAGAAGATGGATTCTGGCTTAGCAATCATTGGAAGGACGTAATAAACCATTTCGGATCTTAACTGATTGTTGTTCACGTTAACGGTGACTTTCAGACCGCAGTCCACTCACTGGCATTAACTGTGTATCTTGTGTTCTCCACAGGGAATGCATTATTTGCTCCGCTGCGGGTCTCCTGCCACCGTTCTCCCATTCACATGTTTCATTGCTTCTACATACTATTAACATTCCCTCCCTTTGTTAATGCTACCCCCTGCCCCCTCCCTTTGGTGCTGCTGATCCTGCATAATGCATGGGCATAATATGACTTTGAAACCCCCCCCGCCCACCTCCTACGCATTGCCCATGAATATGCTAAATTCCTCTTGATATGCACATTCTTTTGTTAAGGCGCTCTTCTTCCACCTCCAACTCAGCTTATATATAAGCTCCTAGCTTGGCAGTGTCTCATTCTTCACCTGAAGACGACTGCTTGCGTTGTAGCCGAAACGTCGTGACAATTATTTTATTATGTTTTATTTTTATTATTTTATTACTTCCCTTCTACGTGACTTTACCGAAAAAACCAAGATGAATCCCTGCAGTCACGAAAGCTTTAAATCGAAAAAAATGAACGTTCACTTTACAATTTCTCAAACAAAAACATTGGGGCAAATGAAATCGCAATGTCTCGGCTCAAACTTGGGAAGGTGTTCATCTCCACTGGCAGCCCTCATTCAGGGGTGGATATTCCGCATTCCCGTGGCAGGGATCGGTCCACCCTTGCTGATCCTCTAGGACTGTGGTTGTTTACCTGGGGTAGCACGCACCCCTTTGGGAGTGCGAGATGCCCTTGGGCAGATTTTTTTTTAGAAGGTAAATAATCTAAAACACAAATGAGGAACGTAAGTACAACTACTTTGTTTCATCAAACCCCATGTACGCATTAACATGATACATGCTTTACCGATTGACAACCCAAGGGGTGCAAGGCTGCAGGCAGTGAAGGTTAACAAACACTGCTCTATAGAGTTTGTGAGCAGTGGGTCAGCCCTCTTACCGGGGGGGCCCTCGCTTCGGGTCAAACAAACAGCAACAACGTTTCACCTAATCTTGGTTCTTTCGGTAAAGTCATGTAGAAGGGAAATGATAAAATAATAAAATAAAACACTATTATTTTATTATTTCCCTTCTACGTGACTTTACCGAAAGAACCAAGAATATGAATCCCTGCAGTCACGAAAGCTTTAAATCAATATAAAAATTTTCGCCTGCAACACCGCGGCCCTAGAATAAAATTGTATAAAACCCACGCCACACATTTGCACAAAATTGACGCTTCCATTTATGCCACCACCGCCGCCGTGGCACAAACACGTGGGGGGAGGGTAAAGTGGGTAAGAGGTCACGACGGCGGAGACACGAAGCCCGCGGCCACGACTCGACCACTCACCGTACCGCCTGAACGCTTGGGAGTGGTGATGGTGGTGGTGGGACACGTCGCCGTTTGTTCAAAGTGTCGAGTGTCGAGAGTTGCTGCCGGAGGCTCAGAGTTGCGAGCGACGGCGGGAGACGTCGGGTTGGGCCTTGTACCTGTTGCCTTGACAACAGAGGCGCGCCTCGCCTGGCGAGCGAGGCCCGCAGCAGCAGCAGGAGGGGGGAAGAAGCCATGGCGGGCGAGGGCGACGAGCGGACTCCTTGCTGCCGCTGATGTTGTTGTTGTTGCTGCTGCTGATGTTGTTGTTGTTGCTGCTGCTGATGTTGTTGTTGCTGCTGCTACTGATGATGTTGCCGCTGTTGTTGCTGATGTAGTGACATAAGAAGGGAGGGGCTGCTGGGGGCTCTGGGACCCTGGGTGGGCCAGACGCTTAAGCCTCTTGGCGTCAGGCGTTGAGTTCCCAGGCGCTTAATCCCTTTGGCGCCGCCAAAGGGGGGGGGGGGGCTGTGTGTGCTCTGTGAGATATCTGGGGGCGCACACGGCCCCACCCCTCTTTGGGGACTGGGCATAAAAGCAGAGCTCCCTGGACGATCAGGGCCAGTCGTAACTCAAGACCCAAGACCCAAGACCAGCCATCGGAGGACCCTGGGACGCTGTGAGAGCCAGTGGTGGGACTCTGGAACTCCCGACTCTACGACCTTGTGAGGGCGAGTTCCAGAGCGTAGCCAGAGTAGAGTATCTAGGCTGTGTACCTAGGCTGTGTACCTAGGCTGTAACAGAGTATCAGGAGTGTTGGAGAGTTGGAGTGTTGGACTGTTGGAGTACTGTTGGAGTGTTGTATTGTAATAAAGAAGTTACCTCTACAAGTGTCTCCGGAACCCGTTACATTTGGCGTCAGAAGTGGAAATGGAGACAAGAAGTAAGCCACATACCTTCAGTCCTGACGGCAATGTTGAGGAGCAAGCGGCGACGGGGCAGCCAACTCGGGCCGACAACGACGCCGCACCGCCGGCTGAGCAGTCGTCCACCACACCTGCCAATCTTCCTCCAGCGTCGGGAGCAGCAATGGAGGAAACGCTGCTTCGCCTCACCGAACTGCTCCACGCCACCGTCTCCATCCTGGACGACATGCGTCGCTCACAGGCGGAGACAGGAGGGAGAGAGGCGGCGCAGCGGCCGCGCCATTCCGCCGGCTCCAACACAAAGATGGTAGCCGTTCCCGCCGCAAATACATCCGGGTGTGTCGTCACTTCTGCCGGGGGAGCAATGACCGCTGGGAGCGACGTCACTTCCGGGCCCAGCGTCGGCCAAGCAAACGATGCCGCGTCATCAGCGCTGCGTCCCTCACCACCGGGTGACAGCTGTCTGCAACCTAGCAACGCCGCATCATCAGCGCTGCGTCCCTCACCTCCGGGTGACAGCTGTCTGCAACCTAGCAACGCCACGTCATCAGCGCTGCGTCCCTCACCGCCGAGTGACAGCGCTGCGAACGCGAAGCCAGCTTCAGCCGGGTTGCCAGGCAACGAGCGCTGGGCTCACGTCCAGCAATGCCTGCCGGAACTCAAGGCATTTTCTTCAGAGGGGGGTGAGTGGGCAGCGTTCGAACGCCGGTTCGTCTCTCTTATAGAGACGTCCGGCTGGTCGGAGTATGAAGCGCTCCAGGGCCTCCCGGCCATGCTCGACGACGACGCCCTCGCAGCACTTCTTGCGGTGCCACGAGCGAAACGTGCCACGCTCACGGATGCCCTTCATCAGATGCGGCTGATTTATGGACCCCCATCCGAAGCACGCCTCCGAGTCGGCGATGGGGTACCGCAGCGCGCTGCTGGCCATGGAGCGGGTTGCCTACCCTCGCATGGATGAAGATGCTGTGGAGTCACTCGTGCTGCAGAAGCTCATGAGCTTGGCCCACCAGCTTCGAGTTGCCATGCCGACAGCCGACGACGACTTCACGTCGCTACGTGCTGCCAGGTGCATCCAAGCACACCTACATTGCGATGAGGACACGACCATCGCCGCCTGTGCAGGCCCACCTGATGCACAAGCCTATGACGTGCATTCGGGGCCTCATCAGGCCTTCGCAGCAACAGAAAGTCGCGGTTCGTCCAACTGGTGATCCCAGCGAGATCACCACCAGCGGGACCGGCCAACCTCGCGACAGAATGGGGCGTCCATCATCTGCCACAACTGTGGCCTTCGGGGCCATGTGGCGTCCGGCTGCCGGGTCCCCCGACGCCGGATTTCAGGACCTCCGGCGCCTCGCCCACCACCGTATCCTCGGCATACCCAGGCGAGTCACGACACCTCGCACTCTCGGCCCCCACTTACAACAAGCACGCACCCTCACACCACACAGGGGGGTCATGCTTCGGAGGAGGGGGATTCAGGCCCATCATTGAACAACCGGGCGCTCGGACCAGGTCAATGGTCCGAGTTGGCCCATAGGGTCGTTGCCGCGGCAGCAGGGTCCTCTGCCGTAGTGGGTTCCATCGAGGGCGTTGATGTTCGTATGTTGATTGATACGGGTGCGTCGGCGACCATCATTTCAGACATAATTTATAACATTCTGCCCGATACATGCCGTCCCTTGCAGCCAGTTGATGTGCCATGCTATGCCGCAAATGGGGGTTCATTGGGCATCACCGGACGGATCAATGCTCAGATCCGCATTGCTGACGTCCAATTAGTTGGCCCCATTTTGGTCTCATCAACCCTCGCCGTTCCGTGCCTCCTCGGAACAGATTTCTTGGGGAAGATGCCCATTAAAATTCTCATTAACAAAGGGAGTATTGAGCTCCCCTCCGGCCGACGCATGGCCTTCCTGCCTACACCCACTCGGTTGCACTCCGCATCTACGACGGTGCAGGCATTGGCGGCCTGCACAATTCACATTCCTCCCAGCTCTCAGATGTTAGTTCCCCTCCGGTTTCGTAAACCCCTTGACTACGACGCGTTCATGGGGGGTGCTGTGATCGGGCCTTCGCGTTCAGCTGAGCGGGTGTCGGACCTCGTGTGTGCACAAACGCTCGTGCGAAGCGACCATGACCCCTTTATCCAGGTCCTTAACGCGGGATTGGAAACAGCCGTTATCTGTCAGGGAATGGTGCTTGCTCACGCGACGCCAGCCCCGTCAGAAGATGTGATCGTGGGTCACGTAGGGGGCGAGTCCTCTTCCATTGCCAAGCCAGGTTCTGACGCAGGATGGCTCGACCCGCATTGCTCCACTTCTGCCGATTTGTCACCATTACAGCATGCTAAATTACGCACGCTGCTGAGCGATTTCGCCGACGTTTTCAGTCAAAGCAAATTCGACATTGGCTGCACTAAATTGCTAAGCCACCACATCGACACGGGTGATGCCGCTCCAATTCGTCAAAACCCATTCCGGTTGAGCCCGGCCGAAAAGGAACATGTACGGGTGGCCGTCAACGATATGTTGGCGGCCGATGTCATTGCGCCATCAAATAGCCCATGGGGGGCACCGATCGTTCTTGTTAAGAAGCACAACGGAAGCCTCCGCTTTTGTGTTGACTTCAGGAAACTTAATAAGATTTCTGTGGCCGACGCCTACCCGCTTCCCAGGATGGACGAGTCGCTCGATGCCTTAGCAGGTGCGCACTACTTCTCCACCTTGGATCTCCTCTCGGGGTTTTGGCAGCTACCCCTTGATGACGCATCCAAACCAAAGACGGCCTTTCGCACGCCGCAGGGATTGTTCCAATTCAACAGACTTCCCATGGGTCTTCACTCGGCCCCGGCGACGTTCCAGCGCCTGATGGAGCTGGTCCTCGCTGGGCTCCAGTAGGATTCTTGCCTAATCTACCTCGACGATGTAATCGTGTTCAGCAAAACTTTTGATGAACACCTCACGCGATTGAAGGCAGTTTTCCTTAAAATGCGAGCGGCTAACCTCAAATTCTAACCGCAAAAGTGCCACCTCATGAGGGATTCGGTTCGTTACTTGGGCCATATTGTCAGCCGCTCGGGAATTGCCACGGACCCCGAAAAGACAAATTGCGTGCGCTCATGGCCAACTCCTACCTCTGTTGGGGAGGTGCGGAGTTTTATCGGCTTCGCCTCATATTATCGACGATTTGTTGCGGGATTCGCATCCATCGCGAAGCCCCTCCACGCATTAACGGCCAAAGGGGTAAAATTCCGTTGGGGAGAGTTAGAACAGGCATCGTTCAATGCCGTCCGAAAAGCACTGGTCGATGCTCCTACCCTGTCTTATCCAGATTTTACCACTCCATTCATTCTGGATACAGACGCCAGCAACACCGGAATTGGAGGGGTGCTGTCGCAAATTGTCAATGGAGTGGAGCGCGTCGTCGCCTATGGCAGCAGGGTGCTGTCGCCCGCGGAGCAACGTTACTGCGCGACGCGCCGCGAATTGCTTGCTATCGTTTTTTTCATAAAGCAATACAGACCATACGTGTATGGCAGGCATTTCACAGTACGCTCCGACCACGCGGCGCTACAATACGCCTTGCGAGTGGACCAACCATCTGGACAGCTCTCGCGTTGGCTCGAGATCCTGCAGGACTTTGCGTTCACTGTCATTTACCGCAAGGGGATTCAACACGGGAACGCCGACGGGTTGTCATGACTGCCGAACAATGGGCGCTGTGCTTGTTTTTTGGGTGCGGGGCATTGTAGGCAGCCTGACGGGGTACCGCCCCCATCCCTTGTGGCCGCGGCCGGGGATGGGGTCGGGGACCACGGGGCTCCCTCCACACAAGTTCTGCAGGACGCATTGCTGGGCCTCGGGTTGGACGACTGGGGATGTCTTCAGATGGAAGACGTCTCCCTCCTCAAATTGAGACGCCGCGCTAGGGATGCCGAGGGTCACAGGGGGCAGGGGGGCCCCGTATCATATGTCATCCGGGAAGGCGTCCTCATGCATTGGGATGGGGGGTCCCAATCCCACACGTTGGTGGTGCCCACCTCCCTACGTGGGCGACTTGTGTGGGAAATCCACAGTCGCCTCTTGCATTTGGGTGTTCAGAAAACACTAGCTAAAATCCAAGTGGAATTTTTCTGGCCGGGCATGGCAAATGATGTGGCTGACCTTGTGCAAGGTTGCACAGAATGTGCACGGTGGAAACCACCTGCTAGGCCTTCCTGCCCGCCGCTCCAATCCATTAAGGTTTTCCGGGTCAATGAGATCGTCGCATTGGATATTTTGGGTCCGTTTCCCGCTACTCCTCGGGGTAGTAAGTACCTTTTGGTTGGGGTCGAATATTTTACCCGATGGGCCATGGCCTGGCCACTCCCCAACCAGTCTGCAGCAGCCATTACGGAGGCCTTTTTCCAGGGCTACGTCCTGGATAAAGGTGCTCTTGAACGCCTGCTGACCGACCAAGGGAAAAATTTCTCTTCCACCCTGTTGCGGGATGTGTGCAACCTGCTAGGGACACACAAAATTCGCACCTCGCCATATCACCCCCAGACTGACGGTATGGTCGAGCGATTACATAGGACACTTACCTCCATGCTAAGCCACCAGGTGTCTGAGTCACAGACTGATTGGGATCTCCACATACCTGGTGTCTTGGCCGCCTATAGAATGGCGCCCCATGCTGCCACGGGGTACTCGCCATTCTATCTTATGTATGGTAGGGAGGTTTGCCCCCCAATCGACGTACAATTGCACATTAAACAGCCCGCACATAAGGCTAAGATTGCCGACCACATCCGTGCTAATGTGCGTCGTCTCGTGGATGCCCGGGAGGCTGCTCAAAATAACTCAGAAGCCCATCAGCTGGCCAACGAGCGGTTGCGGAATCTCCGCACATCCCGCCACGTTTGGGTAGAAGGGGACCGCGCCTGGCTCCACTGCCCGCAGGTACCATTGGCTACTTCCTCAAAACTGCTTAAGCCTTGGAGAGGCCCGGTTGTTATTATTCGCGTTCTCCGCCCGCAGTGTGTCAGGATCCAGCATGGCAAGCGACGTTGGTTCGTGCACCCGTCACGTCTAAAACCTTACATTCAACCCTACACACCTCCTTCACTTCTCCTGGGCCGAGAGCGCGACATGTCTGACGAGCCGCGCCGCGATGATGCTGCTTCTAACTCTTGGGCAGGTCCCGCTGTCCCGCCCTCAGGTGCCTTGGGAATGAAACCCGCCACGGCCGACCCAGCGGGAACAAGCTTGCCCGCGGGATCAGCGACCCAGGACACAAGCGCAATAGCGGGTCGTCGGTCCCCTCCCGCCTCCGTCGCGACCGATGGACCTGCCACTCGGACTCGCTCAAAACTCAAACGATTTTCATGACCCCCGCCCACGAACTCTCATCCCAACGCGACGCCACTCACCTTGCCATCATGTATAGTAGGCAATTGGGGCGTGCGTTCATCCTGCATATATGTGTTTATACAGTGTTGTTCTGCATCGGTGGCCTGGAGTTTTTTTTTTATATACGCGTGACCACAGGAGGGGGAGAGGCGCTTTCTTCTAATTTTTTTTCTTGATTTGTCACACACTCATTCTGATGGTTAACAAATAATTTATTGGACAATTATATTTTTTCTGACAGCCGGGTTGGCTGGAGGCTACATAGAGGGGGGTAATGTAGTGACATAAGAAGGGAGGGGCTGCTGGGGGCTCTGGGACCCTGGGTGGGCCAGACGCTTAAGCCTCTTGGCGTCAGGCGTTGAGTTCCCAGGCGCTTAATCCCCTTGGCGCCACCAAAGGGGGGGGCTGTGTGTGCTCTGTGGGATATCTGGGGGCGCACACGGCCCCACCCCTCTTTGGGGACTGGGCATAAAAGTGGAGCTCCCTGGACGATCAGGGCCAGTCGTAGCTCAAGACCCAAGACCCAAGACCAGCCATCGGAGGACCCTGGGACGCTGTGAGAGCCAGTGGTGGGACTCTGGAACTCCCGACTCTACGACCTTGTGAGGGCGAGTTCCAGAGCGTAGCCAGAGTAGAGTATCTAGGCTGTGTACCTAGGCTGTGTACCTAGGCTGTAACAGAGTATCAGGAGTGTTGGAGAGTTGGAGTGTTGGACTGTTGGAGTACTGTTGGAGTGTTGTATTGTAATAAAGAAGTTACCTCTACAAGTGTCTCCGGAACCCGTTACACTGATGTTGCTGCTGCTACTGCTGATGTTGCTGCTGAATGTTGCTACTGCTGATGTTGCTGCTGCTACTGCTGAATGTTGCTACTGCTGATGTTGCTGCTACTGCTGATGATGATATTGCTGCTATTGCTGTCACAGGGGCTTTTATTTAACGCGGCGCCGCGACCTGCACGGAGACTCCGCCCACGCGCGTGGCCACCCAATGGGCGCGATCGCCTCGTGCGTGGGCGGGGGGTCGTGAGCCAGACGACGGCGTTGTTATGGACACGCGCTGTGAAGAAGGGCCATTGCCCGAAACGTCGTTTCTTATGTATCCCCCCCCGACAGCGATGCGTTTGTTTTTGTTATAGTGTATCATAGCTGTCAACCCCTGAGGGGCCGTCCATAAATGACGTCACGCGATTTTGGACGATTTTTGACCCCCCCCCCTCGTCACACGGCGTCACAAAAAGTCAGACCCCCCTCAAATATGACGTCACAAAGCTCTGCCCCCCCCCCCCCAGAATAAAACATGCTTCAAATTGCTTTAAACTATTGTCATTGTAGTGCGTATTTAAAGTGGCGCTGCACTCTGATGTTGTAGGAGAAAACATCAAGAAGTCTATTTAATTAAGTAGAACGTGTTGTCCATATTGATTTAAAGTTGCACATTTTTACGTGACGTCACATTTCTGAAATCTTCCCCCCGTCACACATCATCACAAATGTCTGACCCCCCCCCCCCCCAGGTGTGTGACGTCATTTATGGACGGCCCCTTATCAGTCCTGCCTACCTTATTACAGCCCAATTCAGACCTTATTGGTCACCCCGTGCCCTTATCAATCTCAACGTTCATCCTACAAAGTCCCATCACAAGGGAAAAACACAATGTTTTGGCCGTAGTGAAACAATACGGCTAAACCGTGTGGGTTGACAGGTATGCGTTAATATTTGTATACAGGGAGTCGCCGACTTACGAACCAGCTTACATTTTTTACATTGACTTAAAATGCAAACTCGCACTTTCAAACTAAACCGTGGAACTATTTTGTTCAGCGGTGCGATCCTCTGCGAGATGTAATGAATCAGTCTCGCGCTGGGAGTGTGTGTGTGTTAAAGTGAGTGAGAGCGGGCAAAACAACCCCCTACATCCTCGCTGGTACCGGACGATAACTCTGTCGTAAGCAGTGCCATGGGGGGAGGGCCAATTTCGATTGGCCATTCCCCTCATGGCGTTTGTAACCACCACAGTGGCCAAAGGGGGCTCTGAACAGGTGGGAGGGGCTGGTAACCCCTCTACCTATCCACCTTAGCTTGTGCTGGAGGCCCCGGGAGGACAGGCATCCATGACGTTTCCTGATCAAACCCCATTTAGCGGAGCCAGGAGATTAAATCCCTACCCTCGGGATTCCTCCAGAAACAGCAAAAAGCCACTGCGGGTGGCCACCTGAAATGTTCGAACGCTTACTGCAGAGGAGAGGCTGCACTCCTCTGTTGGGAGCTGGACTGGTACTGGCTCTGGCTCCTGCCACCATGAGGGGTGGACAGTCCTCGACTCGGGCAGGAGACTGACAAACAACAGGGAGTGGCTCTTCTTCTGAACAAAAGAATGAGGGCTGAGGTGTGGGAAACTGGCTAATTTGGGCTCACCTTCCCATCAACCAGAGGTGAGGAGTGTTAGCCGGGGTTACTTATGCCCCCACCAAAGATGAACGTCAGTGGAGGGATGCAGACAAGGCCGATGAGTCAGATGCTTTCTATGACCTCATGTCACAGGTGTTAGCTAAAGTGGCCCCTTGGGATAGAGTCATCCTTTTGGGTGACTTTAATACCTGAGTTAGTCATGATGCTGGCACCTGGTCTGGAGTGATTGGAAGTCAGCTCAATAACAACGGTAGGAGGCTGCTAGACTCTTGTGCAGCCCATGGCCTTGTAATTACCAACATGCTGTTTCGGCATCGGCGCATCCATGCACATAACATCATGGATGCATGCCAGGTCCAAGCAAGAACATCTACTGGACTATATAGTGACGGAACAGCGGATGCGGGCCCATGTCCTTGACACCAGGACCTACCGTGGAGATCTGCTCACTGACCATGGACTTGTCATCTGTAAGATGCGCCTGCCATTCTTTCACTCCGGTGGTGGATGTACACCCAGGACCCATTTAAACCCACAGTGGCCTGGTCTCAGCTAGCTGATGAAAGTTGTAAGCGAGAATTTCATCATCGCTTGCAGCTGGGATTGGCATCATCCCCCACTCCTCCTGATGCCGAAGAGAAATGGGTGAGGTTTAGGACTGTGGCTCATGCAGCTGCAATGGCTGCTTTGGGTACACGGTCCAAACCTCCCCCTGGCTGACAGAGGAGGTGTTCAGGCTGGCTGAGAAAAAGCGACAGGCCCACTCTCACCATCTACAGCATCCCACGTCAGAGAATGAGGCTTACCGCAGCCTTCGCTTGGAAGTTCGGAGAGCCATGAGGCGCTAGAAGGATGGATGGCAGTCGCGGGTTGCTGAGGAGATGGAATCTGCCTCAGTGGCCCACTATCACAAATCACTCTTTAACTCCATCAAGAAAGTAAATTGCAGGCCACACCTATCACCATCATTACGGGAAAGAATGGTGATCCAATCTCCGACCCTCAGGAACAAGTTTGCAGATTTTCTGAGAATTTCTGTGAGGTCTTGGGGGAGGGGAAATTTCTCAGCATGGACAACATCATGGGGAAAAGTGGGGATGACCCTGCTGAGGCTGCGGTGCCTCATATTCGAAGAAGTATGCACCCCCTGTGAGTGGCTGGCTGAGCTGCCATCTGTTGAGGAAGTACTGAAGTCGATCCAGAATCTGAGAACAGGAAAAACAGTGGGCAAAAATTATTTCCCAAGCGAAATGTTGAGGGAGGGTGGCGTTTGTGCACAGACTGTCCTACATGACATCATAATAACAGTCTGGACCACTGGACGGGTTCCACAGGAGTGGAAGGGGGACCACACAGACTGTAACAACTACAGGGGCATCTCCCTCCTCAGTGTGCCGGTAAAGGTCCTGGCAAAGATTATTCAACATCGGCTTTCCAGGCACGCTGAGGAGACGCTTGCAGAGCCCCAATGTGGTTTCAAGAAAGGGCGGTCCTGCACATATGCCATATTTTCTGTCTGTCTGCTACAGCAGAGGTATAGGGAATTCCAACAAGACCTACATCTGTGTTTTATTGACCTGGTCAAGGCCTATGATACCATCAGTAGGCCTTGGCTTTGGGTTGTTCTTCGTGCTTTCGGAGTCTTTCACTCTCTGCTCACAATCATTAAGGCCCTTCATGATGGTGAGCAGGCCCGGGTTAAACTACGTGGCCAGGAGTCGGAGCCATTCCCTGGTTCACCTTGGGGTGCGACAGGGATGTCCTCTGGCTCCTATATTATTTAATATCTATTCGACCACGTAGTTTGTGAAGCCTTCGATGGCTGTACTAGAGGAATTTCCATCTGGTACAGATACAATGGGAGGATGATCAATGCCCGGGTGCGGTCAAGGGATGGCTCCCTATTGGTCAACCATGTTATTTATGCTGATGTTTCGTGATTGCTGCTCATTCAGAGGAGGAGTTGGAGGTGCTGCTGCTGTACCTGGAGTGCGCCACTAAGAGGTCGGGCCTTAGCCCCTCAAAAACTAAGCACCTTCCTGGGTATGTTGTACCATCAGACAGTCTACCACCACAACTGCCAATCGGTGATGGGGCAGTTGTGGAGAGAGTGGAGAGTTTCCCATACCTGGGTAGTGTGCTCATGACTGGCCGGTTTGACAGCTGAGGTGTCACTCCGAATCAGTCAAGTGGCATTATCCTTTAATCAGCTGTGTAACGCTGTGTGGAAGCTACCTGGTTTGTCGCTCCACACGAAGCTTCGGGTCTTCTGGGACACGGTCATGCCCTCCCTTCTCTACGCTTGCGAAACGCGGACCCCAATAATGGAACATTTCACCGGTTAGAATAATTTAAGCTCGCCTGCCAACGATCCATCCTGGGTTTAACCAGGTTGGATTGTGTGAGCTCACAAATCATTGAAAGATATGGACAAAGTCCCATCGGTGAACTCCTCCGGCAGACAAGGCTACGTTGGTTGGGTCATGTAGCCCGCATACCCAGCCACAGCATGCCTAAACAGCTTTTGTTTGTTCTAGATTTGAAGCTTTCGTGACTGCAAGGATTCATATTCTTAGGTTTTTTCGGTAAAGTCACGTAGGTAAAGCATCAAAATTAATGAAAATAACATAAAATAAAAATCACGACGTTTCGGAGGCAACACAAGTCTCCGTCATCAGGTGGGACCATCACAGCCGGATTAGCTGCATCAAGTGAGGCAATGATTCAAGATGTAATCCCTTAAAAGCAAGTTGAGGGGGGAGGAGAGGGGGGGGGAGTTCATCAGAATGTGGTAGCCAATGAATGGAACGTATCGGGAGGGAGGGGGGCGGGGCTCAAAGACGGTACGGAGTGCCACGTACAACGCATCGGGAGGAGGAGGGGGGCGGGGCCAAAAGGATGGACGACGGCTTGGACGCGGTTGCTGCTGTACACGCCAACGCATTGGACAGAGAGGGGGAGGGGGGGCCTGATACACATGATAGAAAAAGAACGAAAATGTCCATGTTTATACCAATGCTGGCTGAACAATGAAGAGAGTACTGTTAAACACTGGGGATGTTAACACTCGGTAAAGTGAAGTACAATAGTGCCTGTCAGATAAGATGGTCCAAAAAAGTGTAATTAAGTCTTTTTTGCGTGGTTGATAACATCTTTCCAATGATTACTAAGTTTGTACCCATCATCACGGTTGAAATTATGTCTGTGTTTGTATATTTGTATGGCTTCGTGTACAAACCTTTGATGGTAGCCAGGAGGTTTGCAGAGAACCTTGGTCTCGGAAAAGACAATTTCATGAGAGCCCACCGAGTTGTAGCAATGATCGGCAACGGCCGAAGAATCAGTTCTGTCGTGTTTCAGATCTGACTTGTGCTCGTGGACACGATCAGAAACATGACGTTTCGTTTCTCCAATGTAGCAATCGCCACAAATGCAACTCAATTTGTAGATTCCAGGATACTGTAAGTCAGGAACGACATCCTTCACAGATGGAATCAGATCACGGATTTTATGCACTGTACTGAATCGGACTTGGATCGTATGTTTGTTTAGAATTTTGGAGATCTTTTTGGTCACGCCTGCTATGTATGGTAACGTGATAGTTTTGGTCGGAGTTTCATGTGGCTGTTTCTGTGTGGTGGGAGAGACAGCTTGGCGGATAGTACGGTCAGAGTATCCGTTCATCCTGAGGGCCCGATGTACATGTCTTAATTCACCGGTCAGGTGGTGTTGGTCAGAAATGCCATGGGCTCTGTGGTATAGCGTTTTGATGAGAGAATTCTTTTGAGATGGGTGGTGGTGGCAATCCGGTTTCAAGTAGGAATCTGTGTGGGTGGCTTTCCTGTAGACAGAATGTCCCAAGGATCCGTCAGGCCTCCTCTCAAACAGAATATCCAAGAATGGTAGTTTACCGTCTTTCTCCACTTCCATGGTGAATCTGATGGATGGGTGTCTAGAATTGAGCTTTTGTTTGACCGGATAGAGGGGGCGAAATGGGTGCAGCACGGGCTAGAGCAGAGATGGAGTGATGTGGTACAGGAGGACGTTGAGCTGAGTGGACTTGCCAATTACTGGTACCAGCTGTGTTAAAACCGGGCTGTGGAGGAGGCTCGTGAAGGACACGACTGGTCAGTTGGAGGAAGTCGCCCGCCAGCAACACCAGAGGGCAGAGGAGCGACAACTACGAGCAGAGCGCCTGGCAGCTAAAACAAAGCGAGTTGGCACAGTAGGGGGCACCGTGACCTCCTGCTGACGGGCATTCGACACTTCACGTGGCCTTAACGTGCACATAGCCTGGCACAAGCGCCGTGGTGATGTCACCGCCACTTAGTGGCGAATGGCGGTTGTTGTTAAGAGCGAGGTGTGGAAGTGTAGCGGTTAGCTCTAAGCTGTGCTACGAAAGTGGCCACCCGAGTTCGATTCCTGCTCACGACCATCACCGGTGACGCTTATCCGAACCGTTCCTGGGCCTCCCCTAGTTCGACTCAGCCTCAAATGAGTACCAAGTGCGGTGTGCAAACATCACCACTGGGAAGACAAAGGCGGCCAGGCATGGTGTTGGCTACCCACCCCCTTGTGTGCCGTGCTGGCCTATATTGGTGCTCGCTAAAAGCACTTTCAGCTACAATCTGTTAAGGGTATATGGGGGGATCATGGTTTTATGTGTGTGCGCGCGTCTGTGAAGCGAATGGTGGTTGTGTGGTAGTGATGTGTTTGTAAGTAGGTGCTTGTAGTCTGTTTTGGGCTTTACGGGGGATCTTTGTGGGTCATTATCTCAAGGTGTGTTATTCGTGTGCATTAATGATTGTTTGACATTTTTGTGAAACGTTTTAGGGGACGTCCATAAATGACGTCACGCGATTTTGGGCGATTTTTTTACCCCCCCCCCCCCTCGTCACACGGCGTCACAAAAAGTCAGACCCCCCCTCAAATATGACGTCACAAAGCTCTGCCCCCCCCTAAATAATACATGCTTCAAATCGCTTAAAACTATTGTCATTGTAGTGCGTATTTAATGTGGCGCTGCACTCTGATGTTGTAGTAGAAAACATTTATCAAGAAGTCTATTTAATTAAGTAGAACTTGCTGTCTATATTTATTCAAAGTTTTAAAGTTGCGCATTTTGATGTGACGTCACATTTCTCACCCCCCCTCGTCACACATCGTCACAAATGTCTGACACCACCCCCCCCAGGTGCGTGACGTCATTTATGGACGGCCCCTTGCTCCGTGGTTTGCTTCTGTCTGTGAGCCAGCACGTGCGTCTGTGTGCAGCACGTGAAAGTATTAGCAGCAGTACACCGGTACAAACAAAATTTCCGAAATTATTTAGTTTCTTGCGATTTGCAACCGCGGTCTGAAACTTGCGGAGTGGAGGTGGTGGTGCTTCAAAATCAGTTCTCGTGATGTTAAAGCAGTTGGAAGACGAACGTTTATACTGGTAAGAACCTCCTGGTTACACCAGCCCACAGGGGATTATTGTGTCCGTCTGTCCGTCGTGCAGGGAGGGGCTGGGTGGGGAGGGAGGGGCTGGGTGCGGAGGGGACGGTGGTGTCGGGGTCGCTGGCCCCCGAAGTCCCTTCGTGCTCCGGGCGTATGGCAGGGGCTCCGCTGTGCGCCGACCCCTCGCTGCTCTGCGAGTAGCTGCTGCCGTCGCAGGGCTCATCGCCCGACGGCTCCCCTCCCTGGTCCGTCCCTCCGCGAGCTCGTGTGAGAGGCATAGCTCGTTCACCTACAAACGCTGCGTTGTTTCTCCCACGGATCACGCGCTTCTTACTCCCTGTTAGATGCCCACGGCGGTTCGTTGATCCCGTACTCGCAGCATGCCTCGATGCGTCTCACGGACGTTCGGGTCGCTGGACTGGAGAGCGTCCTGTCGCCTGGCGCTGGAGAGAAGAGAGTGATTTCCCCTTTGCGCCCCCTATTTATCCTCCCTACCTCAAAAGGATGCTGCGCTGAACAATGGGCTCGCGCACCTCGAGCACGCGCACGGCGGTTCCGGGCGCTTTTGATATGCTAATCAGTGAGCGGCGTGCGCGGCGTAAATCCTAATTAATCCCTTACCCTTCCTAACAATGGGGCCTGCGCGCTCAAGCGTAATGATCCCAACCCTCCATGACTATGCGCAAGAGCCCCTGCGGTCCCACTATTCATGCTGTCCCCTCCCTCCCCTGCTTGCCCCGTCGACCCGTGGGGGTGTGTGTGGGGGGAAATGCGCCTCAACCGCGGTGGCCGAATGCCCCACGCCGCGACCACACCATATTAAGGCCGGTTGCAGCGCCGCGGCGCAACGTAGCACGGGGGAGGTCATCCAATTCCCTGATCGCCGGAAACCATGAGAGTTAATCCCGATAAGGGTTTCTCGGATAAAAACCGGTCGGCCAGGTGACTTCCCCTCGGAGCTCTATGGGGGGGGGGAAATGCGTGCGGGCGTGTTCATGTGAGGTGAGGTGAGGGGGACAAGGGGTTGGCTCCGTTGCTTGGTGGTGGCGAGGTCGGGGATGGGGCGCCTGCCGAACGGCTTCGTGGCGGCGGCATCACATAGCCCCCCGAGGTGCCAGTCCCCGTCCCGGGTTGACTGGAGCACCTCGCTTGGGCCGCGCCCACGAGGAAACGCTGTGGGGTCCGGGGGATCCGTCCGGACCTGGTGGCTGGCCTCGGGGCGGGTGGTTCCGTCCTCTGCAGCTCCTGCGGCGGCCTCCTCCTCCACTCCAGCGGCTCTCCCCGTCCTCCGGCACCTGTGGGCTGGGGCACAAACTCAGCAGCGGAAGGGTCTAGGGCCCGTCGTCCGCGCCGTCTCCGGACTGGATCGGGGCATCTCGGCGGCCCGGCGGGGCCCATGTAGTGTGCGAGGCCCCCCAACACGAGGGGTGCGGGTACTCCGGGATTTCAGGGCCTTCGGGTGACGGGGTTCTCTCTCGCCGGGGCCGCTTTCCACGGTTTTAAGCGGCGGACATTGACCACCGTCCAGGGGGATATCTGCCGCACCACGGTCCAGGGTCCCCGCCAGTAGGTCGTCAGTTTCCCCACCTGCCCGGCCCCGACGCGAGGAGTGTGTAGCCACACCTTAGCGCCTGTCAGGAATAAGGGGGGTTCCATGCGGGGTCGGGTGCCCTGTTCCTGTCGCCGATGCGCGGCTTCCCCTTGCGGGTATTGTCGGCCTCGGGCTTCTCGCAGGGTCTCCAACAGGTGTTCCACGGGGCGGCTTCCCTCCTCCGGCTGGGGGGAAGGGACGCCGAATAGCAGATCTGCGGGTAAACGAGACTCACGGCAGAACATCATTAAAAACGGGGTTTGTCCCGTCGACGTGTGTACGGTGGTGGCGTAGGCGAAAAGGGCGTAGGGGAGGTGTTCGTCCCAATCCCGTTGATTTGCAGCCGCCATACGTTTGAGTTTCCCTGCTAGGGTCTGATTCATGCGTTCTACCATACCATTCGCCTGGGGGTGGTACGCTGTGGTTCGGTCCTTCTGGATTCCGAATTCTCGGCACAGTGCCTGGAACAGCTCGGCCTCGAACTCGCTACCCTGGTCGGTGAGGACTCGTTCTGGGATCCCGTGCTTGAGTACGTAATGTTCCACGAATGCCCGGGCCACCACCAAGGCCGTTTTATCAGGGATGGCCACTGCCACGGGGTAGCGGGTGAAATACTCTACTGCGACTAGAATATACCGGTTGCCTCGATGGGATCGTGGGAATGGCCCCTGTAGATCGATCCCGACCAGCTGATTTGTGCGGCTGACGCGGAACGGCCTTAGGGGTACCTGGTATCGTGCCGGTTTCGGCCCGCACTGCTGACAGGCGCGGCAACCCTGTACCCAGGCCGCCACGTCTTGTGCCAATTTGGGCCAGAGATACTGGCGACGCAGGGTCTCTCGCGTGCGTCGTTCCCCATCGTGGCCCCCGAGTGGGTGGTCATGCACCAGCCGTAGCAGCTGGGGTCGCACCTGGGCAGGAACACAGATGCACCCCGGCTGGCCGGCCTCGGTTAACTCCCGTACCACTCCGTTCTGCACACACAACCGGGCATACAAACCGCTCCAGGGTCCTGGTAGAGCGCTCTTTTCCTCCCGCAGTGCCGCCTCCACTGCCGCCAGATCGGGATCTCGCTGCTGGGTCTGTCTCAGCTGCTCGTCGTTCAGGCCCGGGAAGGCGCAGCCGACGTCCTCCTGGATCCGTCCGATCGGGTCCCGAGCCGCGGGTCCCGGGCTTGCCGGGCGGTCGACGGGATCCCCGGTGCCACCTGTGAGGGTCTCTGTGGCGCACACTGCACTCTCTCTCGCTGGGGGGGGGGTCAGTGGCCGCGGCCGCTCGGAGGTCCGTTGCCTGCCGGCAGCGTCCCCTCGTGAAACACGGGCAGGCCTCCTCCGCCCTTGTCTCGGCGTACACCGTGGGCCGCCTCGACAAGGCGTCCGCGTTTGCATGCGTCCGGCCAGCCCGATACTCGATTTGCAGGTTGTACTCCTGCAACTGCGCCAACCACCGGGCCATCTGCCCCCGCGGCTCCTTGAATGTAAGAAGGAACTGCAGAGCATAATGATCAGTGTGTACGCGACATCTCCTGCCGTACAAATACGGCCTGAACTGTTTGCATGCGAAAATCACGGCGTACAACTCTTGGCGGGTCACGCAATAGTTCAGCTCGGCCCCACTCAAGGTCCGGATGGCGTACGCGATGACTCGTTCCATCCCATCCTGTACCTGTGACAACACCGCGCCCAGCCCGCTGCTGCAGGCGTCGGTGTCCAAAATAAAATCGGTGGTAAAATCGGGGAAAGCGAGGGTGGGGGCGTGGGTGAGGTGATCTTTGAGAGTGGTGAAGGCCGTCTGGCAGGCCCCCGTCCACTGGTAGGGGTGCTTAGGGGAGGTGAGTTGGGTGAGAGGGCGTGCAATCTCGCTGAATTCCTGTACAAATCGACGATAATAGGTGGCGAGCCCCAAAAATGATCTGATCTCCGTCAGATTCCTTGGCCATGGCCACTCCACTACGGCGCGTACCTTCTCCGGATCGGTGCGCACGCCTGCCTCGCTGACGCGATGCCCGAGGTACCCCACCTCGCGCTGTGCGATGTAACACTTACGTGGCTTGAGCTTGAGATGAGCCGCTCGCAGTCGCTGGAACACCTCTCGAAGCCTGGACCAATGCTCAGACAAAGATCTGCTGAACACTATCACGTCATCCAGGTAAATCAGGCACTGTTCCCATTGCAAGCCCCGCATCACCAACTCCATCAGCCGCTGGAACGTCGCGGGCGCATTGGTGAGTCCGAACGGGAGTACTCGAAACTCGAATAGCCCCATCGGGGTGGTGAATGCGGTTTTCGGCCGATCCTCCTCAGCCATCTCCACCTGCCAGTACCCGGACGCGAGATCGAGGGTGGAAAAATATCGCGCTCCGGCGAGGCTGTCAAAAGTGTCGTCGATGCGGGGTATGGGGAAGGCGTCGCCGAGCGTGACTGCGTTCAATTTACGGTAATCGACGCAGAACCGGGTTGACCCATCCTTTTTCATTACTAGTACCACCGGGGCTGACCAGGGGCTCGCCGAGGGCTGAATTATGTTATCGCGAAGCATGTCCCCAACCGCCTCTTTGATCTGGGTGCGTTCGGGTGCGCCCACTCGGTACGCAGGGAGTTTGATGGGTCGGGCTGCACCGGTGTCAATTTGGTGCTTAACAAGGTCGGTCCGACCCACGTCCGAGTCGTGTTCGCTGAACACGTCGGCATACTCCCGCAGTAACTCGCGCAGCCGATCGGCCTCTCCCCTAGGTAAATCCGCCCATGGTACATGTAACGCGTCGAGCAGGGGAGCGACCTCGGCTCGGGGAGTCGGGCCGACTCGCCAGGCCAGGTCCTGGTCACCCTCAGGACGACCGGTGTCCTCAGCCCAGAGTGCGAACACCGAGTCGTTAGAGTGGCGTGCGTGCAGGGGGTGTACGGTGGCTATCGGGGTGCGCCGTCGCAGTATCGCTGGGGTACTGTGGGGGTTAAACATCCGCATAAACAATCGGTCCCCATCTGCGTTTACCAACGTGGCGGATCCCACGATCCCATACCGTTTTGCCAACTCCGGGTGAGGAGTTAGCATTACCTCCCCTGATGGTCGGAGCGCGGGGTCGGTGGGGGATGTTGCCACCGGCACCAGCATCTCGGTGAGCGGCCCGATGGTGACTGCTGTCGCCAGGATAGCGGCCACAGGTGTGAAGCGGGGGCGCGTCGGTTCTCGTCCCAGGAACGGTATCCGCTCGCCGTTGCTCTCCATGGTGGCGCATCGCTGGCGGGGTTGCACGTTGAGTCCCAGCTTTTCTAAGAGGTCGGTACCTGCAATACACTCGTGACACAACGCACTCGACACGTAGAACTTCTGGGTGCACACCTGGCTGCTTATGCGGACCTCTAGGGTGGCTCTCCCCAGCAACCCCATTCCGGCTCTGCTCACTGTGTGCAGCGCGCGGTCCGGGGCCTGCAGGTGACGCACGTCGACCCCGATCGCGCTGCAGTGCGCTGCGCTCACGAGCGAGGCCACCGCCCCCGTGTCCAGCAGGATTCGGGTACGCACTCTGTTTACCTCCCCTTCCACCAGCGACGTGGCCCCCGTGATCCCCGCCACCAGCTCCCGTAGCCAGTCGCCAGGAGTCACCGTTTCTGTGGGCGTTGTTGCTGGAAACTGTGTGGAGATCACTCGCTCGCCATTATTCTCATTATCGTCTATTTGTATCGGGACCACGCGTCGATTGCACCCCTAGTTGGTCCGCTCTCTAGGGGGCGTTGGAGTTTAACCCCCGCATCTGCCTAGCTCGGGTGATTTCAGGACAGTCTCTCACTAAATGCCCTCGGCGATCGCACATATAACATGCCCGAGGAGGGGGGGCGGCTCCGTAGTGGGCCCCCTGCCCACTCCCTCCCCCCCCATTACGCCGCTGTCCACCCTCCGCCTCTAGTCGGGCTACCCTTCCAGATAACCCTCCCACCGTGGCGCGTAGATCCCCCATTTTGGATCGGATGGTCTCAACGGAGGATTGCAGTTTGGTCATATTTTTATTCGTTTCCTCGCGTACTTGGGTTACCTTACCGTCCATTCGGTCTACCCGGCCAGCAATATCTCCCATGCCGGTCTGTAACCCAGCTACCCACCCCGGGGTCGTCTCGCGGGGTCTCTGGGGCTCTCTTGCCCTTCTCCCTATGGGGCTGGCGGGCCCCTCCTCATCCTCCTCCTCGTCAGGGATCAGGCTCGCCACGGTGCACTCCTGTCCCGACCCTCGGAGCTGCGCTCGTTCGCTGGAGAGCTCCTCACACTCCAGTGCTTGCTCGACTAGGGTATCGAAAGTGAGGCCTGCACTACTCTTTTTGGGCTGCCACCACGCGGTGCGAGCTAGGTACCTGAGTAGCTTGTCTGCAGCTAGCGCGTCAATGACCTCCTTCACGAACTCTGGACGGGCGATCCGGGTAAGTGATCGCACGTCCTCGGCATAGTCTCGGAAGTCTTCGCCAGGTTGGCGTCGGCACGCCTCTAAGGCGGTCTTTGCCCATATCGCGTTGGGCGTGCCGAAACGCAGGTCTAATCTACACATTAGTTCTTCTAGTTGGGTTTGCGCGCTTTCGGGTAGTGCCTCTACAAAGTCGGCTGCCCGCCCATCTAAGTTCAACGTAAGCTGTCGTACCACCTGCGCGTCCGACCAGCCAATAATCTCTTTAGCCCATATGATATTGCGGGAAAACGCTTTCCATGTAGGGGTCCCCTGGCCGGTGAACACATGCCTTACCTTTGCGTGGAGTAACGCGCCACCTTCCCGTGAAGATGTGAGGGTTCGTACGACTTCTGACACCAAATTGTCGGGGTCGCTGGCCCCCGAAGTCCCTCCGTGCTCCGGGCGTATGGCAGGGGCTCCGCTGTGCGCCGACCCCTCGCTGCTCTGCGAGTAGCTGCTGCCGTCGCTGGGCTCATCGCCCGATGGCTCCCCTCCCTGGTCCGTCCCTCCGCGAGCTCGTGTGAGAGGCATAGCTCGTTCACCTACAAACGCTGCGTTGTCTCTCCCACGGATCACGCGCTTCTTACTCCCTGTTAGATGCCCACGGCGGTTCGTTGATCCCGTACTTGCAGCGTGCCTCGATGCGTCTCACGGACGTTCGGGTCGCTGGACTAGAGAGCGTCCTGTCGCCTGGCGCTGGAGAGAAGAGAGTGATTTCCCCTTTGCGCCCCCTATTTATCCTCCCTACCTCAAAAGGATGCTGCGCTGAACAATGGGCTCGCGCACCTCGAGCACGCGCACGGCGGTTCCGGGCACTTTTGATATGCTAATCAGTGAGCGGCGTGCGCGGCGTAAATCCTAATTAATCCCTTACCCTTCCTAACAATGGGGCCTGCGCGCTCAAGCGTAATGATCCCAACCCTCCATGACTATGCGCAAGAGCCCCTGCGGTCCCGCTATTCATGCTGTCCCCTCCCTCCCCTGCTTGCCCCGTTGACCCGTGGGGGTGTGTGTGGGGGGAAATGCGCCTCAACCGCGGTGGCCGAATGCGCCACGCCTGCGACCACACCATATTAAGGCCGGTCGCAGCGCCGCGGCGCAACGTAGCACGGGGGAGGTCATCCAATTCCCTGATCGCCGGAAACCATGAGAGTTAATCCCGATAAGGGTTTCTTGGATAAAAACCGGTCGGCCAGGTGACTTCCCCTCGGAGCTCTATGAGGGGGGGGGGAAATGCGTGCGGGTGTGTTCATGTGAGGTGAGGGGGATGGGGCGCCTGCCGAACGGCTTCGTGGCGGCGGCATCACAGTGGCGAGGGGCTGGGTGGGGAGGGTGGGGCTGGGTGGGGATGGGAGGGTGGGGAAGGGCTGGGTGTGGAGGGTGGGGAGGGGCTGGGTGGGGGGTGGGAGGGGTGGGGCTGGGTGGGGAGCGGCTGGTCACCCCGTGGTGCCCCTATAAAACTCAACGTTTAATCTACTCACGCCGGCTTGTGCCCGCCCTCACAGTCGGGCATATTTACGGAATACACCACGTCGCCGTTGACCCTGGCCATTGACCGTGCAACCCAACGTTCCTACCAGCTCCATCCGCAGGAATGTGTTATGAGCGGCTGAACACGAAGCTTCACAGTCTGTTGTCGTATAGCCAGGGCCGGATTAAGGTTCTTGTAGGCCCTGGGCACTTTTATTTCGTAGGCCTTCAGTGATAACTTTCGACAGCTGCTACCGCTGCCCATGTCACGACTACCGTCAATGCCACTCGCTTGGTTCACGCGTGGCACAACAACAACGTCTTTTGCATTCCCTTGCACCGCTCTCTATTGAGAATGAGATTGTGCGAATTTTTTTGAAGATATTAATGATAATTTTTCAATGAAAGAATCTCGAAAAGTTCATCTCCGGTGTTAATTTCGCTCATCTTATGAACAAAAAAAACATTGACATGACTCTGCCTCTTTGTATATACATACACTGTGCTTATCCTTGTGTAATTAAGGACTCTTGCACTGGGTCTGTCTCCGTTGTCCTTTATTGGTTCGTAGAACTTTGCCCGCACGGCGTCTCGCTCAGAGTCTCCTCTGTCTCCCGCTCGGCAACCCCACTGCTGCCGTCGCTCCTGCAGACTTGTTGCTGCTCACTATGCAGCCCCGCTGCTGGCTCGTTACTCAGCCTCTCTGCCTCCGACCTGCAGCCCCACGGCTGCTCACTATGCAGCTCCGCTGCTGGCTCTCCGTCTCCTCCGTGCCCGGACACCGCTGGCCAACGGTGCCGAGTCCCGACCTGTGGCGATCACGCCACTTTTCTCCTCCTGCCCTGCGTGGCCTCCTCGTGTCTTTATTCCCACACTCTCCTCCAGCCCTTCCGGTTCCTGTCCTTAAAAGCTCTCCCTCTCCCCACGTGACCCTAACTCCTCCCACCTGTTACATCACATCCCGCGAGCCCGTTTACGCTCGCATTACACCACACTCCCCCGTAGAGAAAATTCCAGGCGTCCTCGGCTGAAACAGAACAAGTAATGCGAGCGACCACCAACCATCAGCCGTGACCGGACAACGAAGAATACAACGATAATAACAATAACAACAAGAACGAGAACAACAATCAATGAAAAGAAAGAGATTTCGAACGCGTGCGGGTCGCCGGCCTGTCCCGGACGAGCGGCGGCCCCCCTGCAGACCAAGAACGCGACGGGGTTTTAGGAGCGACAGGATCAAAGTCGCCTGTCGCTATTGGAGGCCCGCCAACGCCAAGGTCCCGTTCCCCCGAAGGACCAGAGTCCGGGGTGTCCCGCAACCATGTCTGTGGTGGGGTTGGAGGGGCGGCGGGCTCAGGTGTCCCCGCAGCCGTGGTAGGCCCACCCAGAGCAGAGTCCGCTGCCTCCTGCAGTGTCACGGCCGGTTTGTCTGTAGAAGGCACGACAGGCGCTCTTACAGGGTCAACAGGCACAGGCAAGGGTGCGTCGGCAGCAACAGACACCGGCAAGGCAACATCAGGAGATGACGCATCCATCCGAGGGGCCACGTATGGTTTCAACCGAGACGTATGGACGTACCAGCGCCGAGAACCGAACCAAACGCGCGCGGACTGCGGGTTAGGAACCTCAATGAGCCTAACAGGCCCCTGCCATGGTTTATGCAATTTAGGGGAGGTTCCTGCTCGCACCTGCGGGCAATGCAGCCAAGCCATGTCCCCCACCTTCCAGGGGCATTTCCCCTTCGAGCGTCGAGTGCAACGTTCGTTTTGGGCCTGGGTTTTGGCAGTAGCCACTCGGGCCCCCTCCCGCGCCTCAGCGACGCGGCGAACGGCGTCCTGAATGTAGTCGGGGAGAGGCTTAGTAGGCCCTCTCACTCCCGTTCCCAACTGCACATCCATTGGCGGCACGTTTTCGCGACCGTACATGAGAAAAAATGGAGAATATCCTGTGGACGCGTGAGGCGTCATCCGGTATGCCGAGAGTACCGCAGGGATGTGCAAATCCCAGTCAGCTTGCTTCTCATTAACCGTGTGACACAGCATGGCTGACAGCGTCCGATTTAGTCGTTCCACCATGCCATCCGTCTGCGGGTGGTAGGGGGATGTCCGGATCTTTTTGGTCCCCAGAGCAGCGCACACCTCCCCCAACAATTTAGAAGAAAAATTCTGGCCCTGATCAGTGAGCAACCTCTCCGGCGCCCCTTTGTCCATGACATATCCAAATACAAAGGCGTCCGTAATGGACGCCGCCGACTGGTCGGGCAAGGGCCAGGCCATCGGCCAGCGGGAGAGATACTCCACCCCAACTAGCAAGTATTTATTACCCTTAGCAGATGGCGGGAAGGGTCCCAAAATATCCAACGCCACCAACTCGTTAACTCGAGACACCTGTATAGACTGTATCGGCGGCACATATGGGTGTTTAGGCAGCTTCCGCTGGGCACACTCGGGACACACGCGAACGTGCCTGACGACATCCGTCGTCATGCTGTGCCAGAAGTAGTCTCGCTGCAACGTCAACAAGGTTTTCTGCACCCCCAGGTGTAATAGCGTGTCGCAATGCAGAGTCCTAATCAATTCGTACCGTAACGACGACAGTACAACCAGACGCCAGCGATCATGTAACCCCTCCCTCCACATCAGCAGTCCGTCGCGGAGAGCGGCCCCCGGCGTCCCTCCGGAAACCAGTCCCCCCCCCTCCCTTTGCAGCCCGACTCCGCAGGGTCCCCAACGAGTCGTCAAGCATTTGTTCACGAATCCACACTGCTCGTGGAAGGTTCAGAACCCCATCGGCCGGTCCGGGCACACTGGAGCCTCAGGCACCTCGACCGCTAACGCAATAGGCCGAGGGGGCTGCTGGGTCGGCGTACACCTATGCGTACCCGACGCGCAAGCACAAGGGGATCCTTGCGGTAACCTGGAGAGCGCGTCCGCATTCGCGTGACGTGCCCCCTTCCGATGCTGAATTTGGAAGGAAAACTCCTGCAGAGTGTCCAACCATCGTGCCAGCTGGCCAGATGGTTGGTCTACCCTCAGAGCATATTGTAAAGCCGCATGATCCGTGCGCACAATAAACGAACGGCTGTAGAGATACGGCCGAAATTGGCGGAGAAAATAGACAATGGCCAAAAGTTCGCGGCGAGTGACGCAGTAGCGGGTTTCTGCGGGGGACAAGACGCGGCTACCGTACGCCACCACGCGTTCCACACCGCCTTTGGACTGCGACAGAATGGCCCCAATGCCCGTGTCACTCGCGTCCGTGTCCAGAATGAAAGGGTGATCAAAATCGGGATAGTCCAATGTTGGCGCCGTCGCCAAACGATCGCGCAGGCCCTTAAATGCCGCCTCCTCTGGCGATCCCCAACTGAATTTCCGTCCTTTACCCATAAGGAGGTGCAGAGGCCTAGCGATCGTAGCAAAATTGGGAACGAACCTACGGTAATATGAGGCAAACCCCAAGAAGCGACGCACATCTCCCACCGTGGCCGGGGTTGGCCAGTTGCGGACGCACGCCATCTTCTCCGGATCCGTGGCAACCCGGTCGGCACTGACTATATGTCCAAAATAGCGCATGGACTGTTGCAATAGGTGACATTTCTTAGGTTTAAATTTCAGATTGGCGGAGCGCATCCTGGCGAACACCGCCTCCAGTCTCTGTAGATGTTTGTCAAATGTGCGGCTAAAGACGATGATATCGTCTAAATATATCAGACATGTCTCCCACTGCAACCCCGTTAATACCAGCTCCATCAACCTCTGAAATGTGGCGGGGGCAGCATTCAACCCCATCTGAAGACAATTAAATTGAAATAGGCCCTGCGGCGTACTGAAAGCAGTCTTTTCCCGCGAGGACTCATCGAGGGGAAGCTGCCAGAATCCCGAAGAGAGATCCAGCGTCAAAAAGAACTTCGCCCCCGACAAGGCATCGAGGGAATCATCCATACGCGGCAGGGTGTACGCATCCGCCACGGACACTTTGTTTAATTTGCGAAAATCGACGCAAAATCGCAATTTGCCGTCTTACTTTTTGACCAAGACTACAGGTGCGCCCCATGGGCTGTTAGATGGAGATATTATGTCCGCAGCCAGCATGTCATCCACTGCTCCACGAACATGGTCTCGCTCCGCCGGGCTCATCCGATGCGAGTTCAAGCGAATCGGAGCAGCGTCCCCCGTGCCAATATGATGGGAAAGCAGGGAGGTGCGTCCCAAGTCCAAATAGTCGGAGCTAAACACATCGGAATAACTCAACAATAGCGCGCGAAGCGCGGATCGCTATTCCCCGGTCAGGGATGTATTTTCCTCGCACAATTCGGCGACCCAGCGCTCATCTTGGCCCGTAGGGCCCGAAACTCCGCCAACCACATCAAGGCGGCCCAGATCGTCCTGGGCCGTGAACGCTGTTGTGGCATGGGCCACGACCGTTCCGGCCGGCATGCAAACATTCTCCGTACTCCCATTGAGCACTTGCAAAAACGGCTGCTGGTCCGGCCGGATAATAGTTTGCACCCCGACCAGCACCGATCCGCCCGTTATGGTTGCGGACGGCGATAACAAAACCCTAGGCGCTCCTTCCCGACCAGGCACCGGTTTCCGATATCGCAAGGGGATAAGCATCTGTGAACCAGGTGGAATGTCAACAGATACTTCGGACAGCGCCTGCACCTGGCAGACCGGAGCGGGTCGCCCTCAGGGCGACGGCAAAAATGAAATTTTTCGACCCCCCGGTAATTCAATGCAATTTTGATTAACTCTTATTAGAATGGGCATTTTGGCCAGAAAATCAGTTCCCAACAAACACGGAACCGCAAGGGACCTCGAAATCAACACAGTTCCCGAGGCCGACACCCCCCCCGATTGATATTTATTGGCGTCCACCTGGCCCACAATGCCCATATTTCCCCCGTTCGCTGCTACACAGGAATCGTAAACCGGGCGCACTGCATCCGGCGGGATGCCCAACAGATGGAAAATGACATCCGATATAATCGTCGCGGACGCACCGGAGTCCACTAAAATGCGCACGTCGACCCCTTGTATAGAACTCGGCACAGTGGACGAACCAGTAGCGGCCGCAACAACCCGCCGTGCCAATTTACGCCACTGTGTTACCGAGCGACATAGGCCAGCCGGCGGCCTCCCGTTGTTAATGACACCCGGATCGAGCGGCAACGGTGATGAATGAGGTGCCAAGCCTTGCCGGGTGTCTGGTGCGCACTGACTTGCCTGTCCAGGAGGGTCCTTCCGCGGCACGTCTGTGGTCGAGGCCTCCTGCTGAGGCGGCCCCGGGATACGGGCCCAGCAATCCCTGGCGAAGTGGCCTTTGCGACCGCAGCGAAAACACTCGACGTCATTATGACGCACAGCACTCCCCCCATCCCGACGCTCCCGCGTCGGCGGCGCAGATCGCGGCCCCGGCCCTCCGCGGGCAGGCCACTGTGCAGAGGCGGCCGTCAATTCCTGCGGGCACCCCCCCCGTCAGGAACGTACACCGCCTTCTTGGGATCCCAACCCACGGCACCCCCTTCCACGATGGGCCCCCCCGTCCACGCTGTCACCTGCTTCCAACGGCGCAGATTAAACTGGGCATCCAAACACTTCGCAGCAGCCCGTGACGTCAACTTCTCATGGCCGCACACCGGCATAGGGATCCCCAAATCTCTCGACAGCTCAAGCATTTTGCCCAAAATAAGGGGTTCCAATAGGTCAGGCTCCGTCTCAGGGTATGCGGCCATGGCCAATTCCAGGACAGCACCCCTGTATGCCACCGGCGACTCTTCGGGTGCCCGCTGGCGCTGAACGAATCGTCGGTGAGCGTCATCCGGTGGCTCGTACGCATCCGCCATCTCGTCAAAAACCCCTCTCAGTGTCTTCTTCTTCTCGGCCTTGATGGAACGGAAAAATCTGACCGACTCATCGTCGAGAAGAGTTGGCAGAACTTCCAGGGCCTCTGCGTCAGTCCATCTGGTGGAGAGTACCGCCGCCAAAAATCGGCAGGCGAACGCACTCCAGTCGCCTCCAATTGAAAATTCTTTAACTGTTGTCAAGTGACGGCTGCGGGTCCTCGCTCCGCTGTCCTCCGCAGACGGCGCGTCGCGTGGCATGTTCAAGATGGCGTCGCACCGCAACGTGTCAAAGATGGCGGCTTCCCGCCACGGAGGGCGCAAGATGGCGGCTTCCCGCGGTTCTTCTCCCGCCACGCCCAAGATGGCGTCCTCGTGCCGCATGGCTGAGGGCGCTGGCAGCGCAGGCAAGGCCCTGGTCTGTTGTTCACCCCCGGGCCTCCCCGAACCCGTCGCCGGCGTGACGAGGTCGCACAGTTGTGCCAAGACGGTCTTCAAAGTCTCCAGCTGGGCCGCCATCTGTCTCCATCGCTGGTCAGCATCCCCCGGCGCAGGCGGATCCACCGAAGTGGCGATCTCTTGCACCCCCGGGCCGTCACTCGTTCCCGCGTCGATTTCTCCCTCCATCGTTGGCAGCGCCACTGCCTGAGGAAGGTCGTCATCGTCGGAAGATGTAGCAGACGATGGTGCGGGGATATTGTTTCTTCTGAGCTGTTTTGACATGCCGTTTCACTTCTGACACCAGTGTAATAAAGGACTCTTGCACTGGGTCTGTCTCCGTTGTCCTTTATTGGTTCGTACAACTTTGCCCGCACGGCGTCTCGCTCAGAGTCTCCTCCGTCTCCCGCTCGGCAGGCCCACTGCTGCCGTCGCTCCTGCAGACTTGTTGCTGCTCACTATGCAGCCCCGCTGCTGGCTCCTTACTCAGCCTCTCTGCCTCCGACCTGCAGCCCCACGGCTGCTCACTATGCAGCTCCGCTGCTGGCTCTCCGTCTCCTCCGTACCCGGACACCGCTGGCCAACGGTCCCGACCTGTGGCGATCACGCCACTTTCCTCCTCCTGCCCTGCGTGGCCTCCTCCTGTCTTTATTCCCACACTCTCCTCCAGCCCTTCCGGTTCCTGTCCTTAAAAGCTCTCCCTCTCCCCACGTAACCCTAACTCCTCCCACCTGTTACGTCACATCTCACGAGCCCGTTTACGCTCGCATTACACTTGTATAGCGTCGGAAATGCACATCGTATACCGTCCGTATATACACTTACCTGCAGTTACGGGCACACGCCCATAGGGGGTGCCACCCTGAGCTGGGGAAGGTCAGGGAGAGCCAGACCATTGAGGGGCCGGGTTCTCCCCCCCACCCAGACCCCAGGTGAGGGGTTGGGGGGTTCTTCCAGAGTCCCCTGGAAGGTTCCGGAGAGGGGGCGGTACCGGGGGCGGGGAGTCCCCGGGAGGTGGATAAAAGGGGCACCTCAAGCACAGCTCTGGGCAGTGTTCTGAAGACGAAGAAAGACCAGCCTAGCTCGGACCCTGGGACCCGACGTCCTTGTAAGGGCCGGGGCCGAGCGCAGACCAGTGGTCAAGACCCGTACCTTGGCTGGGTCGGGTCAGTTCGGGCACAGATAGCCGGAGGGCTCAGGGCCCGGTTAACCCAGTGTGAGGCCACGCTAGCCATAGATAGTGGGAGTTAAGGGGAGTCTTGTTATTAAAGTTTATAAATAAACCGTGTTGCATCTAAGACGGCGTCTCCAGTCTCCGTGGAACCCACTACACTTGCTATATATATTTATTCAAGAAAGTATCTTGCTTAAAAAAAATCATCCAAACAGCACCTTAAAGCACGGCCAACATTTTTTTCGAAGGCCCTTTAAGTTTTCCGTAGGCCCTGGACACAGTGGCGACTTGTTGCCGCTTGGCCTGCGTTTTGGCGGCAACCCAGTCCTGAGGACGATCGATAAAAAAAATTGCCTGCCTCGAACCCAAAACAAACCACCGATCAATATTTACCTCAGTAGACTCAAACTTAGCGACAGGGTCGATTAAAGACTGACAAAACAGATTTATATTTTTTGTTATTTTAGACTTTTATGAGAACCGGTTTGTGAAGCTGCATCAGTGTGCAGTATCGCCTGCACGTCCATTTGTATCCTCGTGTCTGTATGTTTCTGTACGTATGCGTGTTCGTGTCTGTATATTTCTGTGTGCATTAGGTTTTTAATGTATTGCACTGTGTACAGTATTGTGCGGTACAGCCAAGTGTGACTTACTGTATAGTGTGTAGTAGCATGGTGTACTGTTTGTATAGCTTGGCGTAATAAAGGGCGTACAGTGGCTGTGTGTATGATACAGGTTGCGTGTAGGCCTTGATACTTGGCGATACAGGCTGTTTGTGTAAGTGTTGCAAGCTGTGTGTGTGGGGGGTTGTGTGTATAGCTAGGTTAGTGTGTGCGCAAAGGGCTGGTAACCCCTCGACCTGGCACTTCTACAAAGCAGCACGGTAGAAACATCGACATAATCTCGTGCTGGAGACCCCAGGGGACAGGCATTTAAGACACCTTCTGGTCAAACTCCATCTGGCAGGGCCAGACTGAACCCCTTCCGACTCTCGTTGCTTAAGAGAGGCTGCCACTCCTCTGTTGGGAGATGGACCGGTACCGCCTGGCTCACTGTGGAATACAGGAGGCCCGGTGGACCGGTTCTGGCTCTAGTCATCATGAGGGGTGGACAGTTCCCCACTCGGGGCAGGAAACTGCCAAACAACTTGGAGTGGCACTTCTTTTGAACAAAAGACTCGAGTGTGGTCACCATCGAACAAAAAGATCACGACATCGTGCACTTTCAGATGCGCTTCTGTCGCCGTCTGGAATGGTCTTCCTTCCGACATTAGGAAGTCATTGGAACTATGTACTTTTAAATCTAGATGGAAAACTACACTTTTTGGAACTGCTTTTAGTGTTTATTTTATTGTCCTTCCCCCGCACCTCTGATCAGCACAGTTGGCTACGTACGGTACGAAAAGAGGTTCAACATACATGCATAGTTATACGGTGCACATACAGTATGCATATATTAAGTGACACTAATAGGCTCAATGTGAGATTTAGCAATTTTATTAAACCAGTTTGCGAACTGTGGATTTCCCGGTTGGTCTGTGTGTTGAGTTTGCACAGTAGTGCATGGCGGAAGCTTTAAGAGAAGAAATTCCTCGACACGCAGACCCGTCCGGAAAAAAACAACCCGGAAAAGCATTTGGGATTAAAATCAGCTACGAAAACCTACGGCGTTAATTTTTTTTGCAAACAATGAAATAATACAACCCCAAAAAGCGCAACATCTCCGAAGGCACTGACGTCAATTTGCTTTGAACAAGTGCGAGCTCAGGGGTCGGCAACCTGCAACTCCGGAGCCGCATGCGGTTCTTCAAGGACTGCTGTGCGGCTCGTGAAATATTTAGTTTTTTTTTTTTACCAAATTGGGAAAAAAATGGCCCTTATTATTTTGGTTACCGACCCCTGTGCCATCGCTGGTCGAGTTACTGCAAAATAATGCAATATAACAGCGCGTACATTCGTTATCGGCATCTGCGCCATTTGCATAGCCACCACGAAGGCGCCCACGTTTTACGGATGGGTAAAGTTTGCCAGTACGGGGGGTGATGTTGCTCTGCGGTTTCACCAAATAACGTAAATGTGCAGCTAAATTAGTAAAAATGTGCCCATTACGCATGGCCTGGCTCTGTTCCGAACAAAAACACCACCAAGGGGTCTTTAAGGCACCCTGTGAAGCAGCTGGCCATGTACTTTTCAGTTATTTCACATTTTTTGGCTGTTTTGCTATTCCAGTCCTCTGTAGCCATGATACCATTTCCCTCAACACAGCACAGAAAGTGTGAGATTAACAACACCACACTCCCGCATGCCAACAAGCCCTTTTTCTTAACGTCATAAAATGTGCATTTTAAACACTAGGCAAGCAACACTTCAATAAAGCACACCGAGCTATGTAGCTCTTTTTCAGAAGCAACTTGGCAACAAATAATAGCTCAACAAAGTGGTTTACATCATGGGACCTCCTTTGCCAGTACCAAAATATACTAATAGGATTTTTCCCCTTTTTTTCTGGCAACAAAACTGACACCTTTTGCAGGGAATCATGCTTACATTAACTACAATACTTGCAGTCAAATGCAAACAAAAAACAATACTCTGATAATTTATGCATTGTCTTTGACACGGATTGGTCCACACCAGAGATAACTTTCTTTAGAGCCGGCAGCCCGTTACCTGCCCGGGTCATGCTGTGTAGTATTCCCCGAGTGTTAGTGAGATTAGGAACGGTGATCACCACCCTGCGTATAATGCTCCAGTTGGTTGTTATGCGTTAATAAAGTGTTGCCTCCAAGTTGAGTGTGCGCTTCAGTCAAACCCACTATAATCTGACTGGTACTCATTTTCTCACTTCTCTCAACTTACTTTTCTTCTTTTCTGAAGCAGCCCAAAAACTGACGAATGTCACTGCCACCCTTCCAATTGCTCATGATGACACTCACTGTGAATGGAAGCTGAATGTTATAAAACTGCTTGCACTTTAATCAAAGAAACACATAAGCAAGTATAGCTATACACTATACTATACGAATATGCAATAAATGAAAGCTACTGTCTACAAATGTATATTACACATGCAGCGAAACATACATGATTGACACTTTACTCCGACTTCACATGGGCTTTCTGACAAATATAGCGTAATAAAGACATTCACGTTAGTTGAATACGCCCGTGAGCGCCATTGTTGGTCGTTGGGTGAATGTGTGGCTAATCAACTTTCCAAGTAATTTACTTAACTATGATAGCTGACGTTAGTGATGGTTGATTGGCAATCGGACATTGGCCCGTTTTCACTAAAAACGTTTGTTTCCACTCGATAGTGATGTAGCCTATGTAACACTCATTACATTCTAGTTTTCCACTTTTTAATACATTTTAAAGGAATGAAATGGAGAGACAGTACAGTGTTTGACATTGATTGTACCTACCCACAGCAGTCGAGAATCGGCTTCAATATATTGGGGGGGATATTTTTAGCATATTTGAATATTGGGGGGGATGTGTTCCCTCCAAAATATATTTTAATTACGGCCTTTACGCTGTACGACCACAACGAACACGCATCGGCGAGTTTACCCGACCCCCCCACCTCCCGTACGCCGGCTCTACACCGCAGTTCCTGGTCCCGTGACGCGTCACACAAAATCGGGCAGCTGGTCGTAGTTGAACATGTTGTTGGCGGTGTCCGACCAGGCGGCGTGCCGCGCGCCATCCATCTCCGTGGCGACCGCGTTGCCGGCCTGCAGGCTGTGGTGCTCCCCGCCAATTTGCTCGCCGCACTCGGGGCACGTTCCTTTCTCCATGGCGCCGCCACACTCACCGATAGCGTACACGTGGCCGCGGGGGCACTTGTACCAGTGGCCTGGCTTCAGGCCGATGGCCTTCACGATGGACGCGCGCTCCGAGTCCGAGATGCCGAGGCCGCTCTTGGGCAGCTTCTCCTGGAGGCTCTCGGCGAGCCGGCGCACCTCCTTCTCCTGCTCGGGCCCGAACCTCCGCTTGTTCGTGAGAGCTAGGCGTGCGCACAGCAGAGGGATGGAATGATCGGGCACTCCGGTTAGATCGCTCACGTAGGCGTTTGCGGTTGTGCTGTATGACATATCTCCGGGGTCCTCCGGTATTTCCTTCTGCATTTAGAATCAGCGTGCATGTAGATTATTTGGCTGCTATACATTTCGACGCGATAAGCCACTTCGTTGAGGTATAATTTATGATGGCCAGGTCGCTTCGGAAAAAGAGCTATAGAGCTCAGTCGGGCTTACCTGATGAAATAAAAAATGTAGTCAAAATATATTGGTCCGACCTGCTGGGAACTTCATCGGCAACTGAAGTGAAGAAGCTCCCGGCACGCGGAGCAAAGCGTCAGACATCACCACAACACACGGTACAGCTCTGCATTTCATTCGCAGAGCTGGAATGTAGCCAAATTAACTCGCAAAACCAAACATGTGATTAGCTCTTTTTGACGACAGTAAGAGAAGGTGATGATGATGGCGATGACAACAACAAAGGACGATTATAACAATTGAATTGGAAACACGCTCACTTTTCATGATCTCTTCGCTGATCGCAATTGCTGCGTCGGACACCTTGGCCACACTACTGGCGACGCTCATGCCCGCCTGCACCTTGATGAGGAAGCTCAGACGCAGCGTCTCTGTCTGCAGGTCCTGCAGCTGCTGCTCCGTCAGCCCGGCCATCTGCTGCTCGCACATCCACTCCACCAGCTTGTCGAGGGCATCCTTGACTACCTCCGTCCTCTCTGTACTGATCTTCGACAGCTCCGGCCTCAGCTTGGCGATGTCCGCCAGTAGCGTGGCTTTGTTCTCCAGAGTGTTCACCTGCAGGAGGTTTAGCTCTCCCGCCAGCAGCGCACTCAGAAAATTCGTCGGGATATTCCACTCGGACACCGTCGTCCTGTCCCTGAGGAGCAGGTAGCGGAAGTTGAGCATCGCGCGCAGCGGCGACGCGGGCAGCGGTTTGGGGTTCACCTTCGCAAGGATCTCCCGCACGCGGTTCTTCGCCTGCGCGATCTCCTCGTCGCTGCCCCACAGCTTGCGCTTCACGGCCTCGATGTCCCCGAGCGTGCGCTTGATGATGTTGCCGTAGCGCAGGTTCCGCCGGATCGGCGTCTTGCACTTGGGGCACTCCTTGAGCTTCACGACAACGGGCGTCTCTCCGCCGTCGTCCGCGCCCCCGCCGCCGCCGTCGTCGCTGGTCTCCATCCACCGGTCGAGTCCCGTGCCCTCGACGAGGTGCTCGCAGTCCTCCAGCTCGACGAAGCGCGCGGACGGCTCGTCCTCGTTCCCGAAGAATATCTCAGTGACCTCGGCGGCGTGGCAAATGCGGCACTTGGAGGGGCACGGCTCCCCGCAGTAGCCCACGCACGCGTGGCCGCACGGCAGGCGGCGGCGGCAAGGCTTGTCGCAGCGCGGGCGGTCGCATTCCTCGTAGCACAGTCGCCGGCAAATGTGGTGCTCGCAGCGCCACTCGCACGGTTCGGCACACGGCATGCACGGCTGGCCGCACGGCCGCGCGCACGCGCTGTGCACGCAGCGGTTACGGCAGCGCAGCGCGCACGGGGGGCAGCCACGCGCCGCGCATGGCGCGGTGCACTGGTGCGAGCAGGGCAGCGAGCGCTCGCACGCTTCCCCGCACGCTGCATGCCACCGCCCGTTCTTGCACCACCGGCAGTTCCCGTGGCACGCGTGGCCACAAGCCAGCGCCGTCTGGCAGCGTGCCTGGCACGGCCTAGGCTCGTGCCTGCGACCGCACGGCACGTCACACTCGTGCCCGCACGCCTGCCTCTCTTTCACCAGCACCGCGCACGAGGCTGGGCAATCCTGGCCGCAGGGACGGGGGCATGCGTGGCCGCACGCCTGCGGCTTTGGGCACGGCACCCGGCAGGAGAAGCGCGCTGTGTCTACGTGACACTGCATCATCTGCTCGTGCCCGCACGCCGCCATCGTCTTGGCCACGAGCTCCGTGCACTTCCCGCACTGTTCGTGGCAAACCTTGCGGCACCGGTGCCCGAGCTCGCAGATCGTGCGGCTGCACGGCTTCTGGCACTCGAACTTCTTGTGCTCGGGGTCCTCCGCGTGGCAGCTGCGTGTGCACACGTGCCCGCAGTCCAGCCGGAACTCGCACAGCAGCTCGCATCCACCCTCGGGTGCCCGTGCAAAGTCCTTGGCGGTCACCACCGCTGCCTCGCGCTCCGGGTGGTTTTGGCAGCGCAGCATGAGCGCGGGGCCGATGCGCCCGCCGGCGCGCAGCTCGCCGATCACGCTTTTCCAGAGGGGCACCGCCGACAGCATCGTTGCGTCGCCCACGATGAAGAAGCCGATGCGCGCGCGCGACAGCGCCACGCACACGCGGTTGTCGATGTTTAGGAAGCCCGTCTGGCCCAGGGCGTTGCTGCGCACGAGGGACAACAGCACCAGGTCGTTCTCCTCGCCCTGGTACTTGTCCACGACGCACACGCGCACGCCGCCGTAGCGATCGCGCGGCAAGCGCTTGCGCAGCGCCAGCAGCTGGCCCGTGTAGGTGGTGAGCACGGTGATGCGCTCCTGCGCATAGCCCTGCAGCAGAAGGTGCTTGCAGAGCGCGACCACGAAGTCCGCCTCGTGCAGGTTCTGCCGGCTCTTGGTGTCCTTCACCTCCACCTCCGCGTGAGAGTGCTGCACGAAGTACAGGTTCGTGGCGACGCCCTGCCAATACATTATTTTGATTACTTTTCTGCATAAATTTTAATGATTTGTGTACCTTTCCTATACTTTGCACTCATGCCGTGTTTTTGCATTGTTTGTTATACAATTCTGGCCCAATGTCCCTTACTGGACATCTGTGAAAAAAGAGCTTTAGAGCTGATCGGATTCCTCCAGTATAAATACAATATTCTTATTCTCAACAGCGTCAGCAACGTTAGCGATGGACGCAAAACGAATGGAGATGGCCACAGCCACCCACCGGAAAACCGAAGTGCCACCGTTATGAGACGACCGAGGCTGAGCGACGACACAGTCCCAAGTTTTCGTGACGTCATTCTAGACTGCAGTGCAGCCGAGCAAGACCACACACACGTGGTAACTGGCCGTGTGTGTATGCGGTAACTGGCCGTGTGTGTATACGGCTTAACTCGGCTCTGAGGGGTGGGGGATGTAAAGGTACTGTGCAACTCGGATTTCGCGCATGCGCCGCCATCTTCTCAGTCCCATCGTGTTCTCTCGCGTGCGTAGCTACGAGTTCTCGTTTTAATCGGCACAGACTTTATCGCATAATATCATCGCAACACTTCAACACGACTCATCCACTCCTCAAGGTAAGAGTATAAAATGATAGGTTAAGGAATTTTTTTTAAACTGCTGTTTAAGAGTCTGCCTTTTTTTACACTAAGAATGGTTTTCTGTTCGAGTTATTGCTTTAAAATGTCATAAAACGATTTAAAGTGTACAGGGCTGCTTTGAAACACTCATAAAAATGGTTTTCAAATAAGTGTTTTTTTACTCAGAATTGGTTATAAATGTGTGTACATTATGTGTAGTGCAGGCAGTGTACATGTGCAGTCCGTATTTTGGTTGCTTTTGCTATGGGGGGAAATTCCCCGTGATTCGTCGTTTCGTTATAAGTTGCAACTTTCTGGTCCCTAACCCCAACGTATATCGGGGACCCCCTGTGTATAGCTCAGCAGGCCCTTACCTGGAAAAAAAAAAGTTTTATAGTTTCGTAGTAAACGGAAAGCCAGTGGAGTCGAAAGAGAAAAGGCAAAGTGGGGGGGGGGGGGGGGGGGGGGGGGGGGGGCTGGAGCCCCTCGTCGCCCCCCTCTGTCTTCCCAACGATGCCCGATTACTTTTCAGCCCCCCAGCTTTCTGTCGTCCCCCAACTTCGAATAGGACCTATCCCAACCCCTCCTTATCAATGCCTATTGTTTTACTGCATCAAAACTACACCACCACTTACAATAACCCCATTTTTTCTTTCAAATTATTATCATAGCTGTGTACAATTGTATAATTGCTGTAAAGCGCCTTATTAAAAATACTATATGAATCCCATTAGATTATAAGTAGATAAGATCATAAAACATGATATTGGCAAAAGGGGCCCATCGATATAACTGCTCGACCCGAGCTACAAATGCTCTGACACTGGCAATGTCTCCGACTCGTCGCCTTTTGGTGTCTTCTTGTCTGACACTGCAATGTCTCCGACTCTTCGCCTTTTGGTGTCTTCTTGTCTGACACTGGCAATGTCTCCGTACTCTTCGCCTTTTGGTGTCTTCTTGTCTGACACTGGTGGTGAGACTAGGCCATAAAGAAGGCTGTTGTCTCTGGTATAGGCCAATCAGTTTTGAAGACAATGCATCACACATTATCAGAGAATGTTTCTTTGCATGTTTTGTCACAAGTACGTGTGGTGAATGCATACTTGATTCCTTGCAAAAGGTTTCTATTTGGTGTTTTTACACCTGAACGCCTCCTGTTTTATTGGCAGAAAGTGCAAAAACCTCTTCTTAGTTTTCGTTCAAACAACACGTGCTGCTCAAATGAACCCGACAGGGTCCTGTTACGCACGCCTCTCCCGAGCCATGGACGCATTTATCTCCCCATAATACATCTCTACTTTCATCTCATAATCCGTCTCTACTTTTGTCTCATAATCCGTCTCCACTTCTCAACACGTCCGGCATCGGTGGATTCGAGGCGCAAGACGTTCGGTGGAGCTCGCAAAGCGCAACCACGGCGCCTTCCTCCGCGACGACCCCCTCTGTAAGAACGATGGAGACTTCCAGCTCGCGTTGTTGTTCATCGACTCTTCATCTACATTCCGGATTCGAGTGCGGGCCCCGGGGCATCTCTCCCCCCAGCACACGGCCCTCACCTTCACGTTCTCGTACTCCAGGACGGACGGGTGGTTCTCCAGACGATCGTAAATGTGCGGCACCAGCAGCTTCGCGATCTCCGGCCGCATGCGGTGCTGCGTGTGCACGCGTGCGTGAGAGTGCAGAAAATACAGAGTCTCGTTACGCACAGCTATCCCTTGCTAAGGACACTTTTCTCTCGGTTGGATCTCACTCGCGTCTGAAATGTGGGGCCGACATTGGGGTAATGTTGGGCCGACATTGGGGTAATGTTTGGCCAACGTTGGGGTAATGTTGGTCCGACATTGCTTTCAACTACCACGCCCCAAACCACACCCCAACGTTGTACGTTTACTGGGTGATGATATCCCACTGTGCTAACCCTGGAAACATTGAAGGCAAGAGTTAAGGGCGCAGCTCTGCAATTGCCCGCTCACACCACTGCTGGCAAAAACACTTCCACTGGAGGGAACTCTAGAGGGTATCTTGGTCTACTCTTCCAAACTGCCCAGATGTCTTGGAAGAGGTGGGAGTACCCACATTTTACCCCACCATGATAGGAAACCTGCCGATTGACTAACTGCGACGCCCCCATCTGACAAAACAAACCTCGCCACGTTCGTCAATAACGCAGTTTGTGGCCTAACAAATAAAAATATATAAATGGGGACGTTTCAGGCCATGGCCCTTCTACCCAACACATAGAGAGGCCAGAGAGGTAATTCCTTCAACTCGGTGGACAGAGGTGGTGGGTGGTGCGTGGTGCGGTGGATTTATGGAACTGGCGCCGTTGTTTCAATTGCCACGCCGGTGACCTCTGGATTCCAAATTCAGCGTGTGAAGGAGGCGGCAACGACGGCGAGTGGCTCTCACGGTGGCGAGATGTTATCTGCCTCACCTGGTATGCAGGAGTTCGTGGGTTCGATTCCGACCCTGATGCCTACTGTATATTTGGAGTTTGTGTGGCTCTCTCACTGTGGGTGGCATGGACTTTTTCTCTGGGTCCTCCAGTTTTTCCCTCCCACATTTAGAAGCAACAGGCTTTCACATTATCTGGCTGCTATAAATTTCCACATGAGAATGTTGTATCCTAACCCTTCTTCCAAAATTGAGATTAATAATATTTGATGATTTTTATATATTATCTTTTTACTTGTTTTTTTAATGAATGAAACACACCAAAAGCGCAGCAAACTGCAAAACACCAGGTGTTGTTAAGTAATGAACTGGAGGAGGGCTAGGATGGCAGAATTTGCAACCTTGCTTCAAGGAAAGATAAGGCCTGATGAACGGGCACATGTCACCCGTGCAGGCGGCAGAGACAGTGGGAGTGTCAGCCAGACATAGTTAAGGCAAAAAGCCCAACTATCCTGCATGGTTTTAAAGTAACGTCAAAATTCGAAATTCAACAACAGAGTAGGCTAAATTATCGATCCTCGCGCTCGCTCAAATTGGAGACCAGGCTGCGAGCTACATAAATGAACCATTGCCCATTTGCTAATCCAATACTGAATGTTAATATTACTGAAGTCAAAACGAATTCTATGACCTCAGCACATGGGCAAATAATAGGGCAGTGTCGACTCAAAGGCAATGAAAGAAAACAGAGGCGCCTTTGTCTAAATCACAACCACAGAAAGCCAGGAATCATCACTGATTGTGTGTTCAGGGATTCCGAGCTAGTTAGAACACGTGCACAGGGGGGGGGAGCTGATGTAAACAACCCTGCGCGTCTGAATGTGAGGGGGCCTTGGACCTGGAATCAAGAATAACACTCCCAGAGCAGAAGGTTGGACAGGGGGAGAGGTGATTTAAAAGAGTGTTGTATATCTCTCAAGGCGGGCAAGACCCAGCTGAGTAACAAGGCTGCGGGGGTCACCAGAAGTTCGCATTCGCCTAATTAAGACAAAAAGCTCAATTATTCTGTATTGCTATTAAAGTAACGTTAAAGTCGGAATTTAACAACAGGGTAGGCTAAAGTTATTGATATTCACACCCACTCCAATTAAACCAGGCCACAAGTTACGCCTACTGAACCATCACCATTATTAAGTCAATATGAAATGTTATTTCCATACTTCAATACTTTCTATACAACTCGACCCGAAGCATATGACAATCAGAACCTTCCTAAGTCAAAATTGAATCGCACCCAGACAGGAGCGAATAGTCGATATAAGGTTGACGAGGGAAGGAAATTAAGAGCACGGCGAACTGCAAACGTAAGCAAAAAGCCGGGAACAACACCAGCCCAGCAACAGCGAGTGGGGCTTCGACAGGCCATAAAGTAGAATAATAACTCCCGGGGTCAGGGGACACAAGAAGAAGCAGGCAGACAAAAACCAGAACTGACTCCAAGGTTCAACCGCCCTCACACACAAGGAGTGACGGAAATTAATGAGGCCTTGAGTTAACGACGTCAGCTGGACTGCAACAACCACGGCGAGCAGAGATAGGGTGGGGCAAAGACTGCGGGGCTATGGAATGCAACTTCGTGTCAGTAAAGCCCTGACAAACAAGTTAAGTTAAAGACATCACAATACATAATATCGCACATAACATCAATGTTAACGCTATTCACCGTAAACTATATTCCGCTTATATAACCATCCAGGCACCAAGGAATACGAATTCCTAGGATCAAGAAACTTACCCCTTAACCTAAGATATCGGAAATAAATTAATAGTAATAAGTATATGCATGAAAAGACAAAGTAAAACTTATGGAAAAGCCAGGATAACGGGATGAATCACAACCAGGTCGAATATAATACATAATAAAAAAAACGATGTTAAACCCAGGGTCAGAGAGAAAGGGAGATCCCGGCCGTCTTTGTATCCCCGCAGCGCGGGATAGGAGTGTGTATACGCTCGGGGAAACACCTACACTTGAGTCAAGCACCACGATGGGAAACGACAGACCTTAGGTTACATACAGAATCATAACTGTGAAATAGTAAGGGACAAATGTTAACTTAAAACTTTTAACCATTTCTTTGTGCGCCGGGTCGGAGAGAGTGTTGCCCCTCCCTCCAGGTTGTGCAACACGAACAAAGACGCCTATGAGACGATTTGTAACGTCTGTGTTTTGGGTCATGAAGAAGGCCAGACAAGAGATAATATTGCACCCAGACAGAGAGACGACTTCGAGGCAATTTGTAACATCTGATTGTTTGCTCGTGGGTTTTATGGAGGGAGTGTGACAACGAATATACCGTCAGTGATGCACACAAGGACACACGGACATACGGACAGACACATGGACACACCTGCCTACGGACAGATCCTGACACAGCAAAAATCGGAAGAAGCCCCGCCTTGTGGGCGGGATCCAGGGGGAATTTTCGGCATAAAGTAAAGGATCCTGAGCATTGGAAACCAGTGCGACGAGAGGGTCCACTCAGGAGCGCGACCGGGAGAGTCGGCTCAGGAGGAGTGCGACGAGAGGGTCCACTCAGGAGCGCGACCGGGAGAGTCGGCTCAGGAGAAGTGCGACCAGTGGGTCCACTCAGGAGTGCGACCAGCGGGTCCACTCAGGAGTGCGACCAGAGAGTCGACTCAGGAGCGAGGGCGACCAGCGGGTCGACCCAGGAGCGAGCTCGACCGGGAGGGTCGACTCAGGAGCGAGCTGCGACCAGCGGGTCGGCTCGACTCATCTTCAGCTCGTCAATCTCTGCTGCCGCCGGAGGTCTCTGCTGCCGCCGGAGTGGTGATCGTTGCGGTTTGGCGACGATCCAGCGCTGCACGCTACGAGCGAGTTGTGGGCGCCACCTACCGACCGGGTTCCGAACTGCGACAGCGTATCAACAGCCATCCGAACCAATTCGCCACGGTGACAGGGGATCGACTGATACGTATGACGCGCACCGCCCCCTCACCACACGACCACCAGGCGTCTGTTTGACCTAAAGAATCGACTCCGAACACTGACTATTCAAGACAACTCTTACCACTCAAAAACACTCGAACCCATAAGCCATCCGTGGCTGGAAAGCATCACAACGAGACCGAGTGATGGCCCTCCGTCTCTTATAAGAGTATTCTTAATTTTTATCTTTAATATTTAGTGGGCTGTACTCTTAATCGCATAAATTCCCAACAGATCCATCAATACGAACTAATTCTTGGCACCTCCTTCCGCCGAGCCACGCTCACGTGGGGAGTGGTGGCCCACCGGACCCTTATCAGGTGATCTGGTCCCCAATTAGTAAACTTGGTATAAGATAACGAGCTTCGGAAAAGGAGCACCGTCGCAGGCCCTTACTCCGAGCCGTTCTGTTGTCAGATAACCTGCCGATGTATCTGTTGAGATTGGTGCCTTTAAGAATAATAACTGTTTTTGATTGTATTTTTTTTTTTATCGCCGTATAATCTTTCAAGTATCTTTCAGTCATAATCGCCGCACGTACTCGCATCCTCTACAGAATATTCAACTGTTCCGTGACCCAAGGTGTTAACAACGTGATAAGGGTTGCGTATGATCAATAAGGAGTGCGGTACTGCGTGAACAATATTGAGTATAATCATTCATTAACGTTAAGGTTTTCTTAGCATAGTATTTGCATGTTTTAACGACTCTCTCTCTCACTAACAACCATCGCGTTATGCGGGATCCATGTGCCGTTGTCAAAGTGAAATCAGACAATCGTTGATGATACTGTATTGATGCCGTATTGACGTTCCGGGATTGAGAGTTCGCATACTATATCATAGTTAAGGTTGAATTAGTAATAAATTGATCAATACAGAAGTGGTTGTGTGATTCTTTCCTGAAATCTATGCATAAGATCTGCTTCTGCGTTGAGATTTGAACTTGGTGACCTTAATAAACACACTAATACATACTCAGTAAATGTTAAAGCGATAACGGGGTGAACCGGGGTCTGGTTATCATAACGACTTGCATTATCATAATTACACCCACTCGCATAATTAATACGATTACCTCTCGAATTGGCATAATTAAAATGTGCGTAATTACATAAATTAACATATTTCCGGATAATTACACATTTGGCCAAATTTCATTTAATTATTATTATTTCCACTGAATATTCATAACCCACATATACAACATAATAATTTCACCCACGCACGCATACAACATAACAAATTTTCATACCCAACATATACAACATAATGGGGGCTCGTCTTCCGGGATCTCTCGCAGACAGTTATGCATGAATTCAGGAACGAATCACTGATGTGTTAATCAAAGTGTTGTGAACTAACGTTGCCTTGTGATTGTAAACGGGGGTATACAAACAAAACGCGCTCTGAAGGGAGGTACCAGAGTAGCAGAGTATAACAAAGACAGCTGGGCTGAGATTATTTGCTCGAGTTGAACTGACGCATCCTGTGATACAATTGTTTATATGCACTCTGAAAAGAAATATTAAGGTAACTCTTGCCATACTTAAGATGCTAGGATTAAGAATAATATTTGAATGGGTTACGGGATACGGGGAGCTCGTATTTAAACGTACCGACCAATCTGTTACAAAGCAGTACAGTCAGAGAGACATATGGGAAGGGAGCTGTATCGATAACACGAACACACCTCGGGGGAAACTAATTGACTGGATAAAAAGTAACGAAGGCAAACAAGATGCAAAAACTGCAGAGAAGGCAGGACAGGACTCATACCTTCTCACACAGGCGTACAGACAGGGATTGTGGAATGAGGGAAAATTTGGAAAGGAAACGGGAGAGAAATCGTCTCTAATAAACGACGAGAAATGTCCTCACACCCTCGAGAGGGAGGAGAAATCAAAGCTCGCGACACCAGCGAAACTCACAGACGTTGAGCCACAGAATAAATATGGAAGTAACATCAAATCACTCTCTTGGGTACGTGGACAGAGTCCAGGGATTGATCGCACAAAAGTTAAAGTAAAATCGCCAGGACATGGTACACTAAGGGCAGAGGCAAAAACTGAAGGGAAATGGCAACACGAGCGACACGGCCCTGGGCGCGCACACAGAAAATGCACACCACTTAAACACAAGAGACACAGCACAGACCAAAGTGACAGATTGCCTGATGATAACTTGTTTGATGATGACGCTGTCAGCAATCAACTTTCGGAATACCTGTTCACCAGTAAAACCCTTAAGTTGATGGACAAGGCTCTAGTCAGAATTCCCGATTTTGACCCCCACAATAAGACTATGGATATCCACACACATATCGCGACAGTGGAAGAGGAGGCAATGATTAGAGGGCTGAGGAGACGGGATGAAAAAGCGAGTTTGTTGAAACGGACCTTACATAAAGAATCTATTCCATGGGTAAAGTCACTACCACACAAGGTTAGAAATGATTTTAAACAATTGAGCCTGGCAGTGATTCGGAAGTTTGGAGAATATTCGACACTCACTGAGGGGTTTTATGCTGTAAAATCGATGACCCAGGGCATGGACCAAGATCCACGTGACTACCTCGTCCAATTTAAAAGAGCGTATTACGCAGGCGATGTGAATCAATACCACGAAGGGGATAAAATGTTCAAAATTATGTTTTTTGAATCCTTGAGCCCAGAGATTACAGAAAGGGTGAGAATGGTTTTGAATCCAGAAACCGCATCCTTACGCCGCATAGAGAGCAAGGCGTACATGGCATGGTTATACAGAGCTAAGAATCATAATTCGGATCCAGAACACAGGGAGAGGGATGAGGAACCCAGCCTCTCAGAGAGGAATAAAAATCACCGAGCAGTCCCACCATGCAGAGAGCAGCAGAAACGCACGCACACATGGCAAAATAACCCAGAGAGAGGTTGGCACGAGAATGAGAGCGGCACAAAGCCGAACATTCAGGAGAATCGCAGGAGGGGGAGGTTCAGAATAGAACCATACCAACACCCCATGCCCCGACATGCGCAAGGTCAAGATTACCCACAGGGATGGCGAAGTAACAATCCAGGAAAAATTTGGCACCCAAATGGGAAAAACACTGGGCCAAGGGTGCAGGAGAATCGTAGGAGGGAGAGGTTCAGAGCAGAACCATATCAACACCCCATCCCACGACACACGCAAGGTTCAAATTACGCACAGAGATGGGAAGATAACCACCTAGCGGGAAGGTGTTACACATACCGCGGAGGTATGGATGCGAACATTCACGAGAATCGCAGGATGGGAGGTCAAACACAATCGATCCAATTCCGACCAATTCCTCCACCGGCTATACCAGGAGGGAATAGAGGAATAACACAGAATACGGTCCAAATACGTGATGAACCATCCACAGTGATTGAGAGCGGGCAGCCCATACGCGCCACACCCGCCGAGGTGTTAAACCCGGCGCTCAATGTGAAATACAGGCAGGCTGCAAGTGACAGGGCGGGCAAAAACGTGGACAGTGCTCCCGTAAATGACGCGCGGATCGAATACAAGGACAGGGTTGCATTGAAGCGTGATCGGACAGTACAAAAACAGACAGCAGGGACACGCCCTGAGGAGCGCAGGCATGAGCCTTTGAATGGAAAATATCCAAGGGAAACCAAAAATTATGTGGATCGGAGTGCTAAAATGGAGACGAATGTCCATGACGTATCGGGAATGGTGTTGAAATCCAACACACTAGTAAAAACAAAGAGGGCAACATTACGAGGGACAGAATTAAATCGACACACTGACTCGGCAAATGTGCATGTAATCGCAGAGAGAGCGAATGCCTCGAACCAAGTGTCAAAGTGGGTCGTGTGCGCGAATTCTGGTTATGTGCAGCACAATTTTTCACCACACACTCCCACGACACAGAGAGTCAGAGAGGAAACTACAAAAACGAACCCGAAAACCGTGATCGAATTATCGAAGTGATAAGTGGTGAACGAGGCAACATGAGGAAGGTAACGCATAAATGCGTTCGAAACCGCTACCTAGCGTTTCCCAGGATTTAACAAAAACAAAAATGAATATTCGTCGGAGTCATGATGTATCAGAACCGATGTAACGCAATATCGATGTTTAACGCTTGTTTAATTTTCTTTGCTCAATTCAAATATAACCATGTTAAGTTGTGACACGTACGCACGCGTTGTAAGGAATAGCAGCAAAACTTGAGGACAATCGATGGTTCATGATGGAAGAAGGGTATACATATTTTTTTTAAAAATAACCCGTGGCCATTTGACCACTGGTCATTTTTAAAAGGGCGGTATGTTGTATCCTAACCCTTCTTCCAAAATTGAGATTAATAATATTTGATGATTTTTATATATTATCTTTTTACTTGTTTTTTTAATGAATGAAACACACCAAAAGCGCAGCAAACTGCAAAACACCAGGTGTTGTTAAGTAATGAACTGGAGGAGGGCTAGGATGGCAGAATTTGCAACCTTGCTTCAAGGAAAGATAAGGCCTGATGAACGGGCACATGTCACCCGTGCAGGCGGCAGAGACAGTGGGAGTGTCAGCCAGACATAGTTAAGGCAAAAAGCCCAACTATCCTGCATGGTTTTAAAGTAACGTCAAAATTCGAAATTCAACAACAGAGTAGGCTAAATTATCGATCCTCGCGCTCGCTCAAATTGGAGACCAGGCTGCGAGCTACATAAATGAACCATTGCCCATTTGCTAATCCAATACTGAATGTTAATATTACTGAAGTCAAAACGAATTCTATGACCTCAGCACATGGGCAAATAATAGGGCAGTGTCGACTCAAAGGCAATGAAAGAAAACAGAGGCGCCTTTGTCTAAATCACAACCACAGAAAGCCAGGAATCATCACTGATTGTGTGTTCAGGGATTCCGAGCTAGTTAGAACACGTGCACAGGGGGGGGGGGGAGCTGATGTAAACAACCCTGCGCGTCTGAATGTGAGGGGGCCTTGGACCTGGAATCAAGAATAACACTCCCAGAGCAGAAGGTTGGACAGGGGGAGAGGTGATTTAAAAGAGTGTTGTATATCTCTCAAGGCGGGCAAGACCCAGCTGAGTAACAAGGCTGCGGGGGTCACCAGAAGTTCGCATTCGCCTAGTTAAGACGAAAAGCTCAATTATTCTGTATTGCTATTAAAGTAACGTTAAAGTCGGAATTTAACAACAGGGTAGGCTAAAGTTATTGATATTCACACCCACTCCAATTAAACCAGGCCACAAGTTACGCCTACTGAACCATCACCATTATTAAGTCAATATGAAATGTTATTTCCATACTTCAATACTTTCTATACAACTCGACCCGAAGCATATGACAATCAGAACCTTCCTAAGTCAAAATTGAATCGCACCCAGACAGGAGCGAATAGTCGATATAAGGTTGACGAGGGAAGGAAATTAAGAGCACGGCGAACTGCAAACGTAAGCAAAAAGCCGGGAACAACACCAGCCCAGCAACAGCGAGTGGGGCTTCGACAGGCCATAAAGTAGAATAATAACTCCCGGGGTCAGGGGACACAAGAAGAAGCAGGCAGACAAAAACCAGAACTGACTCCAAGGTTCAACCGCCCTCACACACAAGGAGTGACGGAAATTAATGAGGCCTTGAGTTAACGACGTCAGCTGGACTGCAACAACCACGGCGAGCAGAGATAGGGTGGGGCAAAGACTGCGGGGCTATGGAATGCAACTTCGTGTCAGTAAAGCCCTGACAAACAAGTTGAGTTAAAGACATCACAATACATAATATCGCACATAACATCAATGTTAACGCTATTCACCGTAAACTATATTCCGCTTATATAACCATCCAGGCACCAAGGAATACGAATTCCTAGGATCAAGAAACTTACCCCTTAACCTAAGATATCGGAAATAAATTAATAGTAATAAGTATATGCATGAAAAGACAAAGTAAAACTTATGGAAAAGCCAGGATAACGGGATGAATCACAACCAGGTCGAATATAATACATAATAAAAAAAACGATGTTAAACCCAGGGTCAGAGAGAAAGGGAGATCCCGGCCGTCTTTGTATCCCCGCAGCGCGGGATAGGAGTGTGTATACGCTCGGGGAAACACCTACACTTGAGTCAAGCACCACGATGGGAAACGACAGACCTTAGGTTACATACAGAATCATAACTGTGAAATAGTAAGGGACAAATGTTAACTTAAAACTTTTAACCATTTCTTTGTGCGCCGGGTCGGAGAGAGTGTTGCCCCTCCCTCCAGGTTGTGCAACACGAACAAAGACGCCTATGAGACGATTTGTAACGTCTGTGTTTTGGGTCATGAAGAAGGCCAGACAAGAGATAATATTGCACCCAGACAGAGAGACGACTTCGAGGCAATTTGTAACATCTGATTGTTTGCTCGTGGGTTTTATGGAGGGAGTGTGACAACGAATATACCGTCAGTGATGCACACAAGGACACACGGACATACGGACAGACACATGGACACACCTGCCTACGGACAGATCCTGACACAGCAAAAATCGGAAGAAGCCCCGCCTTGTGGGCGGGATCCAGGGGGAATTTTCGGCATAAAGTAAAGGATCCTGAGCATTGGAAACCAGTGCGACGAGAGGGTCCACTCAGGAGCGCGACCGGGAGAGTCGGCTCAGGAGGAGTGCGACGAGAGGGTCCACTCAGGAGCGCGACCGGGAGAGTCGGCTCAGGAGGAGTGCGACCAGTGGGTCCACTCAGGAGTGCGACCAGCGGGTCCACTCAGGAGTGCGACCAGAGAGTCGACTCAGGAGCGAGGGCGACCAGCGGGTCGACCCAGGAGCGAGCTCGACCGGGAGGGTCGACTCAGGAGCGAGCTGCGACCAGCGGGTCGGCTCGACTCATCTTCAGCTCGTCAATCTCTGCTGCCGCCGGAGGTCTCTGCTGCCGCCGGAGTGGTGATCGTTGCGGTTTGGCGACGATCCAGCGCTGCACGCTACGAGCGAGTTGTGGGCGCCACCTACCGACCGGGTTCCGAACTGCGACAGCGTATCAACAGCCATCCGAACCAATTCGCCACGGTGACAGGGGATCGACTGATACGTATGACGCGCACCGCCCCCTCACCACACGACCACCAGGCGTCTGTTTGACCTAAAGAATCGACTCCGAACACTGACTATTCAAGACAACTCTTACCACTCAAAAACACTCGAACCCATAAGCCATCCGTGGCTGGAAAGCATCACAACGAGACCGAGTGATGGCCCTCCGTCTCTTATAAGAGTATTCTTAATTTTTATCTTTAATATTTAGTGGGCTGTACTCTTAATCGCATAAATTCCCAACAGATCCATCAATACGAACTGATTCTTGGCACCTCCTTCCGCCGAGCCACGCTCACGTGGGGAGTGGTGGCCCACCGGACCCTTATCAGGTGATCTGGTCCCCAATTAGTAAACTTGGTATAAGATAACGAGCTTCGGAAAAGGAGCACCGTCGCAGGCCCTTACTCCGAGCCGTTCTGTTGTCAGATAACCTGCCGATGTATCTGTTGAGATTGGTGCCTTTAAGAATAATAACTGTTTTTGATTGTATTTTTTTTTTTATCGCCGTATAATCTTTCAAGTATCTTTCAGTCATAATCGCCGCACGTACTCGCATCCTCTACAGAATATTCAACTGTTCCGTGACCCAAGGTGTTAACAACGTGATAAGGGTTGCGTATGATCAATAAGGAGTGCGGTACTGCGTGAACAATATTGAGTATAATCATTCATTAACGTTAAGGTTTTCTTAGCATAGTATTTGCATGTTTTAACGACTCTCTCTCTCACTAACAACCATCGCGTTATGCGGGATCCATGTGCCGTTGTCAAAGTGAAATCAGACAATCGTTGATGATACTGTATTGATGCCGTATTGACGTTCCGGGATTGAGAGTTCGCATACTATATCATAGTTAAGGTTGAATTAGTAATAAATTGATCAATACAGAAGTGGTTGTGTGATTCTTTCCTGAAATCTATGCATAAGATCTGCTTCTGCGTTGAGATTTGAACTTGGTGACCTTAATAAACACACTAATACATACTCAGTAAATGTTAAAGCGATAACGGGGTGAACCGGGGTCTGGTTATCATAACGACTTGCATTATCATAATTACACCCACTCGCATAATTAATACGATTACCTCTCGAATTGGCATAATTAAAATGTGCGTAATTACATAAATTAACATATTTCCGGATAATTACACATTTGGCCAAATTTCATTTAATTATTATTATTTCCACTGAATATTCATAACCCACATATACAACATAATAATTTCACCCACGCACGCATACAACATAACAAATTTTCATACCCAACATATACAACAAGAAGCCATAATTTGTGATAGCCGGGCCGCTTCTGAAAAAGAGCTATACAGCTCAGTGGGCCTTACCTGGCACAATAAAATTAGTTTAGTCTTAGTTCAGAGTGCCGTAACGGCGTGCGGCGGCCGGGTGCGGCGCAGCGCTCACCTGGATGCTAAGCCGGGCGAAGGGGACGCTGTTCTTGACGAGGCGCTCAAAGAGCGACACCTCCAGGTTGTAGCGCTTGGCAAGCTCGTACACACTGGCGCTCGGCCGCAGCTGCCGGCGGGGCCGGACAACGGGCATCACAAACACACACGGGGGAAGCAAGGCAACGCTCGCGATGCACGCAACATACACGCTCGGGCTCATGCGCGCAACACAATATACGCACACGCGCGATATACACACGCACACGATGTATGCATGCACGCGATACACAAACGCACACACATACGCAATACACACACACGCTCGCGATATACACACGCATGCACACGTGCCTCACGTGGAATCAATGCACGTGTGAACACAATTGTGTTTTCGCAAGCACATTTAATGTGTACCCCAGATAATCCACCCAGTCAACAGCCGCACCGCCCCTGGTAAGGCAATGCCGATGGTGAAAATGGTGGTGATGCTGACGATGAGAAAACGGTGGGGTGACGATGGACACGCTTGATGATGTATGCGTTCAGTATGCATCGGTGAAAAGCACTGGCAAACGCAAGGGTGTGTAATAAAACAACAGCCAGAGACAGGGACAGTGGTTACGATGACGACGACGATGATAGTGAAGCTCGATCTATAATGGTGATGACATTGATCTCGAATATGGTGATCATAGTGATCAAACGACGAAGATAAAACCGCGATGACGTGCGACGATGATGAAGATGACAATGATGACAACGGTAACTGGCCACATACAGGAGTCGATTGGTCAGACGGAGGCTCCGAACAAACCTGCTCCTCCTTCTTCTTCCGTACGGCTGATGTAGATGCAGAGCAACGACTACAATTTCACATTCAGGTGGTCAAGCCAGATAACCGCATCAGGAGCAGCGGAGTGTATCGCTGTGATGTCTCCTTTGTGTTTGTGGGCAACAAACCTGCTGATGATCCCCAATGAGGATGAGATGCTTGCAGGCGCTACTCAGCGTGGTGATGATGTGAGCTTCCAGGACCTCGGCCGCTTCCTCCACGATGACGATCTTGGGCCGCACCTTCTGCAGGATTCCCCGGAACTTGGCGGCCCCTGGGGGGGGGACACGGATGACGCGCCGGAGGTCATCGGATGTCGCCGGAGGTCGCCAACGTGCTTGCGCCATTTTGCGTAGCGTCACAGCGCACCGTGGCCAAATATAAACTATTTTTTCTTTAAGCAGGTAAGGCCCGCTGAGCTATATAGCTTTTAGAAGCAACCTGTTTATCACAAATGATAGCTCAACGAAGTGGCTTATCGTCATGTAACTTTTATTGCGATGCATAATTTAAATTCTTATTGATGTACAGGAATCCATCGCCAACCGGAAATTTGAGTATCCACAGGTAAGCATGGTGTTAAGGAAGTCACATGACGTGTATATTACATCATTGCATCCCAGCATGACATTGTATTGTGTGACGTCGTCAAAGAAGTACTGTACCGATAAGGTTAGTTTAATTTTCTTTCCGATTCCAGGAAAGGATTAATTTTGCCCTTAATCATGGACCTGAAGTGTGCAGCGAGTGGTGAAGGTGAGAGTGTCACGTGGGCTGATCCTCTACTCTTTCTAAACAGCCCCCTTCCCCCATCATCTCATTGTCATCTTCATCACCATCGTTAATAGTAAAGGTACGTAAAATTAATGTGTTTATTTATGTTATTATGACTGCAGGTATTGCGGTCGATACAAACATGACTCCTTGTAAAAAGGTGCCAGTTTTGTTGCCAGATAGAAGGGTAAAAAACCAATTATCATATTTTTACTGGCAAATGAGGTTCCTATAGTGTACAAAAAGCAGTTTTAAAGAAATGAATTTTCAATCTAGATAATTTAAAAGTGCATAGCTCCAGTGGCTTCCGAATATCGGAAGGGCCAGCCAAAAGCCGCTGCGAAGATGACCGGAGTTTGCGCGATGGTTTATGCTCCTTGACGAGATCATAAACACGAATAAAGATGAAAGTTGCGAATCACAGTTTTCGAATGCGGTTGTGCGGAGGGGCCTTGCCTGTCGTGGTCATGCCGATGACAGTGGCCTCCTTCAGGATGCCGTGGTCCTCTTCGTCCCGCACCTCTGACAGTTGGTCCGCCAGCCTCTGGTACCGGTCCTCCTCGGCCGCGATCGTGTCCCGGATGCTCGTCTGGTACCTGGTCACCCACAGCCTGCACGGCACGGCATGCGCACACACACACATACAAAGACAAAGATCCTCCATATAGCCTTGAGAGACTGTTGGTTTTCCGGTATTGGATAACGCGCGCTGAGGGATTCACAAGCGGCGGCGCTGGGCTCACACCAGGTCGGGTCTCGCGAGAAGCGGCGGCGAGGTCGCAGCAAACGTCCTCGTCGCATTCCAGTTTCTCACAGAATCCACAATCAGGAATCCGGATGAGCTATGAAGCTCTTCATCATAGGCATGTCCATATATGGGCGTGTCAGCCAATCCGCCTGCATGCGTCAACTGGCTGAGACGAGGTGGAGTTTGCAGCTTCCCAAAGCTGGATCAACGGTCCACCACTGCCAGAACGTCTGACATGGTGTGCGAGCCACCATGAAATCAATAAGCAGCTGACACTTTATCGTGCCTTCGCATTTGAGTTGTCTTCCCAATTTTTAGACGAATAAAGAAATAAAAAATAGTTTTAAGGAAGGAGACAGCACCGGCAGTCTCGTACCGGTACAAACGCCACCGCTCTGCCATCGCCAGGTGCCAGACGTTCTGGACTTGTTTCTCCTCCTCGTCAGACGTGAAGGCCGCCTTTTTCAGCTCGCTCGTCACCATCCTTTTCATGTTCCGCTTGCTCATGGTGCTCTGCACACCACAGGGGAGGAACGCGACGCCGGTTGCTCCATCACGAGTTCCTCCGTTTGAGCGCTCGGCTCTCCGTCAGAAGGCTGCAGGCTCGACGTCTCGGGTCAAAAGTCGAATTTATATTACTTTTGTAACCACTGATTTATCCGGAGAGGGCCACGCCGAGTCGCGGGACCCCTCCTCAGAAGGGTCCTGCCGCCGCCACTACTTTGGGAGTTATTATTTTAGGATGTTTTCAGCCGATTATTAACGAGGTTGTGTTTGTTAGGAAACCGGAGAAAACCCACGCGTTGCGCGAGGGGGGGAGGGGCAACGCTCTATCCCCCGATTAGTTAACTTGCTGCACCGCCTTCTCCTGGCAACTCTCCACTCCCAGCACATGTGCTGTGATCCACCAACCCTCACTGCCTCGACAGTGCTGGTTCACAGCAGACACGTACAGCGTAGCCATCACAGCCCAGACTTGGCCCATTCATCCCTTCCGATCGCTGGATGAGAATCGCTTTGAAGTGACCGGGCAGCTTAGCAGTCAGAGTGCCGAGCCAGCACCAACGAGTCTGCTGGGTTCGAATCCAGGCAGCTGCTTGTGTTTAAACCCAGCCCTGTGTCTGTATCCTTTATATAACTTGGAGATAAAATCAACTGCTTTTTGTGTGTGTTAGTTTGTTGTCCTCCCGTACCTCCAATTACTGTGGTTAGCCACGTATGGCGTGAAAGAAGTTCAACACACTTACAAGTGGAGCGAGTTCCTGGTCTCAGCCCTGTCACAAATGACTGCACTAAAGAATTTGGTTCCGGCTAATTCTTATTAATTATATTATTAACTCTGAGAATTCAAATATGGAATTGTCTGTCATGCGAGGAACCTCCTTCTCATGTGCTGAGCAAGTGTTACCCTCTACTGTGTGCGGACAAGAGATCATTGGAGTAAGGGACCTCAGATGTAGCTCCGTGATGGCCACTTCCATGCATCGTTCTTTAACGCGCAGGGTCGCACCGCTCTGCGAGAAATCAAAAGGGATTCTTCCTCGTCTGGTGACGTTCAGTACAGACAGAATAAGACGCAGGTGTGGACACCTGGGGCACTGCAATGGCGCGATGTGAACTACCTTGCCTGATATACAGGCGGTCGTGGGTTCGATCTCAACCATGATGCCTGTATATTTCCATGGTGGTCACGTGGATTTTTCTACGGGTCCTCTAGTTTTTTCCTCGATATTTAGAATCAACGTGCGTCAAGAGTATTTAGCTGCTGCAAATTTCTGCACGGTGACAAGCAACTCCATTGGGCTATCATTTGCGAGAGCCAGGTCGCTTCTGAAAAAGAGCAACATAGTTTAGTGGGGCCTTACCTGGTGAAACAAAAGGTATTCTTTGGGTCTTTCTGTCATGTACGTGACCCAAAGAATATTAATTCCTACAGTCACGAAAGCTTTAAGTCAATATTTAAACAAAAGGTAGTTTAAGAGTTTTAGTTTAGACGGACGAGCTGCAGAAACAAAACAGAGCCGCGGGAGCTGACAAACTAAGGTGGCGGCAGTGCGGAGCGGCAGGAACCCTCACCTGCCACCTGCCCCCCTCCTCCTCCCCCTCCCCCTCCTCTCCAGCCCCACGGTCCTCGACGCTGAAGGCGACGAACTGTCGGTGGAGCTCGTTCATGGCGCGGCGCCGCTCCGCAATCTTCTCGTGCTGCGTGCGGTCCTCTTCTATCATGCGGTTCCCCACCAGCTCTTCCTCCAGCTCCTCCTCCAGCTCCTCCAGCAAATCCTCCAGCTCCTCCTCATCTTGTCCTGGCTGTGCCCCTGCTTGGACGCAGCGCGTGCATGGCGAGGTCATGCCGATACAGGTCAGGTCGTCGTTTGTCATCGTTGTCGTTAGGAATTTGTAACGCGCGTAGTTGCTTGTCGGTCTCAGCGAGAGAGACAGAGAATGATTCAGAGACACGGGAAACCACAGACAGACAAGTGGGACGGCAGCAGCCAGAAATCGGCGCCAACAACAACTTCCCCAAGCTCTGCCGTCCTATGTTGTGATATTGGGCTCACTTCATCAATGAGTGATTATTCACGTGGGAGGAAATCGGAACACCCGATCGGCGTATGGATTGAAATCAACCGACTTGCTGTATTGCCGCCGTACCCTGGCACATAAGCCAGGAGACGATGACCTCGCGGGCAGGGAGAAAGTTCTTACAAATGCACGTGCGTGTGATCCACCAACGCTCGCTCCGGTCTCCACAGGCCTGGGCCCGCACCTCCGTGTAAATCGGAGGTGCGGGGCAAGGAAAACAAACCTAACACAAAAAGCAGTTTTAAAGAAATGAGTTTTCAATCTCCATTATTTAAAAGTGCAGAGCTCCAGTGGCTTCTTAAAATCGGAACGAGGAGCGTTTGAGACAGCCACAGGAGTGCATCTGAAAGCGTGCGATGCGGTGACCATCTTTGGCTAGCCAAAAACCACTGCGAGGATGACCGGAGTTTGCGTAATGATGGTTTATGCTCCTTGACAAGATCAGCAAGTTATTGTGGTTCATTTGTGGCAAGCACCTTGTGTGTAATGAGCGCGACCTGATAATGTGTTTGTTTGGCAACCGGTAGACAATGCGGGCTCGGCGAGCACTGGATGGACACGGTGGGATCTTGCAGTGCCCGTCACGACCACGTGACAACCCATTGCCTTGTAGCCTCTCACCTCCGTGCATGCCTGGGAGTTGCTGCGCTCCGATCTCTGAGAATCCGAGGCCGAGCCACTCCATGATGTATGACACGCGCTTGCTTCCCATCACCATCTGCTTCATGCACTGCTGCTCGCGCGCAAACAGGCGTCTTGTCTTCAGCGTGGATTCAAACGACTAAAACTAAACTCATCTTCTTGGTTCTTTCGGTAAAGTCACGTAGAAGGGAAGTAATAAAATAATAAAAATAAAACATAATAAAATAAAATAATTCTCACGACGTTTCGGCTACAACGCAAGCAGCCGTCTTCAGGTGAAGAATGAGACACTACCAAACTAGGAGCTTATATATAAGCTGCGTTGGAGGTGGAAGAGCGCCTTAACAAAAAGAATGTGCATATGAAGAGGAATTTAGCATATTCATGGAAAATGCGTAGGCGTTGGGCGGGGGGGTTTCAAAGTCATATTATGCCCATGCATTATGCAGGATCAGCAGCACCAAGGAGGGGTGCAGGGATTAGCAGTAACAAAGGAAAGGAATGTTAATGATATGTAGCTGCAGTTACTCAACAACCACGTAGAAAACTAAAGTATAAACTACATAAAACACTAAAGTATAAACTGCATAGCACCATCAGTATACTTACTATACTCTACAATAAGCTGAGTTACTAACAGCAAGTAATACATTACAATTCTACGTCGTAAAAATTCTATAATATGCTTCCATCTAAACTTTATTCTCTTACATCACACGAGCATATACCGTACTATATACTGCCATAGATAAACCCAACATTAAATTATATACTGTATTGCTGTAAACCAACCTATACCTTATACATTTTAATATAATACTATGTATTATTCTACACACCCTAATGTGTATCGAAATGGTTTATTACGTCCTTCCAATGATTGCTAAGCCAGAATCCATCTTCTCGGTTAAAATTGTCTCTGTGTTTGTATATGTGGATCGCCTCATGAACGAATCTCTCATGATAGCCAGATGGCTTGCAGAGAACCTCTGTCTTGGAGAAGTCAATATCATGTGAGCCCACTGTGAGCCCAATGATATTGACTTCTCCAAGACAGAGGTTCTCTGCAAGCCATCTGGCTATCATGAGAGATTCGTTCATGAGGCGATCCACATATACAAACACAGAGACAATTTTAACCGAGAAGATGGATTCTGGCTTAGCAATCATTGGAAGGACGTAATAAACCATTTCGATACACATTAGGGCAGGGGTCCTCAAACTACGGCCCGCGGGCCACATGCGGCCCGCCAAGGACATTTATCCGGCCCCCCTACCTCCCAGGACTCAGAGGAAACCAGGGCATGTGGGAGGGGCCAGCTGCGCGGTGACTTGTGGGCAGTGAAAGCCGGAAGCTGGTTCGTGGGAGAGAGAGCGCGGGAGACGTGACAGACTGAGCATCACAGCGCAGGCACAGTCTTTTAGAGCAGAGGCAGCTTGGAGGAAGTTGGCAGCATCATTACCCCCCGAACCGAAGAGGTGAGACAGATGACGCCCACATCCCATGGTCACTAATTGGGCTGCGCTGGTGAGCACTAATTGGGCTGCGCTGGTGAGCACTAATTGGGCTGCGCTGGTGAGTACTGATTGAGCTGCGGCGGTGGGCACTCATTGGGCTGCGCTGGTGAATGGTTCAATGGGCCAATTGACTGGACTAGCCCCCCAGGCCTAAGGCTGCCAGCCCTCCCCTGGCTGCGCTTGACTGGCTCTGCCTCGCTCAGCTCCCTCACTTGCCCCTCGGCTCCACTCTCAGTGATATTCCTGTGTGCTGGGGATGTACTGCGATCTGTGAACAAATCTGCAGGTGTAATTAACTTTTTAATGGCACCCGCACCAGTGTGAGCCTGGGGTAAAAGCGGAGTTCCCCCAATCAGACTGCATTGATGGGCAGTGCAGTCTGTATGTCTCTGTGTGGGCAAAGTTATTGCTGGTATATTGTTTTTTGTAGCGCTGTATATATATTGGTATTTTACTAATAGCAATTTTGACTCCCTAGGAAACAATGATGTCAAGAAAGAGAAAAATTGACTCGGAGTGTAGGATATTCAAAGAACAGTGGACTTATGATTACTTTTTCATGCAGTACAAGGAAAGAGCTGTGTGTCTGATATGCCAGAATATAGTGTCTGTGTTCAAAGAATACAATTTACGTCAACACTATGAAACTCAACATAAAGATAAATATGATTGTTTGGTCGGAGAAAAGATAAAATATTAAACTAAAAAATACATTAACAACTCAGCAAAATACTTTTGTGAAGCAGAAGCAGCTAAATATTTAATCACTGCGAGCAAGTTTTCAAGTTGCCAAGCTAATAGCGTGCACTGGCAGACCATTCATGGAGGGAGAATTTGTTAAATAATGCCTTCTTTCTGTTGCCAAAGAGATGTGTCCAGAGAAGGCCGATTTATTTAGTACAGTGAGTCTTTCAGGACCTACAATTACACGGAGGATTGAAGAAATGGGAGACAATTTGCATCAGCATTTGCAAAACTCCACAAAAAAACTTTCCTATTTTTCCTTGGCACTCGACGCAAGCAATGATGTTCGTGATTCTGCACAACTTCTAATTTTTATTCGTGGGACGAATGACTATTTCGAAGTCACAGAAGAGCTTGCTGCACTGCAAAGCATCAAAGGAACAACTACAGGAGAGGATATCTATGAAAAGGTTTGCCAAACTGCGAATGGTTTGGAGCTGAATTGGGCTAAACTAGCCAGTGTGACAACTGATGGTGCTCCTAGCATGGTGGGGTCTAGGAAAGGAGTAATTGCTCGCATTAACCAAGAGATGGACAAACATAACCATTCTCATCCAATAGCCATACACTGCCTCATCCACCAACAAGCGCTGTGTAGTAAATCACTGAAGTGGGACTCTGTTATGAAAATTGTGGTATCTTGTGTTAACTTCATTAGAGCTCATGCACTAAACCACAGACAATTTCAGGAATTTCTGTCTGAACTAAATGTTGACTATGAAGATGTTCTGTACCATACAGAAGTCCGTTGGCTGAGTCGAGGGAGAGTTTTGAAACGTTTCTATGACTTACTTCCACAGATTACAGCTTTTCTGCTTTCAAAAAACAAAGAAGTACCAGAGCTCAATGATGCAGAATGGAAATGGCACCTTGCCTTTCTGACAGATGTAACAGAGCTACTCAACAGTTTCAATGTGCAACTTCAAGGAAAGGGGAAGCTCCTCTGTGATATGCAATCACATGTCAAAGCATTTGAAGTAGAATTAGGCCTCCTCATCAAACAAGTTAAGGAGGAAAACTTCTGCCATCTCCCCACAACTCAAAATCTGTTAGCGGAAAAACCATTGGTTGCAATTCCCAAACAAAACATGTGTGGATTCACTGGAAAAATTGCAAAAGGAGTTCCAATTTAGATTTAAAGAGCTTCATCGCCATGAACAGGACATACAGCTTTTCCGTAACCCATTTTCTATTGACATTGAAAATGTGGATACAATTTACCAAATGGAACTGGCTGAACTGCAGAATTGTGACTCTCTGAAAGACGCATTCAAGTCAAGCAGCCTTCATAATTTCTATGCATCTCTCCCCTCTGAGACATATCCTCATCTCAGGAACCATGCACTCAAAATGGCAACCATCTTTGGCAGCACTTATGTCTGTGAACAGACTTTTTCCAGAATGAAACATTTGAAATCTCCAACCAGATCTAGACTAATGGATGCACACTTGCATCACTTGTTACGACTAGCAGTGACAAATATGGAACCGGACATTGACCATCTCATTAGCCAAAAGCAGGCCCATAGTTCCCTTCCCATTGAAATACTGGCAAGTTTGTTGATTTAACTTTACTTGTTCTTCATTTTAAATATTGTATTTGTTCCCATTTTGTTTCTTCACTTCAAAATAAGATATATGCAGTGTGCATAGGAATTTGTTCATAGTTTTTTTTTTACTATAGTCCGGCCCTCCAACGGTCTGAGGGACAGTGAACTGGCCCCCTGTTTAAAAAGTTTGAGGACCCCTGCATTAGGGTGTGTAGAATAATACATAGTATTATATTAAAATGTATAAGGTATAGGTTGGTTTACAGCAATACAGTATATAATTTAATGTTGGGTTTATCTATGGCAGTATATAGTACGGTATATGCTCGTGTGATGTAAGAGAATAAAGTTTAGATGGAAGCATATTATAGAATTTTTACGACGTAGAATTGTAATGTATTACTTGCTGTTAGTAACTCAGCTTATTGTAGAGTATAGTAAGTATACTGATGGTGCTATGCAGTTTATACTTTAGTTTTTTATGTAGTTTATACTTTAGTTTTCTACGTGGTTGTTGAGTAACTGCAGCTACATATCATTAACATTCCTTTCCTTTGTTACTGCTAATCCCTGCACCCCCCCTTGGTGCTGCTGATCCTGCATAATGCATGGGCATAATATGACTTTGAAACCCCCCCGCCCAACGCCTACGCATTTTCCATGAATATGCTAAATTCCTCTTCATATGCACATTCTTTTTGTTAAGGCGCTCTTCCACCTCCAACGCAGCTTATATATAAGCTCCTAGTTTGGTAGTGTCTCATTCTTCACCTGAAGACGGCTGCTTGCGTTGTAGCCGAAACGTCGTGAGAATTATTTTATTTTATTATGTTTTATTTTTATTATTTTATTACTTCCCTTCTACGTGACTTTACCGAAAGAACCAAGAAGATGAATACCTGCAGTCACGAAAGCTTTAAATCGAAATAAAACTAAACTGTTCGACTATTTTATTATTTTACAAAGTAAGAAGGCCTACTGAGCTATATAGCTTTTTTCAGAAGCGACCTGGCCACAAACGATAGCTCAACGAAGCGGCTTATCGTTATGTGGAAATTTATAGCGGCCAAATACTCTGAATGCATGATGTTGATTCTAAATGTAGAGCAAAAAACCGGAGGACCCGCAGAAAAATCCACGGCAACCACTGGGTGAACATGCAAACTCCAAATATAGAGCAGGCGACAGGGTCTGGATGGAACCCACGACCTTCTGCATAACAGGCGAGGCACCCATGCCTCAACCCCGAAAGCGATGGGTGTTGCCAGATCTGACATTTTTAGCCCCAGATTTAGAGCTGTCGTGCAGAGTGAATTAGACTCGAGGTGGATTTTCCCCACCTTACATTAGAAAGGTGATGCAGATCAAACCAAACAACTAATCACTTTATTCCTCAGCCTAAACACTCTACCAACCACCACACCTCTGGAACAATCTACCCGAAGCAATCCGCACACTCAACTCCATCGCTACATTCACGTCACAACTCAACACCACATTTCCTTGCACTGGCATAGAACACACATTAATATGATGGCGCTGTGAGTGGTAGATCTGTGCCACTCAAAGCACCATCAAATTGACTTCACTTCACTTGACCATCCGATTAGCACGGTTGGCTACATGCGGTGGCGAAAGAAGTTTAACATACACATGTACAATCTAGATTTGAAGTTTTCATGACTGCAGGGATCCATACTCTTTGGTTCTTTCGGTAAAGTGACGTAGGTATAAAATAAAATAAATTAAATCGCGACGTTTCGGGCACAACACAAGCGTCCGTCATCAGGTGGGACAACCACAGCAAGAAACAATTGCTGAAGTGGGCAAAAGGGCTGCTGTAACGTCGTGATTTAAGTTATTTTATACCTACGTGACTTTACCGAAAGAACCAAAAATATACACACGTACTTTGGAGTTTGTCCTTAACATTGCCTGCCATGAGAGTAGACAAAGTGCAGACGCAATCGCAAGAGAGATAGCGAGGCCACAATGAGAGGGACAGTCGCTCGAATCGCGAGCAACAACTCACCTTCACGACCTGCTCCAGCTGCTCCCAGTGCTCTCTGTCGACATGGCACATCAGCACCGAGTCTCTGAGGATGCCCAAGTGAGTGGCCATCAGCTGCGCCGTCTTTTTTTCCAGCATCTGCTGGCATTGGGCCATCTCGGTCTTCACCTGCATAGGGGGGTGGCGGGCAGAGCGGTCACACCCTCCGCATGCACCTAGCATGGCACACACACACCGAGACCGGCGAGACCGCTCATCCCCCTCCCCCGAATGGAAGATGAAAAAGAAAGCCCACGCAACCCACGGAAACAAAAAACGAAACGGCTCTCATCCCGCCGACGCAAACTTTGGGGGCAAGTGCTGGGCCGCGGGATGCCACGAAGGAGAGCGGGGACTCGCAGGCCACTCCTAAATACATAAATAATCTTTTGCACTTCATCTCATCTCTTTCTCGCATCACATTCTCTCTCATCACTTTATCGTACCACTTTATCCTATTACTTTATCTCGTCACTTTATCTCTCGTCGCTTTTTATCTCTCTCTCTCCCTCGATGCCGTTGTGTAGAGTTCCAGATGCGATTCGCGGATAACCGAAATCACGGACAGCAGGTTCGTGAATAATGCCGGAATACCGATGTTATCTCTTGCTCGGGTTCGAGTCTTCCAAATTTGTGTTGGGAAGTCTTCCTCCAATTTGGCCAACACCACTTTACACCACCGTTCAGTTCACGTCGGATCACTATTGACCCGCCCATATCATGAGAAAAAGAGCTTCCGAGCTCATTGGATTCCTCCCGTCTAAATAAAGATTCCAATTCTGATCGTCACGAGGAGCTACTATCAAACTATAAAACAATGTTTTCACCAGGTAAGGCCCACTGAGCTATACAGCTCTTCTTCAGAAGCGACCTGGCCACAAATGAAAGTTCAACCAAGAGGCTTATAATGTGGAAATTTATTGCAGCCAAATACTTGCACGCCGATTCTAAATGTGGAGGGAAAAACCGGAGGACTCGGGGAAAAATCCACGTGACCACGGGGATAAAGACACCGCAAACTCCAAATATACAGCAGGCATCAGGGTCGGGATTGAACCCACGACCTCCTGTATACCAGACGAAGTAGTTAAGATCTCATACTGTTAGGTTTTTTCGGTAAAGTAAAAAAAAAACCTAACAGTATGAATCCTTGCAGTCACGAAAGCTTCAAATCTAGAAGTTAAGATCTCGCCACCACGGTGCCCTAAGTTACAGTGGCCATCACAATATCCCTTAGAAAAGGTGAGGGATGAACCAGTGGGCCACAGAGTCCGAATCCCCAATCCCCACGGTGGCGCCGGCTCAACCCCCCACACCGACACGGCCATCGCGAACTCCCGTCGGCTTCGGGGCTCGCCAGGGGAAGCTGAGACCTCGTAGAAGAGTCTGCGGAGGTACGCCGGCTTGTCGTCGCGATGCTTCATGCGCAGCTTCCTCAGCGTGCAGCTCTCCAGGGAATCTCGTGAGCAGCGGCCGCCCACTCGCACCACGCCGTCCGTGGACAACATCTTTGTGATTCCTGGGACGGGGCACAAAAACAAGTGACCAATATTACTCATTATTCATAATAAAGGTTTTTTTGGAGTTAGATCTCATAAATATGAATGTGTCGTTAAACCCGCCACCACCCGACACAGACAATGAGTAAGGAATTGTCATGTTAACCAAACGTGGTAATCGGTTACTACTCTAGCACACTGTTGGTCATGAGCGTGAATCGAACTCAGGTTCGGGTCGCAGGTGTCGTGGTGCAGTGCGCTAACCGCTGCGCCAAACACACACATGCACACGCACGATCAAACAACCCCCATTGAGGTCGCTCAGAGCGGGGAATAGACAAAAATGACAAATCGCCATGGGCCTCATTCTCAAGCCGGTCGCACAATGGCAATTTTTGTTCCATTTACGGGGGCCTTCCCACCAACCATTCGACCCCGGACCCCAGGAACCTCTGGGAGGGGGGGCCTCTGACGAGGCGTGGAGAGGCCTTCATCCAGCGGTAAAAGTTGTAACAGGCGGTCCATGCTCCATTCGTCCTGTTACGATCGCGCGCGAGAGAGATGTCACCTTCGAGGAACTGGTCCAGGGCGTGGTTGGTGTAGCAGACGACCAAGATGGGACCCGGGTCAACTTGGTTCCACGCAGCCTTGTTGTTCAGCAGCAGCTCGGCAATCTTGAGGCCCACGTAGGTCTTTCCTGCAACCATCGCAGCAACGGAGAGGTGGATGAATAAATTAGGTCAACAAAATGAACATTTATTTAACTCAGAGCTCCCTAATGCAGCCCTGCAACTGCAGAAGGGCCTCCCCCCGAGGGAGCTGTACAGCGCCTCTCTACATGCTATTTTGGCCTACTCTTCCACGCTAAGCAAAGGTCTTGGAAGTGGTCGGAGTTACCCACACTCTACTCCCCGGCAGGTCTCGTGTAGTGGACCATGACATTGATAGTGAGGATTCTGAAATGATAGTTTTAATTATGACGATGACAACAAAGATGATATCTATGGGACCTTCTTTGGCAGTATCAAAATGATCAAACAATAACAATAGGTTTAATCCTTCATGTTCAAACACCAAATACAGTACGACTCTCAATTATTCGTGCTAATGACGGGGAGGACGGCAGCGGTTAAATAAAAATAGAGGATAATCCAAAAATAAATAAATTTTCCGCAGATCTCTATGCCAAAAAACACTAATATAGGGTATAAATTAAATCTCACGAAATAAATGAACATATAAATCACTCAAAATGATGTACAACTGATGATTGATTGTTACTCTTTCGATTTAGAACGAATCCCAACGATCAGTGATAACAACACTTTACTGCCCCCGCCCAGCAGAAAAGTGGACGACAGCAGAGCCACGCCCACTGTTGTAAAGATATGCAACTACTGTACAGTAGGGGCATATTTGTTCGGTTTATACACGTGACTTGTAATAAACATGTCAAAGAATAACAATGTATAACTGATTTGAAATGATTAATTTGGGCTTTCAGGAAAATACATGAGTTATTAATTTATGTCAAAATCTACTGCACGTAACTTTTCGCAAGGTATCAAGTCTGCATTGGTTCATGATGAGTCAAGATTATGTTGTGCGGTTGGGTGACTTTAGGGTGTCGCTAGCAGGTTGATTGTTTAGTGATCATTTCGGTGTTGTGTTTATTTGTGCTCTGATACATATCAAAGTGTCTCTTGTAAGAGTCGGTGGTTCTTCATTTTCAGTTGACTGGGCTGAGGAGTGGCTATGTGCCACGAGCTGGATGGCTTTATGAGTGGTTTGGAGGTCCTGTCGGAACCTGGCGGACCCCGACCCAAACCTCACAATGATCACAATGATGACAACGACGCCGATGAGCACACACGCATTTACCAGTGCCGGGCGGTCCCTGGATGATGGAGAGCTCCTGGGTCACGGCGACCACCAGGGCCTCCATCTGAGACTCATCGAGCCCCATTTCCTCCTTGGTGGGCCACCACTTGGGCCGCAGAGCGGGGGCCACGACCTGCACCTGGGCCGTCGCGTGGTGATCCAGCAGCAGGCACGAGAAGTCGTAGCTGGGGCTCCGCGCCAGCAGCGGATCCCTAAGATACCAGGGCGCCTCCACCACCTTCTCGCAGTCCACCAGGTAGCGGCTGAAGGGCAGCTCGTTCTCGTCCACCTCCTTGAGGCCCTCCAGGACGTAGCGGAACGCCTCGAAGTACGACGTGCTCTCGGCCATGAGGAAGCACTCGCGCGGCCCGATGGCCCGCAGCAACCCCCTGCTCTCGGGCGCGAACGCCACGCAGACGAAGCCCCTGCGCAGGTCCTCAGCGGAGCGCTCGGCCACCGTGCCAAAGAGCATGGTGGCAAAGCCGTCGCTTGACAGGCACACAAGCGAGCCGAACAGCAGCCGCTTGGAGTTCTCCCAGCGCACGTTGCGCAGTGCCGCCGCGTCAAAGCGCACGCTGTGTACCAGGCCCTGCGGCGTGCAGATGGGCGCCACCACGCTCGCACCCGGGTACACGCGCACGTCGTTGAAGCGGCCGTGGAAGGCACGCGCACCGCCCACGGCCGTCGCGCCCAGCACCTCAGCAATGCCCTCACGCAGCGGCCTCATGAAGTCCTCACGCAACAGCCGGAACTGCACATCCAGGTAGGTGGCCGCGTCCGGGTAGCGCCCGCACACGATGTTGGGCCGCACGAAGGGCTTGCGGTCAGGGCGGATGTCGGCGTACGACGGGTAGAGTGGCAGCTCCCGGAAGTTCTCGGGCGGTTGCGAGTCCAGGCCATGCGCGATGGCCAAGCCCTCGCGTCGCCGCTCCTGCCGCGCCTGCACCTGCCGCTGCAGGTCCCGCAGCCGCCCCTCGGAATCCTCGAGGGAGCGATCGCCGCCGTGGCACAGCGCCGTCACGGTGGCGTTGAGCAGCGTGAGCAGCAACGACGCCTCAGCGATGGAGCTATTGGGGAAGACGGCGAGCAGCGCGCTGGCTATGTCCAGCATGGAGGAGACCAGCACCGGGTAGAGGGCGGTGCGCGCCCGTGAGCTCTCCTCCGGCATGGAGGTGATGAAAATGGGCAGCACGAGCTTCAAGAACTTGGAGTCCTTCACGAGTCCCACGAGGCAATGGTGGCTCTCTCGGTTGGTTTTGGACGTGCTGGCCCTGCCGACGACCCTGATAAGCAGTTCCAGAAAATCCTTCCGGATGTCCTCCAACTTGAGCAGCGGCCTCAGACCCGAGCGTGGCGTGCTCAGGCGCAGTGCAATCTCCCACGGCTCCACCTCCAGAAATGCCTCTAGGGCCTTGAAGCTCAGGGGACGCTCCTCCAGCTCGGCCTGTGGCTCTCGCGGCACGGACGAGCTGTTCCGCCGACCCCTACCGTCGCTCTCTCCGTGCTGGACGCGCGACCCTCCGCGCCTAGGCTGGCTGCCGGCCCGCCCCCTAACAAGATCTAGCTCAGCTCGGCCCTCCGGACGTTGCGGCCGGCCCTCCCGGACCTCGGCGGCTTCGCGCCACCCTCTGCCCCTGCCCCGGCCACCGCCGCCTCTCGGTTCGCAGGAGCCTCTCCAGTAGGGGGCCCTTCCGTTCTGACCGCGCCAGCGCGCCAAGCCGGCGTCGTCCCCGGGTGCCCCACCATCCCGCCTCCATGGCCCGCACCGGGCCTCGGGGTCCGGATGCTGTGCCATGAGCGGTCTCACGCCGCCCCTACCTTCCCGCAGACCGCCATGCCAGTCCCCGCTCACGGGCCGCGTGACCAGGGGAAGGTCAACCATGCTGGGTATCCCCACGCGGCCGCTGAGCCTGCGGCGGTCTGCCGTTCTGGCCGCTACAAAGGGCAACACAAAGGGGGTAGATGGGGGACATTGACCGTCGCACAGGCCACGTTTTACTCAAGTCAATTTATTAAACCGTAAGTCGACCCGGGCATAAATGATGGCGCATTCGTTACCAGAATACATTTACCGAGTTTGGCGCAGTCCAGCTGACATGCCCTCAAGTAGCGGGGATTCCGTAGCAGATTCATAAGAACTTGCTCAGAGGGTTTTCTTATTAATATTATCACGAGGAACCTCACGCCAGTCGGGTCGGCCGGATACCGTCAAAGGAAATGTGGCATGCGGCGGGCTTGTCGGTATGACAGGGAACTCACCGGCAGTTCGGTCGATGCCAGACTCCTCCGCCATCATGACAGGCAGAATGGGCGCGACCCTTCTGTGCCTTGCGCGATTCTGCATGACGAGAGGAGGAGAACCACTCAGCACCTTAACAGCTTCAAGCCATCAGTAGATCTGGTAATCACGCTGTTCTCATAGCGTGGGCACTATCGTGAAAGTGCAGTGTTTCACAAACACATACAGTCAGCAGCGGTTTCGCGGTGGCAGTGGGTGGGGGGGGGGGGGGCGATGTTGCTACGTGTCGTCTCACGGACGGCATGCGTGTGGTACATTACGTTTCATGCGCACAACCGCAGAATCAACCAGCAACATCCTGCCGGATTCAAACCGTGAAAGCCTGCGACAAGCAACGACACACGCGAACGCTGGGATACGTCACCGCTCCTTGGGTTGAAGAGCGCACCCGTCAACCAATCAGTCAACTCCTCCTTTGGAGGTAGGTGTGCTTTGCACGTCGCACGCAAAATATTGATAATTCGCAACTTATTTCCTTTCCACGTTTACATTACGGGGACGCCGCCACAATGGCCAGGAGGCCCGCCTCCATCCACCCATTGGTATAAAGTCAACCCCTGAATAAGCTCCCAGCGCGTGGTGCAAAACGTTGGGCATCAAAGCGCCTCCGAGTTTGTGTAACAAACAAGTGTTACCGTGTGATATGACCGTGCTGAACATCAAGCGGTGCAAGTTAGATGCAAGCACTTCCTTCATTGTTTCGTGGAACAGATAGTCGGCATGTATTCACAAAAGATCTGGCGTACCTTGACACAGTCGTAGATGTTAGCAAGTAAACCAGGCCCAAACCACTAAGGGTAACCACGTGCATGATTTTGTTGGAAGTCAGAAGCCAGAGAGCCATGCAGATCTCTGTCAAGGGAGACTTGGGCCAGCAAACAACAACAGTTGTGGTGACAACCGCAGGTCCTCACTCGTGCGATTTAGACTCATCCTGGTCTCTCCATTTCTCTCCTGGTCAACCAAATTAAACTCGACTACTGCTGAATGAAGGCTTTCTCAACGGCGTGTGAATGCTGGTGGGTTGTTTGACCGTACTTCACCAATCTGGTGAGTGCGATTTGATGAAGGAAGGAGCCCCTGAATCATTTCACGTATCACTCGCCACTGATGTTGGCAGTAAATCAAACTTAAGGAACCGGATTCGTAGTGCTGCCACTCCCCACCCCAATGAAACGCAGCACGTATGTTTTGGGAATGAATAAAAGCAACGGTGTCTCCACTCAAATCAGTGTGTCCCTCCTCCCGTCTACCTCTTTTCCAACACCCCGTCTCCCCCCATCTCCCTCCCCCCATATCCCTCCCCCCCATCTCCTTTCCCCCATATCCTTCCCCCACGTCTCCCTCCCCCATTTCCTTCCTCCCATCTCCTTCTCCGCGTCTCCTTCCCGTCGTCTCCTTCCCCCGTCTCCATTCCCCTGCACCGCCAATTAGCATGGTTGGGCTATGTACGGCGCTAAAGAAGTTCAACATATCTATATATATATAGAATCGCGAATCTGTCTATCTGTCTGTGTGTGTGTGTGTGTCGCCGGACCATACGCAGTTTCATTGGACGGCGGTTGCCCCTGGCAACGGGTAGCGACGCCTTCGCCGCTTTCATTGGACGGCGGTTGCCCCTGGCAACGGGTAGCGACGCCTTCGCCGCGGGCTGCAATTTCATTGGACGGCGGTTGCCCCTGGCAACGGATAGCCACGCCTTCGCCGCTTTCATTGGACGGCGGTTGCCCCTGGCAACGGGTAGCGACGCCTTCGGCGCGGGGTGGACGCCATTTTTAATTCCCCTTAAAAATAGGCGCACGCATTAACACGCGACTCTGACGTAAATTCATCAAAGTTTCACGTCCTCTTCACCCCCCCCCCACCACAATGTGTGCAATTACTATTATAGGGTCGGTAGATTATAAAATTATAGCGATTACACAGTATTATTGTAGCGCGGGGGGGGGAATGGCACCCGTACCCAGCGTTAGCCAGGTGGCAAAATCAGGCGAGGCCGGAGGCTCTGCACGGTGCTAGGCCTCGACACCCACCACGCGACTCGGAGGTAAATTCATCAAAGTTACACGTCCTCTTCACTCCCCCGCCACCACAATGTGTGACATTACTATTATAGGCTCGGTAAATCATAAAATTATAGCGATTGCACAGTATTATTGTATCGCGGGGGATCGGCGCGCATCACTAAAACCCTACAACGGATCGGCGCGCCTCACTAAAACCCTACAACGGATCGGCGCGCCTCACTAAAACCCTACTACAGATCGGCACGCCTCACACAAACCCTACAACGGATCGGCGCGCCTCACTAAAACCCTACAGCGGATCGGCGTGCCTCACACAAATCCTACAACGGAAGCGTAACGCATTGTAGTGTCGTGGTTAGCGCGCCACGCTACGAACCCGGCAACCCGAGTTCGATTCCCACTCACGCCCACCACCGCTGACGATTATTTGAACCGGACCTGGGCCTCCCCTAGGTCTACTCAGCCTCAAACGAGTAACTGGTGTCGTGTGTGAACATCGTCACTGGGGAGACAAAGGCGGCCGGGCCTGGTGAATCCAAGTTCCCGGGCGAAGCCGGGTAGTAAAGCTAGTATATTATACTAACGGGAAGTACCCGGCATTGTCCGGGCGAAAAAGACAGAAACACACATCGACTTACACACAGACATCGACCCACACACATAGAAACACATCGACTTACACAACAACAACACCCGCCATTCGCCACTAAGTGGCGGTGACGTCACCACGACGTTTGTGCCAGGCCATGTGCACCTTGAGGCCACGTGAAGTGTCGAACGCCCGCTGGCAGGAGGTCACGGGGCAGACCCAGGTGCCACGGGTCGACGGACTGAGATGACCGAGATGACTGGCTGATGCACCACCTGTGCCCCCTACTGTGCCAACCTTCTGTGCTTTAGCCACCCGGTACTCCGCTCGTTGTTGTGAGCGTCGCTCCTCCGCCCTCCGTTGTTGTTGGAGGGCGACTGCCTCCAACTCCCCAGTAGCGTCCTTCACGAGCCTCCTCCACAGAGGCCGATCTTGACACCGCTGGTACCAGTCATCGGCAAGTCCACTCAGCTCCACGTCCTCCTGTACCACATCACTCCATCTCTTCTCTAGCCCGTGCCGCGCCCGTTTTGCCCCCTCGATCCGGCCGAACTAAAGCTGTTTAGGCATGCGGTGGCTGGGCATGCGGGCTACATGGCCCAGCCAACGCAGCCTTGCCTGCCGGAGGAGCTCACCGATGGGACTTTGCCCAGATCTTTCAAGGATTTGTGAGCTCCTCACACAATCCAGCCTGGTTAAACCCAGGATGGATCGTAGGCAAGCCAGCCTAAATGTTTCTAACCGGCGAAGATGCTCCATTAGGGGGGTCCACGTTTCGTAAGCGTAGAGAAGGGAGGGAATGACTGTGGCCGAGAAGACCTGAAGCTTCGTGCGGAGCGACAGACCAGGTAGCTTCCACACAGCTTTACACAACCGATGAAAAGATATTGCCGCTCGACTGATTCCGAGTGAGACCTCTGCTGTTAAACTGGAGCCGGTCATAAGCACACTGCCCAGGTATGGGAAACTATCCACTCTCTCTACTACTGCCCCATCACCGATTGGGAGTTGTGGGGGTGGAGTGTCCGATGGTACAAAATACCCAGGCAGGTGCTTAGTTTTGGTGGGGCTGATGGTAAGGCCCCACCTCTTAGTGGCACGCTCTAGTCTCAGCAGCAGCGTCTCCAACTCCTCTTCTGATGAGCAGCAATTACCAAATCATCGGCATACATAACGTGGTTGACATCCCTTGATCGCACCCGGGCATCGATCAGCCTCCCATTATATCTATACCAAATGGAAATTCCCCCAGTACAGCTATTGAAGGCTTCACGAACTACGTGGTCAAAATAGATGTTAAATAATGTGGGAGCCAGAGAACATCCCTGTCGCACCCCAAGGTGTACAGGGAAAGGCTCTGACTCCCGGCCACGTAGTTTTACCCGGGCCCGCTCACCATTATGAAGGTCCTTAATGATCGTGAGCAGAGGGTCAGGGACTCCGAAAGCACGAAGAACAACCCAGAGCCCAGGCCTACTGATGGCATCATAGGCCTTGACCAGGTCAATAAAGCAGAGATGTAGGTCTTGTTGGAATTCCCTACACCTCTGCTATAGCAGACGGACAGAAAATATGGCATCTGTGCAGGACCGCCCTTTCCTGAAACCGCATTGGGGCTCTGCAAGCCTCTCCTCAGCGTTCCTAACAAGGCGATGTTAAATAATCCTTGCCAGGACCTTTCCCGGCACACTGAGGAGTGAGATGCCCCTGTAGTTGTTACAGTCTGTGCGGTCCCCCTTCGTAAAGAGGGGGACCACCAGGGCATCCTTCCAATCCTGTGGAACCTGTCCAGTGGTCCAGACTGTTGTTATGATGTCATATAGGGCAGTCTGTGCACAAACGCCACCCTCCCTGAGCATTTCGCTTGGGAGATCATCTCTGCCCGGTGCATTTCCTGGTCTCAGACTCCGGATCGCCTTCAGTACTTCCTCAACAGATGGCACCTCAGCCAGCCACTCACAGGGGGTGACCTCTTCCAATATTTGAGGCACCACAGCCTCAGCAGGGTTATCCCCACTTTGTGCCATGATGTTTTCGTGGCTGAGGGATTTCCCCTCCCCCAGGACCTCACAGAAATGCTCAGCAAATCTGCAAACCTGACTTACACACACACACACATGGACTCACACACACAGAAATCGACTTTAGACACACACACACATGGACTTATACATGTAGTGACTTGTAGCGTCACTACCGTGTGGACCTACACACACATGCGTGACATCACTACACAGGGGAGCATCACTACCACGCGGGTCCACACACACACACACACGACGTCATCACGTCTGGATGCGGGATTGACGTCACGGCTGGTTCGGGGGGTATGGAGGCCATGGGTTAGTACCGCGGGCATTGTGTGAGGCTGTGGCACTCTGGATGAACCTGGCTGGACACGTGACCGGATCAAGGTGGGGCCCGGGGACCCCGCGGGCACCTTGGGGGCCACGTGGACAGGAGAAGAGCCTTCTCGAGAGTTCTCGAAGGTGGGCGTGGCCGCCGTGTGGCCCGGACACGCTGAGGCGCATATAAGTGGCCTCCGCACCGGGTTCGGGGCTGCTCGAGTCCGGGATGAAGATGCCTCATGAAGACGCCTCGTGAGGAAGAAGAGTCAAGCCTCAAGTCAGCGTGGTCAACCAGTAGCCTCCTGGCTTGGCCACGCTAGTCGTATCAGAGAGTCAGTGTTAGCGACTGATGGTGTGTGTTAGTGAGGATAGGTCGGTGGTCACCACCCTATGTTAAGAGTTACCTATTGTGTTAATAATAAATAGTGTTGCCTCCAAAGTTCACTGTGTGCGCCTCTATAGAACCATAACACACACACATCGACTCACACACACACGTAGACTTACACACACATATCGACTCACACACGCACATCGACTCACACGCACACATGGACTTAGACACACACATTATAGATGTAAAATTAAGTAACTTAATTTGAAATGATTAGTTGTCTACACACACACACCACGCACACACATTGACTAACACACACATACATCGACTTACGTACACACACATCGACCTACACACACACATAGACTTACACACACACATCCACTTACACACACACAGATCGAATTACACACACACAGCGACTTACACACACACATCCACTTACACACACACACAGATCGAATTACACACACACAGCGACTTACACACACACATGGACTTACACACACATACATAGACTTACGCACAGACATATCGACTAACACACAATCGACTCACACACACACATGGACTCACACACACATATATCGACTTACACACGCACATGGACTTACGCACACACACACAGATGCACACAGACACACTGACTTATCGACTCACACAAATGGACTTACGCACAGACATATCGAGTAACACACAATCGACTCACACACACACGGACTCACACACACACATATATATTGACGCACACACACAGAAAGAAGGGTCATTGCTCGAAACGTCAGTCTGTTTTTTTATAACCGTAGGTAATTTTCTGTTCACTCTACAGTACATGTCCACTAACGATATAATGATCAGAATCGGAATGTTTATTTAGACTGCAGGAGGAATCCGATGAGCTATGAAGCTATTGATCACGATGTCCAGTCGGGGCGGGTCAGCGAGTTACAACAACGAACAGTACAGCCGATCAGGGGTGCAACGTAGAGAACAAGCTAAGCAAGTCACCACATTAAAATAGATAGAAATACTGAAAAGTCTGCAAGCGCCAATTTTTCAACACAATGCAATGATGAGAATCACACCACGCTGACGATATTATCAATGACTCGTATTATAATGATAAGCGACGATGATTACAACAATCGGGGGCTTTAATTTTTAGCCGTAGCTGTCTGGCCGGGGCTGAGGTCCAAAACATCTATTCCGCACCACCGCAAAGAGTGCGCATGGGGCATCAACGTCCCCGTGGTGCCTGCCACAGCAGACCCTGCCCTGGGGTCTCCCACGAGACTGATAAAACACTCGGCGAGAAACGAAGCCACCCGCTCACCCCGATGGCGACGAAGATGCCACTCCCTGGCGGTGGAGGACGGTTTACTTGCTTGGTAGATGGGTGCTGGGCTGAGATGGCTGATTTGGGGTCGCTCGAGTGGGGCACGCATCCTTTATAAGCTCTGTCCAAAACCCTCCCCTGGCCCCCAACCATCCACCCCCTGCCCCTCCCCCCTCCCTCTGTCCTCCCTCCCCCTGCCCTTCCCCCTCCCCCTGCCCTCCTACCTCCCCCTGCCTCCCCCTGCCCTCTCCCTCCCCCTGCCCTCCCCCCTCCCCCTGCCCTCCTCCCCCTGCCCTCCTCCCCCTGCCCTACCCCCTTTCCCCTGCTCTCACTCCCCCTGCCCTCCTCCCCCTGCCCTCCCCCCCTCCCCCTCCCCCTGCCCTCTCCCTCCCCCTTCCCTCCCCCCTCCCCCTGCCCTCCTCCCCCTGCCCTCCCCCCTGCCCTCCCCCCTCCCCCTGCCCTCCCCCTGCCCTCCCCCCTCCCCCTGCCCTCCTCCCTCCCCCTCTCCCTCCCCCTGCCCGCCTCCCCCCTGCCCTCCCCCCTACCCCTGCCCTCCCCTCTCCCGCTGCCCCTCCCCCTGCCCTCCTCCCCTTGCCCTCCCCCCTCCCCCTGCCCTCCCCCCTCCCCCTGCCCTCCCCCTCTCCCTCCCCCTGCCCGCCTCCCCCCTCCCCCTGCCCTACCCCCTTTCCCTGCCCTCCTCCCTCCCACTGCCCTCCTCCCTCCCCCTCTCCCTCCCCCTGCCCTCCTCCCCCCTCCCCCTGCCCTCCCCCCTGCCCTCCCCCCTCCCCCTGCCCTCCTCCCTCCCCCTCTCCCTCCCCCTGCCCGCCTCCCCCCTCCCCCTGCCCTCCTCCCTCCCCCTCTCCCTCCCCCTGCCCGCCTCCCCCTGCCCTCCCCCTGCCCTCCCCCCTCCCCTTGCCCTCCCCCTGCCCTCCTCCCTCCCCCTGCCCTCCCCCCTCCCCCTGCCCTCCTCCCTCCCCCTGCCCTCCTCCCTCCCCCTCTCCCTCCCCCTGCCCTCCTCCCCCCTCCCCCTGCCCTCCTCCCTCCCCCTCTCCCTCCCTCTGCCCTCCTCCCTCCCCCTGCCCTCCCCCTCCCCTGCCCTCCTCCTTCTCCCTCCCCCTGCCCTCCTCCCTCCCCCTCTCCCTCCCCCTGCCCGCCTCCCCCTGCCCTCCCCCCTCCTCCTGCCCTCTCAAGCCGTGGCTCTCGGCCAAGTCGTCGTGGTCACTTCTGGGAGTCGCTGCGATTCCTCATCAACTGAGGAGTCTACGGCACATCGGTCACGTGTCCGTCGGGTTTCTCTTTGCCTGGGGGGGAGGGGGGTGATTGTTGAGGGGTCTCGTGAACCGCACGGAGGAGCAGCGGCAGCTTTGCTGTGGTGGCGTGTGTGTTTGGCCAGTTGTGTCTGCCCTTGCAAAAGGTATATAGCGAATCTCGGATTGTCTCGCCCAGGTGCGAATTCAAAGTGACGAATGGCGAATTCGTCATCGAGGAGTGGTGCTCATGTCACATGTATAACCAGTGATTGCAATTCCACATTCCTGTGCCGGGGGTGAGTATAGTCATAAGACAACCGCTGATGGCTTTCCCCACAAAGTGGTAGGAATGTTATTGACCCCAAAACGATTGTGGGCTGAGTCAACCCCCCGCCACCCCAACCTGGATTTGAACTCGCACCCTTCCGATTGCGTCTGATGCGGGACTTGAACCCGGGATATTTAGGGTGGGAGGCGGTGGTCGCATTGGCATCCACGGATGAAATGCGCCTTACAAATGTAAATTATTGTTGTTGTCCACTACGCCACAGAGGACCAAGCACACGTGGATACTGCATGCCGATTGTCACGGTCATCATCATTAACATCACAGTCATCATTTACATCCATGGTTATCATCATTGTCAACGTCATGTCATGGGCATCATCACTCTCATCGTCAGCATGTAACCATGCTCAGAATCATCAGTAATCATGGTTATCATCGTCAGTAATTATGGTCAGAATTATTAGTAACCATGGTTATCATGATCAGTAATCATGGTCAGAATAATCAGTAATCATGGTCAGAATCATCATCAATAATAATGGTTATCATGATCAGTAATCATGCTCAGAATCATGAGTGATCACGGTTATCATGATCAGTAATCATGCTCAGAATCACCATGCTGATCGTGCTGATTGGGCATGACGCGGCTCGGAGTTGACGGTGGCCCGGTGGTCGAGACTAAGAACGGAGCGGCAGCCAAAGGCGGAGCGCGTCCCGAGGGACGTCCCCAGCGGAGACGGAGCAGCGGTGAGCGCAGCTCGCGAGCGAGGTAGCTGGTTGCATCGCGGGGTAAGACCATCCAGCAGTGGATAGATCACGGCTGCTGACGACGACTGATTTTGAATGACACACGTCAACAGCGCAGCGCTGTACCCTTCAGTGCGCGTCTCGAAGGGGCTTTCTTTGATTACAGTGTAACAAAACAATGTTGTTCCTGGGTAGTGTCACAAAAGCAAAGTTTGTGTGAAATAATAGCCATTGCCTATAGCTTCTTAGGCATAATGCAATTAAAAAAAGTAGCAATTCGTACCCAGGAACAAAAGTTGTGTTATATTTAGTCCCATGGCAGACGGCACCGAAGCTGCCTCCTTCCTCCCTCCCCCCTCGCTTTCGGTCACTTTCGGTCACCGCCACCGGGGAACTTCCCTTCCGCAGCAAACGCCGCACGTCACTGGCGGGCAACTGCGAGCGTGGGCGGCAAGTCGCGAGCAATGACGAAAAGGGGGGAAAGTGACGCTCTTCCCAAACGATCTCCTCCCGTTTACCACTGGCTCAGGCCTTCCCTGAGCCAGGGCTCAGGGCTTCCCTGAGCCAGTGGTGGACATTCCACGGTCCTGCGGCGGGAACGAGGCCACGTATAGGACAAGCATCGTTGACTTCCCCACAAAGTGGTACCAATTGTATCGACCCAGGAGGAATGTTTTTTTTTTTAAACAAGAACTGCACATTGTATAGCAGCAGCTCCCCAAGGTCGGTAGTTGATACAGTACACGTGTGTGCAGTGCCCTGTGCAGAAATGTGTACAGTGGTTAACTAAATGTTTTATTTTGCCCGGGCATAGCCCACTGAGCTGTAGACGATTCAGAAGCGACCTGACCTCGAAGGATGCTTCGACGAATTGTCGGCTTGTAATGTAGAGATTTAGAGCAGCCACAAACTCCAAACGCAAGTTGATTCTAAATGTGGAGAAAAATCCACGCGACCACAGGGAGAGAGAGAGACACCGCAAACTCCAAATACACAGCAGCAGGAGTCAGGGTCGGGATCGAACCCACGACCTCCTGCACACCAGGCGAGGTAGTCAACATCTCATAGCCACCGTGATGATGATGAGAGAGAGACACCGCAAACTCCAAATACACATATACAGCAGCAGCAGGCGTCAGGGTCGGGATTGAACCCACGACCTCCTGCACACCAGGCGAGGTAGTCAACATCTCGCCATCGTCATCAATGACAGTATCATGGACACGCGCAGTGAAATCACTCCCCCCTTGTCCCACGCTGCATTTAGACCAGTGGCGGCTCCTGCAAAATCTCTCAGGGGGGGCAAGTGTCTGGATGATTGATAAGGATAAGGTCCACCCATGCAATGGATAAATTAACAGCTTAAACATGTAAAGGCAACTTCACTTCTTTAATATTAATGAAAAATAAAGTGACTCTTACAATACATCTTGTTTGTTTCTATACTCACTATTAATACAATCCACTCAAGTATCTTTTATTAAAGATTCCACTAGGTGGCGACAAATTATATTGTTGGATGAAACGTGCTTACGTATGATGACGTAAGCACGTTAGGGCGAGCCCTCCCGGAAGCCATAGAGAATGCATTGGAGCGCCCGCCTTTCGAAAAAAAACATCTTTGAATGTAAGTCTATGGGGCCACTCGGGGCGATTCTCAGCCGGAGTGAAATCGCCCAAAAAGAGGCGGTACTCCACAGAACGTGACATGACGCTGATTGGACTATATCCAGAGGCACAGTGACGGCTAGCGTGACTCTGTGGTTGAATGACATTGGTGGTGCGTCGCCCAATCGCCCTAATGAAGAAACCGCCCCTGATTTAGACTCTTACTTTGCACCCACAGATGAGCCTTGTTTTGACCATACTTCACCAGACCGGTCACGAGTGCGGCGGGTTGGTGAAGGGGGGGGTTGAAGGGGGGCACACACGAGTACAGTACAACAACGCGTCTCGCGAGGAGCTACGCGGCGAGGGGCTTGAGGCCTGGCAGGGCGATCGGGTGGGCGAAAGACGCCGACTGGCGCTGCGGTCAGCGACGATTTCCGCCACCCCAACGTGGCCAACCAGCGGCCAGGTCACGGCCAACCATCACCCACGGCCTGCAAGGCGCGGTGTGGGGTGGGGGAAGAGGGCCCCTCATCCAGCAGTGGATTGACCAAAACAAACAAAACAATGAAACCACCTTGGCAGTGTCACCGGCGTGCGTCCTTTGCAAGAGTCCTCACCTGCGTATGGCTCTTAATCTGTGGACTGTGCCAAACCCAAGCCCACATTGTTACTGCCCCAGCTTGGGTCACTCAGCCAACACTGCCATCGTCACAACAACCACCACCACCAAACCAGCGGCCACACCTCGCCAGCAAGTGCGTTATTATTACTACTACTATAGCAACTGAGCGTTATCCCCCACGGGGATTTCCACCACGAATATACAGAATGAACTCACTTGTACAGATGCCATTGTTTATACTATTTTTATATTTATTTAAAAAACCCATACCAGGTCACGAAAACGAATCTTATCGGCAGCCATGATCTATCGACTGCCCTACTCCACCCCCTTCACCCCAACCCCACAATGATGTTATCATCTCATCAGAATCTTTATTGATACTGTAAGAATCCGATGGCCTATACAAAAGCTCTTTTGTACAACATGTCCAATGAGAAAGTTACAACAAACAATAAAAAAACATGGCATGAGTGCAGAGTACTGAATAGGAAAGTTAAGCAAATCACTAAAAATAAACACAAATCTATTCCCCAATGGCCAAAGTCCCATCACCGCCACCCCATATCTCCCCCATGTAAATGAATAATCCCTCCCGAGACACACACACGGAGTGGGAGCTTCCGACCCAACAACAGTGTCGGGTGTGTCGCTTGCCAGTCAACGTGTGTGTATGTGTGGCCAGGTGGGGAGCGGTAGTGTAGCGGTGAGCGCGCTACGCTACAAACCTGGCGACCCGGATTCCATTCCCGCTCACGACCAACACCAGTGACAATTATCTGAACCGATCCTGGGCCTCCCCATTGTCGACTCAGCCTCAAATGAGTACCTAGTGCAGTGGTGTAAACATCGCCACTGGGGAGACAAAGGCGGCCGGACGTGGTTGCAGGCCACCCACCCCCTCTTGTGTGCCGTGGCGGCCTTCATAGGTGGCTACTCGCTAACAGCACTTGCCCCTTCAGTCTGTTAAAGGCTACACGGGGGATCTTTGTCTTTGTGTGGCCAGGTGACGCATTGCGTTACCGTGAATCTAATGCGACACCGCCATCCGCATACAAAAGGCTGACTATCGCGGGGGGTTACGTTCTCGGAAAGTGGTTTGGCACACGGAAACCAAACACAGACAACATCACAATTGAAATAAGCACTGTAATGTATGTAGAATAAACAAAAAACTAAACTTAAATACACATGTGTAGTGAGTTCAACTGAGTCACAGAAGTAGACTTGGAGGCAACACATTTATTCAACTCCAACACACGGGGTAACTTTCCCCTTAACAGAATAACAACCTATGGTGGTGGCCACCAGGCTAACTACACTAATTACAACGTAACTGCTACTACGGACCGAGACCAACAGCTTGGGTCCAGGTCCACGTGTTGGAGACTTGTTGAACGGACAACGTAGACGAAGGTTTCTTCCAGGATGAACAACAACAAGCCTGGTCCCTCTCGGGACCCGGCTTATATTCTCTGCGGTGTGTCTGGCTCCGCCCTTGGCCACGACCACCTTCCAGAATCCTCGGGAAGGATCTGTATCCCAATCACGTGACCACCCATAGCCCCACTTGGGGCCCCCTTTGTAGACTTAACTGGTCACGTGTCCTCTCGGGTCAACCAGAGTGATATGGCCTTTAGTAACCTCATCCTTTGGCCGGCACTCCCACACCCTGTCCTGTAGGGCTGGCACTGCACGCCAAGCGTGGTGCCATCCAGCGCTATCAATCAGCGCTCACCGGGCCCCTCTAGGTCCGGTACTGCACCCACACCCTCGTGGTGTCCGCGATGTCGTTACATCGCACGCCGTGCCTCTCTAGGGCTGGCACTGTACAGTGACATCCCGCGATGTCACTGCACATGTGTAGTAGAGTTCACGACTCTTGGACGCCGGAGTTGGAGGCACACGGGTTTATTTCACACAGCACGGTTGTGGCATACAACACTAGAGGGGGTATCGGCCCCCTCACCCGGCTAGCTGGGGATACACGCGCTAGCTACTCCTAGCCTGCCTCCTAGTCCTCCACTAACGGGCTAGGGGAGGCTATCTGGCCCGACACTGGTAAGTCGGGCCCGGTACCCTGAGTCCCAGACCAGCTCTGACAAGAGCACCGGCTCTGGTTCTCGGGACCACGCCGCTGGCTCGGTCCTGTTCGGCCCTGATAAGGACGGCGAACCAGGGGAGTCCAGGGCTCTAGCTAAGACGTCTTCAGTCTTCACTGGTTAGCTTAACCTCTCTCCCCGAGCCCTCCGACACATCCCCTTTTATACCCAACCCCCCGCTGAGGGGTGGGGCCCCGGGGGATCATAACTCCGAATCAGCCCCCCCCAGGGTGCCTGGCGCGGACGTCGTAGAGAGCACCTCCCCGTGCACTCACGTAGCCCCGCCCACTGTGTTTGTTTGCCATAAGCTGCCATGCATAACGGGCTCTCTCTCTAACACCCCTACACATGTAAAAAAAAACCATAATTAGGAGTATAAATACTTGAATAGACACCGTACTTACCGACAACGATCCGAAGCGTGTGTCTTGTTTGTCTGCGAGTGAGAAGCGGCAGTGCAGCGAACCCGACCACCCGAGTTCGATTCACGCCCAACACCATTGACGATTATCTGAATCGGAGCCAAAGGCAGTCGGGCGTGGTGCAGACTACCCCACCACCCTCGTGTGCCACAGTTCCGGCCTTCATGGGTGCTAATTCTAGATTTGAAGCTTTCGTGACTGCAAGGATTCATACTCTTAGTTTTATTGGTAAAGTCACGTAGGTAAAAAATTGAAATAAAAATTAATAAAAATAAAATAATAAAAATCACGACGTTTCGGAGGCAACACAAGTCTCCGTCATCAGGTGGGAGCGTCACAGCCAGATTTGCTGTATCAAGTGAGGCATCATAGGTGCTGCTCGCCAACAGCACTTGCCCCAACAGTCTGTTCATCGGCTACACTGGGGTTCTAGATCACATAAACATTATTGTGTCGTTGAACCCGCCACCACCACCACCTGACACGGCCAATAAGTAAGGTCTGTCACATCAACAAAACGTGCCAATTAGTTACTAGTAAACCCACAACATTACTAATAAACCCATAACATTTACAATTGGAGTACGACGTTTCGCTGGTGATTACAACCAGCCTCATCAGGCGATTAGCCAGAATTCTGAAGAAGTCTTCCTGTATTCGGTCTTATATCGAGCAGTGGGAATGTCATCACCGTGATGACATCACTATGAATGTTATTCTGAGAATATGCAGTACCTATTACACTGGTCTACAATTTTTTAGACGTCGTCTGCTTTAGAGATGAAATGTGCTGTTTATTATGGATTTTGATATGCTAAATTCAAATATGACAATTAAAACAACTGATTGGCTACTGTTCCCAATATATTAAAGTTTTTACATTTAACGTCTAGGTATATTGTGTAGATAGAGTTTTACTTATAAATTGTAAACCTAGGTCTTTTCATGTATTTATGGTTGCTTTACATGATAACATGTCACCTGTCCTGTTCATGTAACACTTAAAAAATCAGCAAAAGGGTTATATAAATAAAATGTATGATGAAACAAAAGGCAAAAAAACTATTATGGATATATAATTACGTAGTTTATTTAGTCCTTATTCAGTGTCTACTTGGCTTGTCTCTTGTATTCATTAAATGGAGCATATCTTGGCACTGTCCAGCAATAGTCTGCAAGCATTGATGGGCTCCATTTGCCCTGATAGCGTTTCTCCATCGTTGCAATGTCCTGGTGAAATCGCTCGCCATGCTTGTCGCTCACTGCTCCGCAGTTCAGTGAGAAAAATCTGGATGAGAGTGCAAAAATGTATCTTTAGTGACATGTTGCAACTAAAGCTTTTGTATGCCTTGAGGAGGTTTTCCACCAATGCTCTCTAGTTGTCTGTCTTATTGTTTCCGATAAAATGTGTTGCCACTAACTGGAAGGCTTTCCATGCCGTCTTTTCCTTGCCACGCAGTGCACTGTCAAATGCATCATCTCGAAGAAGTTCATGACAAAGACACCATACTTCATCTTAGCTTCACTTAACCTTGGAAATTTTCCACGGAGGTACTTGAAAGCTGCTTGTGTTTTGTCCATGGCTTTGACAAAGTTCTTCATCAGACCCAGCTTGATGTGTGAGGGTGATAACAACATCTTCCTTGATTCAACAAGTGGTGGATGCTGAATACTTTTCCTCCCAGGCTCCAATGACTGTCAGAGTGCCCAATTTACATTGATATAGTGGGAATTTATCGCACGACTATCCCATTCGCAGATAAAACAGCAGTACTTTGTGTATCCAGTTTTCAGACCAAGAAAGAGAGTAACAACCTTCAAATGGCCACAAAGCTGCCACTGATGTTGGTCATAGTTTATGCACCTCAAAAGTTGTTTCATGTTGTCATAGGTTTCCTTCATATGGAATGCATGACCAACTGGAATTGATGGAAAAAACATTTCCATTATGCAGCAAAACAGATTTAAAACTAATCTTCGCTTCACGTGTATTAGTGTGGGTTTTTTTTGCCGGAATGTGGTGTTGATGTTCCACGTGCACAATCATATATTCACCTGCTGCACAGTACCCATGCCACAGCCTACGCATCCCCCCCCCCGCTCTGCCGGCTGACAACCGCCGTACTCCAGCCTGTATGGCTTCGTGTAGTCACACGGCGTGCAGCAGAAGTGCACCGATTGGGTCAAAGGTCATTGTTTGGATCATCGGGCAATGGCTGCGGCCACGGTGGCGAGATGTTGACTACCTCGCCTGGTGTACACAAGGTCGTGGGTTCGATCCCATCACTGACACCTGTTTATTTGGAGTTTGCATGTTCTTCTTGTAGTTGTGTGGATTTTTCACCGGTTTTATCAGGCTTTTCCCTCCACATTTAGAAACATGCGTTTAAAAATGTTTGTCTGCTATAAATGTCCACATGATAAGCCACTAAGTTGAGCTGTCGTTTGTGGCCAGGTCGCTTCTGAAAAAGAGTTACATAGCTCACCTGGTGAAATATTTGTAAAAAATGTTTAAAGCGCGTGCATTGCAGGGTGAAGCAGCTGATCCTGGTGGACCCGTGGGGCTTCCCCGAGCGGCCCCTTAACCCGGACCAGGAGCGGCCCGTGCCAATGTGGGTCAAGGCCATCGGCTTTGTGCTGAGCCCCTTCAACCCGCTGGCCGGCCTACGCGCCGCCGGGCCATGGGGTCAGTCTCACTCGGCGGGTCCCGCGAGGTGGGGATGGGCAAAAGAAACTAAATAATTTAGCTGTGACGGTCCCACCTGATGACGGAAACTTGTGTTGCCTCCGAAACGTCGTGATTTATAATTTTATTTCTATTATTATTTCTATTCTTTTTATAATTTATTTTTACCTACGTGACTTTACCGAATATGAATCATTGCAGTCATGAAAGCTTCAAATCTAGAAAGAAAAATAAACTAAAACTATTTTTTTTTATCTTAGGTAAGGCCCACTGAGCTATGTAGCTCTTTTTCAGAAGCGACCTGGCTGCCACAAATGATAGGTCAACGAAGTTATTTATCATCACATTGTCATTTATAGCAGCCAAATACTCTTAAACGCATGTTGATTCTAAATGTGGAAGACCCAGAGAAAAAATCCATGCGACCACGGGAAGAGAGACACAAATTCAAAATATACAACTGGCGTCGGGAATGGGGTCCGAACTCACGACCTCCTTTATACCAGGCAAGGTAAATTTTAATCTCTCACAAGCGATCCACTTATCCCAGGCGCCCCTTGACGGAGAGACCACGTTAGCGGCAGTTGTACGTCACCGCCCCGCTCGAGCGCGAAACCTTATGCTGAGCGTTCCCGTTGGGTTCCAGCAGGGCCCGGCATGGTGCAGCGCTTCCGGCCGGACTTCAAGCGCAAGTTTTCCAACCTCTTTGACGACGACACCATCTGCGAGTACATCTACCACTGCAACGCGCAGACGCCCAGGTACACACGGGCATGCAGCTCTCGCCCCGCGTCACTGCCACTGCCTGTGCCTCACCGTACATTTCATCGTCGTCGTTATCATCGTCATCAGAATTTTTATATTTATATGCACTGGAGAACTCTGATGAGCTATGAAGCTCTTTTTCACAGGTGTCCAGTGTAGGGGCACGGGGTGAGAAAGTTACAACAACAATCGATACAAAAGCAGGAGTGTAAAGTATAGGAAAGGTAAGCAAATCACTATAAATAAAACGAAAACTAAAATATTTTTTGGTTCTATGGGAACCTCATTTGCCAGTAAATATATGATAATTGTTTTTTTTACCCTTCTATCTGGCAACAAAACTGACACCTTTTTACAAGGAGTCATGTTTGCATAGACCGCAATACCTGCAGTCATAATACAAACCAAAGAACATAACTCTGATAATGTGCACTGTCCTTGAAGTTGATTGGTCCACACCCGAGACAGCTTTCCTTAGAGCCTAGTCTCACAACTTCAAGGACAGTGCACATTATCAGAGTTATGTTCTTTGGTTTGTATTATGACTGCAGGTATTGCGGTCTATGCAAACATGACTCCTTGTAAAAAGGTGTCAGTTTTGTTGCCAGATAGAAGAGTAAAAAAACAATTATCATATTTTTACTGGCAAATGAGGTTCCCATAGTGTAGATGCTTGCCCCGAGCTCTCATACTCTGATGGTGCATTGTCTTTGAGTTGTGCGCCTTTTGGCATCATCTGGTCCAATCCATGTGAGACTAGGCTCTAAGAAAAGCTGTCTCGGGTGTGGACCAATCAACTTCAAGGACGGTGCACATTATCAGAGTTATGTTCTTTGGTTTGTATTATGACTGCAGGTATTGCGGTCTATGCAAACATGACTCCTTGTAAAAAGGTGTCAGTTTTGTTGCCAGATAGAAGGGTAAAAAAACAATTATCATACTTTTTGGTTCTTTCGGTAAAGTCACGTAGGTAGAAAAAATAAATAATAAATCACGACGTTTCGATTGCAACACAAGCAATCGTTGTCGAAACGTCGTGATTTATTTTATATTTTTCTGCCTACGTGACTTTACCAAAAGAACCAAAGAGTATGGATTCCTGCAGTCACGAAAACTTCAAATCAAGTTTGAAAACTAAAATATTTAATTTTATCAAGTAAAGCCCACTGAGCTATTAGCTTATTTTTCAGAAACGACCTGGCCACAAATGATATTGTGATGCCGCCGCCACGAAGCCGTTCGGCAGGCGCCCAAATCCCCGACCTCGCCACCACCAAGCAACGGAGCCAACCCCGCGTCCCCCTCACCTCACCTCACACGAACACACCCGCACGCATTTCCCCCCCCCCCCCATAGAGCTCCGAGGGGAGGTCACCTGGCCGACCGGTTTTTATCCGAGAAACCCTTATCGGGGTTAACTCTCACGGTTTCCGGCGATCAGGGAATTGGATGACCTCCCCCGTGCTACGTGGCACCGCGGCGCTGCGACCAGCCTTAATATGGTGTGGTCGCGGCATGGGGCATTCGGCCACCGCGGTTGAGGCGCATTTCCCCCCACACACACCCCCACGGGTCGACGGGGCAAGCAGAGGAGGGACGGGACAGCATGAATAGCGGGACCGCAGGAGCTGTTGCGCATAGTCATGGAGGGTTGGAATAATTACGCTTGAGCGCGCAGGCCCCATTGTTAGGAAGGGTAAGGGATTAACTAGGATTTACGCCTTGCACGCCGCACACTGATTAGCATATCAACAGCGCCCGGAACCGCCGTGCGCGGGCTCGAGGTGCACGAGCCCATTGTTCAGCGCAGCATCCCCTTTGAGGTAGGGAGGATAAATAGAGGGGCGCAGAGGGGAAATCGCTCTCTTCTCTCCAGGCCAGCGGACCAGCAGCAGCTCCAGCCAGCGACCCGGACGTCCGTGAGACGCATCGAGGTACGTTGTTAGCGCAGGGAGCAGCGAACCTCCGCGGGCGCCAAACAGGGAGTGGGGAGGTGAAGTAAGATAATAGCCGATAAATAGGGAATAGGTGCCGGTTGAGGGGAATAGGCCAGCCTCGTCGACTCACTGATTCAACATTAGTACCAGGTAATAAATCATTAATAGCGAAGCGTGGTCTCGCGTGATCTTGTCGTGCAGTGTGAGCGTGTGGGAACGCGTGTGGTACTGTGTGTGCGTAAGCTCGCAGCGTGCGTAATCGGCGTACCCCAGGTGCGCGATCATAACGTAAGCGGCCAGCAGGTGGCGAGCGCTGCGCGGAGCAGCGCAAGAGTGGGTATCGCGTGTGGAGCTGTATGCGTGTGCGCGCGCACGTTCACTACGTGTATAATACAGGTGCGCGATCCTAACGTGAGTGGTCGGTATTGAGTGAGTGCCGCGCAGAGCTGTGTGTGGGTGTGCGCGTACGTAATTAACCATGCCTATTACGCGGACCCGCGGGGGAGGGGAATCCTCGAGCGACGGCTCTCACCCCATGGGTGAAGAACCCAACAGCGGTTCGCCTAGTAGCGAGGGGGCGAGTAATGAGGTTAATAATGAGGTTAACCCGACCGTTAGCAGTACAGAGGGAGGGATCTCGGGGGCCAGCGACCCCGACATATTGGTGTCAGAAACGGGACGATCCCCCGCGCCCCCAAGGGAAAGAGGCCCCCCAACCCAGGTTAAAATCAAATGCACATTTACAGGCAAAGGAATTCCATTATGGAAATCGTTTGCCCGCAGCATCAGGGGGGCTAAAAAGGTTAATGGGTGGTCGGATGAGGAGGCGTTGCAGCAGTTAGAGATACATTTAGATGGGCGAGCAGCTGACTTTGTGGAAGCTTTGCCCGCAAGCGCGCAAACTCAGTGGGAAAAATTAATGTGCGAACTCGAACGGCGCTTCGGCGCCTATGACGAGGAGGAGGCGCAGGCGGCCTTAGAGGCACGCCGCCGTCAGCCCGGCGAGGATCTGCGAGATTACGCCGAGGACGTACGCATGTTGACCCAGCTCGCGTACCCGGAGCACGAGGCGAAAGTAATTGAGAGCCTCGCCGCCGGGAAGGTCCAGCGATATTTGGCACGCACCTCATGGTGGCAGCCAAATATAGACGGTGCACGCCTCTCCTTTAACACACTTGTCGAGCGCGCGCGTAAATGCGAGAAGCTCTCGGGTGAGCGCGCGCAGCCTCGAGGGAGGGGACGAGAGTGCGCCGTAGCGAGCCTACTCTCGGATGAGGAGGAGGAGCTCGCCATCGCAGGAAGGGGACGGGCAAGGGAGCCCCAGAGACCCAGCGAGAAAACCCCGGGGTGGGTAGCTGGGTTACAGGCCGGTATGGGAGATATGATAAACCAAGTAGGTGAGAGGGTAACCCAGGTACGCGAGGAAGCAAATAAAAATATGAAGACCCTCCAGTCTGAGATGGGTGAACTACGTTCCACGGTAGGGGGGCTAGCCGGGAGGGTGTCCCAATTAGAGTCCGATTTGGGACAACTGCGTACTGGGGGAGGGAGAGGGAGTGGGCAGGGGGCCCACTACGGAGCCGCCCCCCCTCCTCGGGCATGTTATATGTGCGATCGCCGAGGGCATCTAGTGAGAGACTGTCCTGAAATCACCCGAGCTAGGCAGATGCGGGGGTTAAACTCCAACGCCCCCTAGAGAGCGGACCAACTAGGGGTGCAATCGACGCGGTCCCGATACAAATAGACGATAATGAGAATAATGGCGAGCGAGTGATCTCCACACAGGTTCCAGCAACAACGCCCACGGAAACGGTGACTCCCGGCGACTGGCTACGGGAGCTGGTGGCGGGGATCACGGGGGCCACGTCGCTGGTGGAAGGGGAGGTTAACAGAGTGCGTACCCGAATCCTGCTGGACACGGGGGCGGTGGCCTCGCTCGTGAGCGCAGCGCACTGCAGCGCGATCGGGGTCGACGTGCGTCACCTGCAGGCCCCGGACCGCGCGCTGCACACTGCGAGTGGAGCCGGAATGGGGCTGCTGGGGAGAGCCACCCTAGAGGTCCGCATAGGCAGCCAGGTGTGCACGCAGGAGTTCTACGTGTCGAGTGCGTTGTGTCACGAGTGTATCGCAGGCACCGACCTCCTAGAACGGTTGGGACTCAACGTGCAACCCCGCCAGCGATGCGCCACCATGGAGAGCAACGGCGAGCGGATACCGTTCCTGGGACGAGAACCAACGCGCCTCCGCTTTGCACCTGTGGCCGCTATCCTGGCGACGGCAGTCACCATCGGGCCGCTCACCGAGATGCTGGTGCCGGTGGCAACATCCCCCACCGACCCCGCGCTCCGACCATCAGGGGAGGTAATGCTAACTCCTCACCCGGAGTTGGCAAAACGGTATGGGGTTGTGGGATCCGCCACGTTGGTAAACGCAGATGGGGACCGATTGTTTATGCGGATGTTTAACCCCCACAATACCCCAGCGATACTGCGAAGGCGCACCCCGATAGCCACAGTACACCCCCTGCACGCACGCCACTCTAACGACTCGGTGTTCGCACTCTGGGCTGAGGACCCCGGTCGTCCTGAGGGTGAGCAGGACCTGGCCTGGCGAGTCGGCCCGACTCCCCGAGCCGAGGTCGTTCCCCTGCTCGACGCGTTACATGTACCATGGGCGGACTTACCTAAGGGAGAGGCCGATCGGCTGCGCGATTTACTGCGGGAGTATGCCGACGTGTTCAGCGAACACGACTCGGACGTTGGTCAGACCGACCTTGTTAAGCACCAAATTGACACCGGTGCAGCCCGACCCATCAAACTCCCTGCATACCGAGTGGGCGCACCCGAACGCACCCAGATCAAAGAGGCGGTTGGGGACATGCTTCGCGATAACATAATTCAGCCCTCGGCGAGCCCCTGGTCAGCCCCGGTGGTACTAGTAACGAAAAAGGATGGGTCAACCCGGTTTTGCGTCGATTATCGTAAACTGAACGCAGTCACGCTCGGCGACGCCTTCCCCATACCCCGCATCGACGACACTTTTGACAGCCTCGCCGGAGCGCGATATTTTTCCACCCTCGATCTCGCGTCCGGGTACTGGCAGGTGGAGATGGCGGAGGAGGATCGGCCGAAAACCGCATTCACCACCCCGATGGGACTATTCGAGTTTCGAGTACTCCCGTTCGGACTCACCAATGCACCCGCGACGTTCCAGCGGCTGATGGAGTTGGTGATGCGGGGTTTGCAATGGGAACAGTGCCTGATTTACTTGGACGATGTGATCGTGTTCAGTAGATCTTTGTCTGAGCATTGGTCCAGGCTACGAGAGGTGTTCCAGCGACTGCGAGCGGCTCATCTCAAGCTCAAGCCACGTAAGTGTTACATCGCACAACGCGAGGTGGGGTACCTCGGGCATCGCGTCAGCGAGGCAGGCGTGCGCACCGATCCGGAGAAGGTACGCGCCGTAGTGGAGTGGCCACGGCCAAGGAATCTGACGGAGATCAGATCATTTTTGGGGCTCGCCACCTATTATCATCGATTTGTAAAGGGATTCAGCGAGATTGCACGCCCCCTCACCCAACTCACCTCCCCTAAGCACCCCTATCAGTGGACGGGGGCCTGCCAGACGGCCTTCACCACTCTCAAAGACCACCTCACCCACGCCCCCACCCTCGCTTTCCCCAATTTTACCACCGATTTTATTTTGGACACCGATGCCTGCAGCAGCGGGCTGGGTGCGGTGTTGTCACAGGTACAGGATGGGACGGAACGAGTCATCGCGTACGCCAGCCGGACCCTGAGTGGGGCCGAGCTGAACTATTGCGTGACCCGCCAAGAGTTGTATGCCGTGATTTTCGCATGTAAGCAGTTCCGGCCGTATTTGTACGGCAGGAGATGTCGCGTACGCACTGACCATTATGCTCTTCAGTTCCTTCTTACATTCAAGGAGCCGCGGGGGGCAGATGGCCCGTTGGTTGGCGCAGTTGCAGGAGTACAACCTGCAAATCGAGTATCGGGCTGGCCGGACGCATGCAAACGCGGACGCCTTGTCGAGGCGGCCCACGGTGTACGCCGAGACAAGGGCGGAGGAGGCCTGCCCCTGTTTCACGGGGGGACGCTGCCGGCAGGCAACAGACCCCCGAGAGGCCGCGGCCACTGACCCCCCCCCAGCGAGAGAGAGTGCAGTGTGCGCCACAGAGACCCTCACAGGTGGCACCGAGGATCCCGTCGACCGCCCGGCAAGCGCGGGACCCGCGGCTCGGGACCCGATCGGACGGATCCAGGAGGACGTCGGCTGCGCCTTCCCGGGCCTGAACGACAAGCAGCTGAGACAGACCCAGCAGCGAGATCCGGATCTTGCGGCCGTGGAGGCGGCACTGCGGGAGGAAAAGAGCGCCCTACCAGGACCCTGGAGCGGTTTGTATGCCCGGTTGTGTGTGCAGAACGGAGTGGTACGGGAGTTAACCGAGGCCGGCCAGCCGGGGTGCATCTGTGTTCCTGCCCAGGTGCGACCCCAGCTGCTACGGCTGGTGCATGACCACCCACTCGGGGGCCACGATGGGGAACGACGCACGCGAGAGACCCTGCGTCGCCAGTATCTCTGGCCCAAATTGGCACAAGACGTGGCGGCCTGGGTACAGGGCTGCCGCGCCTGTCAGCAGTGCGGGCCGAAACCGGCACGATACCAGGTACCCCTAAGGCCGTTCCGCGTCAGCCGCACGAATCAGCTGGTCGGGATCGATCTACAGGGGCCATTCCCGCGATCCCATCGAGGCAACCGGTATATCCTGGTCGCAGTAGAGTATTTCACCCGCTACCCCGTGGCAGTGGCCATCCCTGATAAAACGGCCTTGGTGGTGGCCCGGGCATTTGTGGAACATTACGTACTGAAGCACGGGATCCCAGAACGAGTCCTCACCGACCAGGGTAGCGAGTTCGAGGCCGAGCTGTTCCAGGCACTGTGCCGAGAATTCGGAATCCAGAAGGACCGAACCACAGCGTACCACCCCCAGGCGAATGGTATGGTAGAACGCATGAATCAGACCCTAGCGGGGAAACTCAAACGTATGGCGGCCGCAAATCAACGGGATTGGGACGAACACCTCCCCTACGCCCTTTTCGCCTACGCCACCACCGTACACACGTCGACGGGACAAACCCCGTTTTTAATGATGTTCGGCCGTGAGTCTCGTTTACCCGCAGATCTGCTATTCGGCGTCCCTTCCCCCCAGCCGGAGGAGGGAAGCCGCCCCGTGGAACACCTGTTGGAGACCCTGCGAGAAGCCCGAGGCCGAGCATACCCGCAAGGGGAAGCCGCGCATCGGCGGCAGGAACAGGGCACCCGACCCCGCATGGAACCCCCCTTATTCCTGACAGGCGCTAAGGTGTGGCTACACACTCCTCGCGTCGGGGCCGGGCAGGTGGGGAAACTGACGACCTACTGGCGGGGACCCTGGACCGTGGTGCGGCAGATATCCCCCTGGACGGTACTAATTGATGGCGGGGAGAGGGGTCGAGAGACGGTGGTCAATGTCCGCCGCTTAAAACCGTGGAAAGCGGCCCCGGCCGGAGAGAACCCCGTCACTCGAAGGCCCCGAAATCCCGGAGTACCAGCACCCCTCGTGTTGGGGGGCCTCGCACACTACATGGGCCCCGCCGGACCCCCGAGACGCCCCAATCCAGTCCGGAGATGGCGCGGACGACGGCCACTAAACCCTTCCGCTGCTGAGTTTGTGCCCCAGCCCACAGGTGCCGGAGGACGGGGAGAGCCGCTGGAGTGGAGGAGGAGACCGCCGCAGGAGCTACAGAGGACGGAACCACCCGCCCCGAGGCCAGCCACCAGATCCGGACGGATCCCCCGGACCCCGCAACGTTTCCTCGTGGGCGCGGCCCAAGCGAGGTGCTCCAGTCAACCCGGGACGGGGACTGGCACCTCGGGGGGCTATGTGATGCCGCCGCCACGAAGCCGTTCGGCAGGCGCCCAAATCCCCGACCTCGCCACCACCAAGCAACGGAGCCAACCCCGCGTCCCCCTCACCTCACCTCACACGAACACACCCGCACGCATTTCCCCCCCCCCCCCATAGAGCTCCGAGGGGAGGTCACCTGGCCGACCGGTTTTTATCCGAGAAACCCTTATCGGGGTTAACTCTCACGGTTTCCGGCGATCAGGGAATTGGATGACCTCCCCCGTGCTACGTGGCACCGCGGCGCTGCGACCAGCCTTAATATGGTGTGGTCGCGGCATGGGGCATTCGGCCACCGCGGTTGAGGCGCATTTCCCCCCACACACACCCCCACGGGTCGACGGGGCAAGCAGAGGAGGGACGGGACAGCATGAATAGCGGGACCGCAGGAGCTGTTGCGCATAGTCTTGGAGGGTTGGGATAATTACGCTTGAGCGCGCAGGCCCCATTGTTAGGAAGGGTAAGGGATTAACTAGGATTTACGCCTTGCACGCCGCACACTGATTAGCATATCAACAGCGCCCGGAACCGCCGTGCGCGGGCTCGAGGTGCACGAGCCCATTGTTCAGCGCAGCATCCCCTTTGAGGTAGGGAGGATAAATAGAGGGGCGCAGAGGGGAAATCGCTCTCTTCTCTCCAGGCCAGCGGACCAGCAGCAACTCCAGCCAGCGACCCGGACGTCCGTGAGACGCATCGAGGTACGTTGTTAGCGCAGGGAGCAGCGAACCTCCGCGGGCGCCAAACAGGGAGTGGGGAGGTGAAGTAAGATAATAGCCGATAAATAGGGAATAGGTGCCGGTTTAGGGGAATAGGCCAGCCTCGTCGACTCACTGATTCAACATTAGTACCAGGTAATAAATCATTAATAGCGAAGCGTGGTCTCGCGTGATCTTGTCGTGCAGTGTGAGCGTGTGGGAACGCGTGTGGTACTGTGTGTGCGTAAGCTCGCGGCGTGCGTAATCGGCGTACCCCAGGTGCGCGATCATAACGTAAGCGGCCAGCAGGTGGCGAGCGCTGCGCGGAGCAGCGCAAGAGTGGGTATCGCGTGTGGAGCTGTATGCGTGTGCGCGCGCACGTTCACTACGTGTATAATACAGGTGCGCGATCCTAACGTGAGTGGTCGGTATTGAGTGAGTGCCGCGCAGAGCTGTGTGTGGGTGTGCGCGTACGTAATTAACCATGCCTATTACGCGGACCCGCGGGGGAGGGGAATCCTCGAGCGACGGCTCTCACCCCATGGGTGAAGAACCCAACAGCGGTTCGCCTAGTAGCGAGGGGGCGAGTAATGAGGTTAATAATGAGGTTAACCCGACCGTTAGCGGTACAGAGGGAGGGATCTCGGGGGCCAGCGACCCCGACAATATCTCTACGAAGTGACTTCTCATGTCGAAATGTAAAGCACCCAACTGATCAAAATAATCATCAATCAGCCGTAGCCAATCCACTGCTGGATGAAGGCCTCCCCAAGCCGCCGCCGCCCCTCACAGTCCTGCGATGCAGCAATCCATCCGGCATCCGCACACAAACTGTATTCATCATGGCTCCATCTCCTTCGTAGACGTACTATCAGGTGCTCTCCATTCCTCGACCGCCTCTCCGTTGTCACACTTGACCATCTTCCATTGATCTCTTCCCACAACAGATCCTGCCCAGGCAATACTTATTGTTTTCTAATACTTTGGATGATGTCATAAATCTGCACGCTTTCTCTTAAGACGTGTCGTTCCTCTTTCTGCCTGTCATTGTAATCCCACAAATGCGTCTCCATGCTTGTTTATGGTATGTACGAGTGTTCTTCAACTGGTATCCGTGGGCCATATGTTACTTGTGAAGCACCTCTGATTAGCACGGTTGGCTATTTACGGTGCGAAAGAATTTCAACATACATTCATACATAAGAAGCCTCTGGTAGTGGCCTGCCGAGGCCACTCGCATGTCGCTCAGGAGCGCCGGGCACCGGCTGCAGCCATGGTAGTTAAATGTTTCGCGATCTTGCCTGGTATACAGGAGGTCCTGAGTTCGATTCCAATCCTGACGCCTGTGTAGAGTTTGCGTGTCTCTCCCTGTGGTCACGTGGAATTTTCTGCGGGTCCTCCAGTTTTTCTCTCCACATTAGAAACATGCATTTATTTACACACGATAAGCCACTTCGTTGAGCTATTATTTGTGGTCAGGTCACTTCTGATAAAGAGCTACATAGATCAGTGTGCCTCACCTGGTAAAATAAAAATAGTTTAGTTTTAGTCTATTGAACAGACTGACCAGAAGCTAGCTCTAGGTGCGTGATGAACATGGGATGTGAAAGTGAGTCTTTTGGAATTGACCCAATGCCACTCATTCACCTCGAATGAATGAGTGGCATTGCATGCCTGCATTCCACCGCTCGACTATGTAGTAGGGGTGATGTTAAAGGCCACGAAAAGCTGTAATTTATTTGAAAACGTCATTACAAAATACATTTTTTGCTCAAGAGTAACATTTCACTTAGTTGTGTGTGTGTATGCATGTGCCTCTGTGTCTGTCTATGTGTATGTTAACGTGTAACATTAGTAATGAAGACGTTAACGTGCACATAGCCTGGCACAAGCGCCGTGGTGATGTCACCACCACTTAGTGGCAAATGGCAGTTGTTTATCTTTTTCAATGTGTGTTTATGAACATGTGTGTGCTTACGTATGTGTTCGTTGGTGCGTGTGTCTCTGTTTGCATACGTGGATATCTGTGTATGTGTACTTGTGTGTATTTGTATGAACATGTGTGTATACGAGTGCGAGGAGTTTGTAACCCCTCTACCTTCAATTCATTAACACTACACCATGAAAAAATATCCAACTAAGCTTGTGCCGGAGGCCCTGGGGGGACAGGTGTCCATGACGTCTCCTGGCCAAACCCCATTTGGCGGAGCCACGAGATTGAATCCCTACCCTCAGGGTTCCTCCAGAAACAGCAAAAAGCCACTGCGGGTGGCCACGTGGAATATTCGAATGCTCACTGGGGAGGAGAGGCTGCCACTCCTCTATCGGGAGCTGGACCGGTACCACCTGCATCTTTGCGGTATTCAGGAAGTCTGGTGGACAGGCTCTGGCTCCTGCCATCATGAGGGGTGGACAGTCCTCTACTCGGGGCAGGAGACTGGGAGTGGCTCTTCTTCTGAACAAAATAATGAAGAGGGCATGGGAGCGTGGCGGTGAAGTGTGGGAAGCTGTAAGCCCCAGGCTACTTTGGGCTCGCCTTCCCATCAACCAGAGGCGAGGAGTGGTGGTCGTGGTTACTTATACCCCCACCGAAGACGAACATCCGTGGAGGGATGCAGGCAAGGCCGATGAGTCAGATGCCTTCTATGACCTCTTGTCACAGGTGCTGGCTAAAGTGGCCCTTCGGGATAGTCATCTTGTTGGGTGACTTTAACGTCCGAGTTGGTCATGATGCTCGTACCTGGTCTGGAGTGATTGGAAGACATGGGCAAGATCAGCTCAATAACAATGGTAGGAGGCTGCTAGCACCTGCCTGGGTATTTTGTACCATCAGACACTCCACCCCCACAATTACCAATTGGTCATGGGGTAGTTGTGGAGAGAATGGAGAGTTGCCCATACTTGGGCATTGTGCTTATGACCGGCTCCGTTTTGACAGCAGAGGTGTTACTCTGAATCAGTCGAGCGGCATTATCTTTTCATCGGCTGCGTAATGCTGTGTGGATACTACCTGCTTTGTCGCTCCATACGAAGCTTTAGGTCTTCTCGGTCACGGTGATACCCTCCCTTCTCTACGTTTGAGAAACGTGGACCCCCCTAATGGAACAACTTTGCCGGTTAGAAACATTTAGGCTGGCCTGCCTACGATCCATCCTTGGGTTTAACCAAGCTGGATTGTGTGAGGAGCTCACAAATCCTTGAAAGATCTGGGCTAAGTCCCATCGGTGAGCTTCTCCGGCAGGCAAGGCTGTGTTAGCTGGGTCATGTAGCCTGCATGCCCAGCCACCGCATGTCTAAGCAGTTTTTGTTTGGCTTAATAGAGGGGGCTAAACAGGTACGTCACAGGCTAGAGAAGAGATGGAGTGATGTTGTATAAGAGGATGTGGATCTAAGTGGACTTGCCGATGACTGGTACCAGCGGTGTCAAGATCAGCCTCCGTGGACAAGGCTCGTTAAGAAACACTACTGGACAGTTGGAGGCAGTCGCCCTCCAGCAAGAACGGAGGGCAGAGGAGCGACCCTCAATAATGAGCAGAGCGCCGGGCGGCTAAAACTCAGCAAGTTGGCACAGTAGGGGGCACAGGTGGTGCATCGGCCAGTCATCTCAGTCAACCCATGGCACTTGGGTGTTCCCCGTGACCTGCCAGCAGACGTTCAACACTTCACGTGGCCTTAACATGCACATAGCCTGGCACAAGCGCCATGGTGATGTCACTGCCACTTAGTGGTAAATGGCGGTTGTTGTTATTGTACGCATTTGTCTTTATGTACGTATTTTGAATTTTCGCACCGTACGTAGCCAACCGTGCTAATCGGAGGCATGGGGAAATGACAACAAACTCAACACTAAAAGCAGTTCTAAAGAAAGGAATTTTCAATCGAGATTTAAACGTGCATAATATCAGAAGGAGCATTCCAGACGGCAGCAGATGCAATGACCGTCTTTGTCTGTTTATGTAACTTTGTCTCTGTGTATGTGCTTGTATCTGTATGTGTTCATGTGTGCGTGTGCATGGTACGACCTGCAGTGGTGAGACGGCCTTCAAGGCCATGACGATCCCGTACGGCTGGGCCAAGCGGCCCATGCTGCACCGCATCGGCGACCTGGACCCGGCCATCCCCATCGCCATCATCTACGGCGCCCGCTCGTGGATCGACAGCAGCTCCGGTGGCAAGGTGGTGGAGGCGCGGCCCGGCTCACGCACGCGCCTCGTGGTGAGCGCCGCTCCCCCCACCCCACCCCATTTCATTCTCTGTCCATCACCCCCAAACTCAATAATGATAATGTTAAACTTGGAGCAATGCACAGAGAGACCGAGTGAGAGAGAATGAATGAATGATTTGGAGACATTGGAAACCACAAGCTCTGTGGTCCTATGTTGGGATTGTTGGCCAACTCCATTAATTAATTTATTGTTATACATGTGGAAGAAGATCTGAGTACCCGGAGAAAATGCGCACACACACACGTTAGGGGGGTGCGGGGTGACACGAATCCGCATACAGATATAAATTAATCCACTTGCTCTGTTGCCAGGAGATGGTGACCTCGCGACACCTTCCAGTTTTTTTAATCTCCCCCTGACTGCCTCTGTCCCACCGAACAGCATGCATGAGTAACAACCACAGCACGTGTGCGTGCGGTGGAGTTAGTTGCATGGTGGTTGGTTACGATGGAGAGCGTAGATGTGCGGTTGTGGGGGGTATGGTACGACAGCAGCCTACAACATGCGCTGTGGTTACTCATGGCTGCCCGCTCTGTCCTCGAACCTGCTTAGCTTCTGTGATTTTAAGTTGGTTTTGTTTAACCAGCTTGTCACAGGGGCTACAAAAGTAGTTTTTTACACGACTTTAGTCCACCGTTAACTTTGGCTCCCCCCCCCCCAATCCTGCTTGCACCCCTGCGCGTGCGTTCACCGACTGCCTCCGTCTCGCCCCAGCAAATACGCGGAGCTGGGCACCACGTGTACGCGGACCAGCCGGAGGACTTCAACAAGATGGTGGAGCAGATTTGCGACAGCATCGACTAAATGCGGCGCATGTCCAGGGGGTGGGGATGGCCCAGGGCAATCGAGGCCAACAACACCGGGACAACACAAATGCTGAAGTAAAGGGGGACAGGTGGGGTGGGGGTAGTGGGAGGGGGGTGGGGCATTGGGGGCGGGGGTGGACAGAGGGGAGGCAGTGACCTCGTAAGGTTTGGCTGTTCTCCAGTGGCATCTCGTGGCTTCAGTTCAATCCGCGTGCATTTAGCCTGAGTAATGATTGCAATGCAATGGCAACATGTGGTAAATGCACCGGATGCCGGGCACCCACCGCTTCTGGCCGCGAGATCTTACCGCGTGAGCTTAACGCGTGGGCTTACCGCGTGCGTTTACCGCGTGAGCTTACCGCGTGCGCGGTATGTCTGGTGGACAAAGCTCCGGTGGGCTTGAGGCCACCATTGTCGCGTTCCACTCGTCCGGTGATTCCACCCAGAGTCACTCGGAGTCCGCGAGCCCGTCAATGGGTCGCGCGCCATGGGTTCGGTCGGTTGGGTGCCTGCATTTGCCAGCACAGGGTTTGAAAGGAACCTCTCGTTACTACACCAGCCGTTAAACCAGCGACCATCGCTGTGTCAATCGCCTCGTCATTGCTGCTGCTGCTGCGGGGACAGCGGCGGTTGACGGGGGGAGGAAGTTCCTCTAAGAGAGCCGTTCTCGCGCTCAAGTTAAGCTGCCAAATTTCACCGCCGGGTAAATTTTTTACTCGGCCTTTCCAGATGAGGGCGCATTCAACCGCTCCTTTTTCATGGAGGGGGGAAAATGTTGTTAAACGTGAGTGTATTTTTGTAATTTCCAAATTGTGCTTTGCCAGTTTAAGTTGACGATGGAGAGGTGCTTAAACGTTGCTTCCAACTCAGCTTTGCCATCCACACTCTGCCACGTTTAATAGCTACAGGCTGCTCGGACGCAGGCGATCCTTGCAAAGTCAGGGTAGGCGTTTGGAGAGAGCATTTTAATAATGGCTACTTGTAAAACACATATACACATGTTTAACTGAAAGCTAGCTTGGGATTTTAAATTCTTAGCAAGCGAATAACTAATTCTGGTGTATTAATTTGACATGCTGTAAATGCAATCTGAGCAACATGCAGAAAGCACAACACCCCAGAGTGCAGTGTGCAACGCATTGGGACCCGTTTAACATTCTATAGAGGCACGTGTGATTGGGTTGAGTGTGCAGAGCACGAGGAGTGTGACTTGTGGATGCGGATATTCTGCTCATCATCATCATCGTAGCCCGGTCCACACTTTGATAGAGCAGGCAGAGTAGCACAAATTGTTCCATACCCAACATGCCACCGAGTCGGTCCCGGGACTCGCTGTAATAGCCATCTAAAAAGGTGTCGTCAGTTGACAACGGAGCGCCGTGATGTCACCTCCTGTGATATCCTTTCAACCGAGCGCCGTGTGTAAAATCCCATGATGTTGCTTCTTGATGGAGAAAATGCATCAGAAATCTAAAAAGAAACAACACTGGATGAGGTACTTCCTGTGCAGGTAACTGATTGGACTGGAGATAGAACGAAGTGTCGAGTAAAAAATAATATATGATTATATAATATAATAATGTTATAATATATGCAATACTATTGTAAAATTAGTGTAAGAACAGTAATAGAATTGTAACGTTGTAATCGTGTAACGGCATTGTCAGTAATACGTCTTGTCAGTCACATTATTGTTAATAGTACAATACGTCTGTCAGGGCAAAACTTACTATTCTACCAGGCAAGATGTCATTCCTTTTCACGTACCAAAATAGTCACGTCCTCTCGACTTTACTCAAATCTATGGATAGTGAGGCCTGGTGAGTTGGAATCAGGTCAGGGTGCGATATCGTAGTTGCCATGACTGCACTGTTGTTCAGAGTAGCGGGGTGACGCCTTCACCGAGCGACGCTCGTGGTGACAGTCGGCAGGTGTCGCCCTGCAGACTCTGCTCGAGTGAACGTTGGTTCTTGCGGTACGATGTGCCCCCGGCTTCATCTCGACCTTGTCCTGGAGGTTCGAGAGAAGTCTCGAGACGAAAGCTAGCAGCGTCGTGGCCACTCGTCGTCTTGCTTGCGACACCAGCGCGCCGATTGTGAGAACCGTCAACCCTTCAAATTGTACTCGAATCTCAAGGTGCCAATTGCACTTCGAATAGCTTCACAGCAGCGATGCGTGCTTGGATTGGGGTGCCACTCAGGTTACTTTGTTTGCAAGGAATGGAAAAGTTACGAAAAGGACTTAAAGGTACTCTATGGGCAGCGTGGGCTCGTTGAGTTGCCAGCCATCTCCGGGAGTTGGCATCTGTGGTTGAGTGGCAAGGATCAATCCTGTACCGAGATCTGGTACTGGTATTGTAGTGAGCTTTATTTCAGTACACTGCAAAGTTTTGATTGGTCTAGGCCAGGGGTTGGTAACAAATATAACAAGATACATTTTTTTTTCGAATTGAGTACAAAACTTAATGTTTCAAGAGCCACCAATGTATGTGAATACATGTGTAATGCGGGCGTAAGCGACCTTCCGGATGTGACGTCACGGAGAGGTGGAGTTATGTGACGTGGGAGAAAGGTTCGGGTCCTTAAGGGGAGAAACCGGAAGGAGACGAGAGAGAGTGGGAGACTGAGCAAGGGTGAGGCCACGCAGGGTGAAACCAGAGAAGGGTGGCACCGTAGGCCAGCGGTGACCAGCCACGGGAGCAGCCAGCGGGGCTGCGGGAGGAGACAGCAGTGGGGCTGCTGGAGAAGGAGAGCGGTGGAGGAGCTGCAGCGAGTACAGCCAGGGAGGCTGTGTATGGGAGACAGCAGCAAGGCTGCTAGGAGCTACGGGAGCGACAGGGAAACAGCCGCGAGGCTGTCCGAGGCTACGGGAGCGACACGAGGAGGAGCTGCAGCGAGTACAGCCAGGGAGGCTGCGTGAGAGTAACAGCAGCGAGGCTGCTAAGAGGCTACGGGGGCGACAGAGACCAACAGCGGGGCTGTTAGTGGTGACGGGTGTAACAACAGCGTCGGCACCGTGTGGAAAGTTTCAAAGGAGGACAGCCGTGTGGGAGACAGCAAACGAACCGAATAAAGGACACCACGCCAGATATCGTGGTCGAGTCTTTTATTACATTGGTGTCGGAAGTGCAACGGCATGTCGAAGCAAGTAAGAAAGAAAATTATTCCGGCGCCAGCATCGGCTTCTTCGTCCGACGACGACGACCTCCCTCCAACCATGGATTCTGCTGGGGTGGTGGAGGAGAGCCCTGCTGAAACGAGCACGGGGACTGGAGTTGAAGATGTCGCCGCGGTGTCGGGCCCGCCAACAACATCGGACGCTGATCCACGATGGCAGCAGATGGCGGAGCAACTGGAGACTCTCAAGGACGTCCTGGCGCAGTTGAGTCATCTCGTCACGCCAAGGACGGCGACGGAGAGAGCAAAGAGTGCTCCACGGGCCGCCACATTGTCTTCGCTTCCGACGCCATCAGCCACGCGGCACGAGGCCGCCATCTTGCGCGTTCCGCGGCGGGAAACCGCCATCTTGACCACGCCGCGGTTCGACGCCATTTTGAACTTACCACCGGAGGAGCCATCGGTGGAGGACGGAGTAAAGAGAAGTCGGAGTCGCCATCTTACCACAGTCAAGGAATTCGCCATCGGGGGCGATTGGAGCGCTTTCGCCTGCAGATTCTTGGCGGCGGTCCGTTCTGCGAGGTGGACCGATGCTGAGGCCTTAGAAGTGTTGCCGACTCTTCTGGACGGCTAATCAGTTAGATTTTTTCGTTCCATAACGGCCGAAAAGAAGAAGACATTATGTGGAGTTTTTGAAGAAATGGCCGACGCCTACGAGCCACCTGACAATGCGCATCGGCGATTTGCTCAACGACAACGAGCGCCCGAGGAATCGCCCGTTGCATATAGGGGTGCGGTGCTGGAGTTGGCTATGGCCGCATATCCAGAGACGACACCGGACCTGCTCGAACCTCTCATCTTGGGTAAGATGCTCGAGCTGTCTCGGGATCTTGGGATTCCCATGCCTGTGTGTGGGCATGAGAAGCTCACTTCCCGGGCGGCGGCAAAATGTCTGGATGCACAATTCAACCTCCGACGGTGGAAACAAGTCGCGGCGTGGACGGGGGGCCCGTCGCAGAGGGTGGCGCTCTGGGTTGGGACCCTACAAAGGCGGTCTACGTGCCGGATGGGGGGGGCCCTCAGGAGCTGACGGCCGCCTCCGGTCCATGGTCGGGACGCGGTGGGCCGGGCCCGCGCGCTGCACCACCGGTACGGGGCCGGCAGGATGCAAGGCCTGCGCTTCGGCGCAACGACGTCGACTGCTTCCGCTGCGGGCAGAGGGGCCACTACGCAAAGGACTGCTGGGCCCGCATCCCGGGTCCGCCGCAGCAGGAGGCCTCATCAACGGACAAGCCGACTAAGGAACCTCCGAAACAGGCAAGTTGGCATGCACCAGACACCCGGCAAGGCTTTGCACCTCACCCATCACCTTCGTTGTGCGATCCAAATGTTGTTGTTAAAGAGAGGCCATCGACGGGGCCTTGTCGCTCGGTGACGCAGTGGCGCAAATTGGCACGGAGGGTCGTCGCGGCCGCTACGGGTTCGTCCACTGTACCGGGGTCTATACAAGGGGTGGACGTGCGCATTTTGGTCGATTCCGGGGCGTCCGCAACTATTATTTCGGATGTCATTTTTCATCTGTTGGGCATCCCACCCGGGGCCGTGCGTCCGGTTTACGGGTCGTGCGTCGCTGCGAACGGGGGTAGCATGGGCATCGTGGGCCAGGTGGACGCTAAAATATCTATCGGGGATGTGTCGGCCTCGGGCATTGTGTTGATTTCAAGATCCTTGGCAGTTCCTTGTTTATTGGGCACTGATTTCCTGGCTAAGATGCCTATTTTGATCAAAATTAATGAGAATTGTATTGAACTGCCGGGTGGCCGTCAAATCTCGTTTCTGCCGTCGCCCTGGGGGCGACCTGCTTCAGCCGCACAAGTGCAGGCGCTGTCCGTGGCATCTGTTGACATCCCACCTGGCTCACAGATGCTTATTCCCTTGCGGTATCGGAAGCCCCTGCCTGATCGGCTAGGAGCGGTTGGGGTCTTGTTGTCACCGTCAGCCTCGATAACGGCCGGGTTGGCGCTGGTTGGGGCACAGACCATCGTCCGGCCGGATCAATTACCGTTTTTACAGGTGCTCAATGCGGGTGCTGAAAACGTCTGCGTCCCGGCTGGTACGGTTGTGGCACATGCCACTACGGCATTTACGGCTCAGGATTGTTCGCATAGCCAGAGGGTGGTTGCTGGTGTTTCCGAGCCTGTGGCTTCGGATAATCGCTGGATTGCTAACTTATGTGACGGAAATTCTTCCCTGTCCGTGGATCAACGTGGTGCGCTTCACAAATTGTTATTGACGTATTCGGATGTGTTCAGCTCCAATGATTTGGATTTGGGACGCACCTCGTTGCTTTACCATCATATTGATACAGGCGACGCTGCCCCTATTCGGTTGAATTCGCACCGAATGAGTCCCGCCGAGCGAGAACACGTTCGGGGGGCAGTGGAAGACATGTTGGCTGCGGACATTATATCGCCATCTAACAGCCCATGGGGCGCGCCTGTGGTTTTGGTTAAGAAAAAGGATGGCAAATTGCGATTTTGTGTTGATTTTCGCAAATTGAATAAGATATCGGTGGCAGATGCGTATCCCCTGCCGCGTATGAACGACTCCCTCGATGCATTGTCGGGGGCTAAGTTCTTTTCTACACTGGACCTCTCTTCGGGATTTTGGCAGCTTCCCCTTGACGAGCCCTCACGGGAGAAAACCGCATTCCGTACGCCGCAGGGGTTATTTCAATTCAACTGCCTTCCGATGGGGCTGAATGCGGCCCCTGCTACATTTCAAAGGCTGATGGAGCTCGTTTTGACGGGGTTGCAGTGGGAGACATGTCTCATATATTTGGACGATATTATTGTCTTCAGCCGCACATTTGATGAACATTTAAGGCGGCTGGAGACGGTGTTCACGAGGATGCGCTCCGCGAATTTGAAATTCAAACCAAAGAAATGTCACCTACTGCAACGGTCCGTCCGTTATTTGGGGCACATCGTGAGTGCTGAGGGGGTGTCCACGGACCCGGAAAAAACGGCGTGCGTCCGGGATTGGCCAACTCCGGCCACCGTGGGGGATGTACGTCGGTTTTTGGGATTTGCCTCGTATTATCGAAGATTTGTGCCGAATTTTGCGACGATCGCGAGGCCCTTGCACCTCCTTATGGGTAAGAGACGTAAGTTTGCGTGGGGACCGCCGGAAGAGGCGGCCTTTCAGAGTCTGCGCGATCTGTTGGCTACGGCCCCAACATTGGATTATCCCGATTTCGATCACCCATTCATTCTTGATACGGACGCGAGTGACACAGGTATTGGCGCGGTATTATCTCAGTCTAAAGGGGGCGTAGAGCGCGTCGTGGCGTATGGTAGCCGGGTCTTGTCTCCCGCGGAAACCCGCTACTGTGTCACTCGCAGGGAACTCCTAGCCGTTGTTTTTTTCCTACGTCAGTTTCGACCGTACCTTTACGGTCGTTCCTTTATCGTGCGTACGGATCATGTGGCCTTGCAATATGCTCTTAAAATGGATCAACCATCCGGCCAGTTGGCGCGTTGGTTGGACACGCTGCAGGAATTTTCCTTCCAAATTCACCATCGGAAGGGGGTGCGCCATGCGAACGCAGACGCACTTTCCAGATTGCCGCAGCGCTCCCCTTGCAAATGTGCGTCGGGGACGCATAGATGTACGCCCAGTCTATCCCCCCCTCAGCCGCTGGCGTTAGCTGTCGAGAAGTCGGATGCTCCGATGGAACCGGGCCCGACTGACGGGGTTTTGAATCTGCCGCGGTCTGTTTGGATTCGGGAGCAGATGATGGATGAGTCGTTATTGTCCTTGCGGAAGCGATCTAAGGTGGAGAATGGGAGTCCGGGTACGGATGGGGTACCGGAAACCGCTCTCCGAGATGGTCTGCTCATGTGGAGGGAAGGACTCCAGGAACGCTGGCGTCTGGTTGTGCCAACGTCCCTGCGATACGAGTTAATTAGAACTCTCCATTGTGACACGCTATTACATCTGGGTGTGCAGAAGACCTTATTGACGTTGCAACGTCATTACTTTTGGCACGGCATGGCGACAGATGTCGTAGGGCACGTCCGCGCGTGCCCTGATTGTGCCCGATGTAAGCCACCTAAACATCCTTATGTGCCGCCTATACAGTCAATTCAGGTGTCTCGGGTTAATGAATTGGTGGCACTGGACATTTTGGGACCTTTCCCACCATCGGCGAGGGGTAATAAATATTTGCTGGTTGGGGTTGAGTACCTCTCCCGTTGGCCGATGGCCTGGCCGTTGCCCGACCAATCGGCCGTGACCATCACCGACGCCTTTTTGTTCGGGTACGTTATGGACAAGGGCGCGCCTGAGAGACTCCTCACGGACCAGGGCCGAAATTTATCTTCTAAATTATTGGCGGAAGTGTGCGCGGGCCTTGGGACTAAGAAAGTACGGACATCCCCATACCATCCACAAACGGATGGTATGGTTGAGCGGCTAAACCGGACATTATCTGCCATGCTGTGCCATACGGTGAGTGAACAACAATCGGATTGGGACCTGCACATCCCGGGGGTGCTTTCGGCGTACCGGATGACTCCTCATGCGGCTACAGGTTATTCGCCGTTTTACCTTATGTATGGTCGGGAAAACGTGCCGCCGATGGATGTGCAATTGGGAACCGGTGTGAGGGGACCTCGTAAACCACTCCCAGATTACATTCGGGACACTGTTCGCCGGGTCACGGAGGCGCGGGAGAGTGCCCGCGCGGCTACGGCCAAAGCCCAGGCCCGGAACGAGAGGTATGTTCGACGTTCCAAGGGGGAATGCCCCTGGAAGGTTGGGGACCTGGCCTGGCTCCATTGCCCGCAGGTGCGGCCGGGAACCTCTTCTAAATTTCACAAACCTTGGCAAGGGCCCGTCCGCCTCATTGAGGTTCCCAACCCTCAGTCAGTGCGTGTTCAGATTGGATCTCGCCGCTGGTTTGTTCACACGTCGCGCTTGAAACCATATGTTGCTCCCCTACATGATACGTCATCTCCTAATGTTGCCTTGCCGGGGTCTGTTGCTGCCGACTCTCCCCTGCCTGCGTCCATTGATCTTGCAAGAGCGCCTGTCGTGCCTGTTCCAGACAGACCGGCCGTGACGCCGCAGGTGACGAAGGGCCCTGCTCGGAAGGTGCCTGCCAGGACTGCGGGAACTCCGGGCCCTGCGGCCCTTCCGACCCCGCTGCAGGCACATTCGCGGGACACGTCCGGGGCTAATTCTTCAGGGACGCGGGACGTTGGTGGACCTCCAACATCGACAGGAGGATTACGCCCTGTCACTCCTCAAACTCCATCACGTTCCCGCTCTGCGGGTGGGCCGCTGACCGTCCGGGACGGGCCGGCGACCCGCACACGTTCTAAATCCCTTACGTTTCGTTGATTGTTATGTTGCATTGTTGTTCTTACTGTTATATTTATTGCCTGCTTCTCGTACGTTCGTTGATTGTTATGTTGTGTTGATTGTTCTTACTGTTATATTGCATGCTTGGTGTCCTTTGGTGTGTCAAGGTCGGTTTCGCCCACATTACTGTGGTATTGTTCAGCCGAGGTCGGCTGGGTTTTTCTCTACGGGGGAGGGTGGTGTAATGCGGGCGTAAGCGACCTTCCGGATGTGACGTCACGGAGAGGTGGAGTTATGTGACGTGGGAGAAAGGTTCGGGTCCTTAAGGGGAGAAACCGGAAGGAGACGAGAGAGAGTGGGAGACTGAGCAAGGGTGAGGCCACGCAGGGCGAAACCAGAGAAGGGTGGCACCGTAGGCCAGCGGTGACCAGCCACGGGAGCAGCCAGCGGGGCTGCGGGAGGAGACAGCAGTGGGGCTGCTGGAGAAGGAGAGCGGTGGAGGAGCTGCAGCGAGTACAGCCAGGGAGGCTGTGTATGGGAGACAGCAGCAAGGCTGCTAGGAGCTACGGGAGCGACAGGGAAACAGCCGCGAGGCTGTCCGAGGCTACGGGAGCGACACGAGGAGGAGCTGCAGCGAGTACAGCCAGGGAGGCTGCGTGAGAGTAACAGCAGCGAGGCTGCTAAGAGGCTACGGGGGCGACAGAGACCAACAGCGGGGCTGTTAGTGGTGACGGGTGTAACAACAGCGTCGGCACCGTGTGGAAAGTTTCAAAGGAGGACAGCCATGTGGGAGACAGCAAACGAACCGAATAAAGGACACCACGCCAGATATCGTGGTCGAGTCTTTTATTACATTGGTGTCGGAAGTGCAACGGCATGTCGAAGCAAGTAAGAAAGAAAATTATTCCGGCGCCAGCATCGGCTTCTTCGTCCGACGACGACGACCTCCCTCCAACCATGGATTCTGCTGGGGTGGTGGAGGAGAGCCCTGCTGAAACGAGCACGGGGACTGGAGTTGAAGATGTCGCCGCGGTGTCGGGCCCGCCAACAACATCGGACGCTGATCCACGATGGCAGCAGATGGCGGAGCAACTGGAGACTCTCAAGGACGTCCTGGCGCAGTTGAGTCATCTCGTCACGCCAAGGACGGCGACGGAGAGAGCAGAGAGTGCTCCACGGGCCGCCACATTGTCTTCGCTTCCGACGCCATCAGCCACGCGGCACGAGGCCGCCATCTTGCGCGTTCCGCGGCGGGAAACCGCCATCTTGACCACACCGCGGTTCGACGCCATTTTGAACTTACCACCGGAGGAGCCATCGGTGGAGGACGGAGTAAAGAGAAGTCGGAGTCGCCATCTTACCACAGTCAAGGAATTCGCCATCGGGGGCGATTGGAGCGCTTTCGCCTGCAGATTCTTGGCGGCGGTCCGTTCTGCGAGGTGGACCGATGCTGAGGCCTTAGAAGTGTTGCCGACTCTTCTGGACGACGAATCAGTTAGATTTTTTCGTTCCATAACGGCCGAAAAGAAGAAGACATTACGTGGAGTTTTTGAAGAAATGGCCGACGCCTACGAGCCACCTGACGATGCGCATCGGCGATTTGCTCAACGACAACGAGCGCCCGAGGAATCGCCCGTTGCATATAGGGGTGCGGTGCTGGAGTTGGCTATGGCCGCATATCCAGAGACGACACCGGACCTGCTCGAACCTCTCATCTTGGGTAAGATGCTCGAGCTGTCTCGGGATCTTGGGATTCCCATGCCTGTGTGTGGGCATGAGAAGCTCACTTCCCGGGCGGCGGCAAAATGTCTGGATGCACAATTCAACCTCCGACGGTGGAAACAAGTCGCGGCGTGGACGGGGGGGCCCGTCGCAGAGGGTGGCGCTCTGGGTTGGGACCCTACGAAGGCGGTCTACGTGCCGGATGGGGGGGGCCCTCAGGAGCTGACGGCCGCCTCCGGTCCATGGTCGGGACGCGGTGGGCCGGGCCCGCGCGCTGCACCACCGGTACGGGGCCGGCGGGATGCAAGGCCTGCGCTTCGGCGCAACGACGTCGACTGCTTCCGCTGCGGGCAGAGGGGCCACTACGCAAAGGACTGCTGGGCCCGCATCCCGGGTCCGCCGCAGCAGGAGGCCTCATCAACGGACAAGCCGACTAAGGAACCTCCGAAACAGGCAAGTCGGCATGCACCAGACACCCGGCCACTTGGTTTGTCGGGACTTTACGTGAATCACAGATCGATTGCCTTCTCCCCTCACCTTCTACTCTGCTTCACGCTCACCTCGCGGTGAAAGCAGCCCGGGCACACACTCCTCTCCGGAGCCCTCGGTCACGAGCTGGTCGACGTGGCATCCCTCGTGTGACGAGCTTGCGTTTTTTCCCGAAATGCAGCGACGTCGCAGTCCCCGCTAGTGTCTTCCGTCATCTGTTTGTGTATAAACACACAAGTCCAAGGAATTCCTTGCTAAATGCCACTGCTCGCAGAAGTGCCCTCCACTAAAGGGAGCGACGAGAGAGCTTTGTCGACGTCTTGTTAAACCCGCGTGGGGCTGCTGAAGAGTTGCTGCCGAGTTCACAGCAGCCACTGATGTTTTATGCACGTGCACTGTTGTTGGTGTCGCGTTGAGCCTTCGGTAAACACTGGGTTTTGTAATAGCATTTTAGATTTTTATGTCAGGGAAATGCCAGATTAATATACGTTAGGGTGGGTTTTTTTTAGGACGTCCTTAATTAGGGTGTTAGTGGCATTTTGCGTAATTGTTGTTAATGTTGCCAACTGCCTACAGAGGTTTACGTTTTTTTTAATCTGCCAATTAAGACCTCAAGACGTGTTTTACAGCCGCGTAAATTTCTTTAAAAAAAAATTATCCTCCCTGCGACTGTTACCATTATTTTCGGCAAATGTGAATTAAGTTAACTTTTTTTGGTTATTGGACAATCTACAGCTGTTGATTTATTTTTTTTTTACATTTATTGCCCAAAGGTTCCATTTATAAACGTTTGGCAAAACAGCCCAAGGTGTGTTGTTTTGTGAGCGTTTTAAAAATGTCACTTTATTTCTCGAACACACCCACACCCCCCCCCCCCGTTACTCCGTGTCCTGCAAAGAGAAGAGCTAAAGCTCACCACGTGACTGGCTTCGTGGAGATCGCCCAGAGATTAAATCGTGCTACTTCGCCTGCCCTGAAATTTAGGGCAAAAAAGGTTTAAGCCGGACAGACAAAATGCGGTTTAGGTGTCGTGGAGTAATTCGTTACCACGTTCAAGATGTTTGAGATGTCTAACAGCAAACGGTGATAATTCCACGGTGATCTCGTAACATGCGTGGGCGCCGCAGTGTCCCCCTAAGCACGGTGCTCCGTTTGACTCGCTACTACAGGCAAGCCACTTTGCATGTAGCAGCAGGCAAGTTGATAGTTAAATAATAGTATAAACTATTAAACTAAACTATTAAAAATTTCGATTTAAAGCTTTCGTGACTGCAGGGAATCATCTTCTTGGTTCTTTCGGTAAAGTCACGTAGAAGGGAAATAATAAAATAATAAAAATAAAACATAGTAAAATACTACTCTCACGACGTTTCGGCCACAACGCAAGCAGCAGTCATTCAGACGCTGTCTTTCCGACAGACCTTTTCTTCATCTGAGGATGGCTGATTGCGTTGTGGCTGAAACATCGTGAGAATTGTATTTGATTGTTTTATTTTTATTATTTTATTATTTCCCTTCTACGTGACTTTACCGAAAGAACCAAGAAGATAAACTTTTAATTTTCCAGATAAGGCCCACTGAGCTATGTAGCTCTTTTTTAGAAGTGACCCAGACATTTATGGCAGCCAAATACTAAAAGCACACATTGATTCTAAATGTGGAGGGGTAAAACCAAAAAGGCCCAGAGAAAAATGCGCACGACCAGTGGGAGAACATGCAAACTCCAAATATACAAGCGTCGGAGTCTGGATCGAACCCACGACCTGTGTTTACCAGGCAAGGTAATTAACATCTCGCCACCGTGGTGCCCTGTCGACGTACAATGAGCGCGGCGTTCTACTCGTGGGACGCCACAGCGCCACTCAAGTGTTCCGGCGCTTTTGGTTAAAATCCACGGGCGTTCGTTTGCCGATTCGTGGTGCGGCGGTGGCTGCGGTGGCTGCGGCGGCAATCGGAAAATGCGACTCTCGTCGGGAGCCTATTTTTGGGGTGGGGAGGGGGGTGCGCAAGCGATTTTAAACGTTTGTTTCATGAGCCCGAGTGAGCTGCAAACATGTGTTGGTATACAACGGGTGCTACAGATATGACTTCTCCAATCAACAGTTTATTTGCAATATATATGCATTATATGCACAAGACGTAATTAAGTGTTTTTGAATCGTTCTTTTGTTTTTGATCACAAGTTGCATTCGGGAGCAGTAATTATGCCACGCACAATTTAATCGTTACCTCTCTGTTATCAGATATTTTAATGCTTCTTGGGGTTGATGGATCATTTGTGGTGCCACAACGACGGAGCCGCTCTGCCGAGCCAGGGAGCCGCCCGGCTTCCACCACTGCACTGCCCCCCATCACCCCCCCACATAAGCACGCACCCGCACCCACGTAGGGCCTTGTGGTCGGGTCACCTACCCTGAGTTTTCACCCGAGGGCCCCCTCGGGGGGTTACCCCACGGTTTCTCAGGGCCAGGGAATTGGACAGGACCCTTCCCAGGCTAAGTAACACTGCGGTGCCGTGGGCGGATTTGAGATCGCACGACCACGGCGAGCTCAGAGAGCCCCGCAGTTAGAAACGCATACAAACACAAACACGGGTCAGCAAGGCAGATAGCTAGGATCAGGACCCGGGGCTGCTGCTTAGCAAAAAGATCAAAGGCCGGCGGGATCGCAAAAGGGCGGGAAATCCTAGGCTCAGGATTGGTCGAGAGACCAAGGCGGTCGGGACGGGGGCGCCTAGCTTCGATGTGGATAGTTTAAAAGAAAACGCAGGGGCAGTAGGGGACTCTCTTCTTCTGGAGTAGTGACACGGGGTCAACGACGAGGGAGTCATCGGGCGAGCCGCAGCATCGTCTGCAGGACGACCTGAGCGCCGCAAGGTCACCCAGGACTACAGACGGTATCGTATTACGCGCCTTACAACACCTCAGAGCGGAGAGTAGGATCCGTAGGAGAAGGTTAGTTCGGGGTAAGGACGAGTAGGAAAGCGGTGTAACAGAGAGCGCAGCATAGAATAGGGCTGCACGCCACTAGAGAGTGGGTTGGAAGCGCCTTGCTGGCTCATACACACACACGGGTGGCTCGGTGAGTTAACAAGGGTTAATAAAATCTCGAGCGTAGTAACAAAACCGTGTTGTTGGGTGTTTTTAAACGTGGTATTGGCGTGCACTGCATTCGCGGGTGTGTGGTCGTTGTATGCGTAAAGGCCGTGGTCTCTGTACGATGGTGCGGGTACGGAGGTGTGTGTGTTAACGCCCGGGGAGAGCACTTTTGTGTGTTGGCGTGCCTACGCAGCCGTGTGAGAGGAGAATCGTCCTTGCACGATACTTGTGTTGACGTGCACGCGCGAGTGCGGGAGGGGACGAGTCGTCGTGTCGGCGTGCACCCCGCTCGCGTGTGCGAAACCGCGGTGCGCAGTGGAGCTGTTAGCTTTGTGCGAGCTTGCGTGTGCTCGAGCGCGTAATCAGCTGCGCATTGTTGTACGGTTTATCTCGCGCGCACGGCGGTGGCAACTTGAGTCGTTGTGTCGGCGCGTGCCCCGCTTGCGTGTGCTCGTGTGATCCCGTGTTATAAGTGTGAACGCGTGTGGTACGGGGTATGCGTAAGCTCTCGTCGTGCGAAATCGGCGTACCCCAGGTGCGCGATCGTAACGTGAGCGGCCAGCGCGGCGCAGAGCGGCGCAAGAGTGAGTGCCGTGCAGAGCTGTGTGTGTGGAAGTGCGCATACGTTCGTTACGTGTCGGATACGGATGCGCATTGGTAAGGTGCCGCACAGGGCTATACTGCGAGCACGGCGTTTGATTGATGATGATGTGCGCACGTATGCTCGCAGCGTGGGAGCGCGGCGCGAGGCTGTAAATAGTAGGGGTGTCGCGTTCGAATGCCGGCGAAACCGTAGCGGGTAATAGGGAGGTGGGGTAACGTAAACGAATAGGGGGATGCAGGCGGGAGGGACCCCGGGGGCCAACGGCCCCCACAAATTGGTGTCAGAAGTGGGATGGACCCCCGCGTTACCTCACGCTAAAATAAGACTAATATTTACCGGCCGGGGGGCCCCTTCGTGGAAGGCATTCGCCCGCAATCTCTTAGGGGCCAAGGAAATTAATGGATGGACGGACGCGCAGGCAGTACGTCAACTTAATATGAATCTTGATGGGCGGGCAGCCGATTTTGTAGAAGCGTTACCCGCGAGCGCACAGACACAGCTAGAGGAGCTGATGCGCCGACTCGATCAGCGTTTTGGCACGCGTGACGAGGAGGAAGCAAAATCGGCCTTAGAGGCGCGCCGTCGCCAACCCGGCGAAGATCTACGTGATTACGCCGAGGATGTGCGCGAGTTAACAAAGATCGCACGCCCGGGGTACGCAACTGATGTTATTGAGGAACTGGCCGCCGAGAAAATCCAGCGGTACCTGTCTCGCACGGCGTGGTGGCGGCCAGACATGAGCTGCCCACGTCTTCCCTTTAACACCCTTGTCGAGCGCGCACGTAAGTGTGAAAGAATTCACAGCGAACGCGCGCAGCTCCGGGGGCTGGGACGAGAGCGCGCCATTGCGAGCCTGCTCTCGGAAGACGAGGAGGAGGAACAGGAGCTCGCGAGGACGGTAAGGGGCCGGGAAAGAGAGCCACAGAGACCCAGCGAGACGACCCCGGGGTGGGTAGCCGGGTTACAGGCCGGCATGGGAGATATGATAACCCAAGTAGGTGAGAGGGTAACTCAGGTACGCGAGGAAGCAAATAAAAATATGACCAAACTGCAATCCTCCGTTGAGACCATCCGATCCGAGATGGGGGAACTAGACTCCACGGTAGGAGGGCTAACTGGAAGGATAGCGCGACTAGAAGCAGAGTATGAGCAGCAGCGCACTGGGGGAGGAGGGAGTGGGCAGAGAGCCCACTACGGAGCCGCCACCCCTCCCCGGGCGTGTTATGTGTGCGATCGGCGAGGGCATCTCAGGAGGGACTGTCCTCAGGTCGCCCGAGCTAGACAAGAGCTAAGGTCAAACACTAAGGCCCCCCTAGAGAGGGGACCACCGGGGGGTGAAATCCACGTAGCCCCGACACAAACAAGCTGTGAGAATAATTGCGAGCGAGTGATCGCCACACAGGTTCCAGCAACAACGCCCACAGAAACAGTGACTCCTGGCGACTGGCTACGGGAGCTGGTGGCGGGGATCACGGGGGCCACGTCGCTGGTGGAAGGGGAGGTAAACAGAGTGCGTACCCGAATTCTGCTGGACACGGGGGCGGGGGCCTCGCTCGTGAGTGCAGCGCACTGCAGCGCGATCGGGGTCGACGTGCGCCACCTGCAGGCCCCGGACCGCGCGCTGCACACGGCAAGCGGAGCCGGGATGGGGTTGCTGGGGAAGGTCTCCCTCGAGGTCCGTCTAGGAAACCAGGTGTGCACACAGGAATTCTACGTGTCGAGTGTGTTGTGCCACGAGTGCATTGCAGGAACGGACCTCCTGGAAAAGTTGGGACTTAACGTACAGCCCCGGCAACGATGCGCTACGGTGGAGGGCAGCGGGGAGCGGATTTCGTTCCTAGGACGGGAGCCGAATCGCCCACGCTTCACACCCGTGGCCGCTACGTTGGTGTCGGCCGTCACCATCGGACCTCTCGCCGAGATGCTGGTGCCAGTGGCAACCCTCTCCACCGACCCAACCCACCGACCATCGGGCGAGGTAATGCTGACTCCTCACCCGGAGTTGGCATCGCGATACGGGGTGGTAGGGTCAGCCACACTGGTAAACGCAGATGGGGGCCAGCTGTTTATACGTGTGTTTAACCCACACAGTACCCCGGCAATGATACGACGACGCACCCCGGTAGCCACCGTACACCCCCTGCACACTCGCCACTCGAACGACTCGGTGTTCGCACTCTGGGCGGAGGACCCTGGCCGCCCCGAGGACAGCCAGGATCTGGCCTGGCGGGTCGGCCCGACCCCCCGAGCCGAGATTGTTCCACTGCAGGATGCATTACATGTGCCTTGGGCAGCCTTACCTAAGGGGGAGGCCGATCAGCTGCGCGGGTTATTGCGGGAGTACGCCGACGTGTTCAGTGAGCACGATTCGGACGTGGGCCGGACCGACCTGGTCAAACACCAAATTGACACAGGTGCAGCCCGACCCATCAAACTCCCCGCATACCGAGTGGGCGCGCCGGAACGGACCCAGATCAAAGAGGCAGTCACGGATATGCTACGCGATAACATAATCCAGCCCTCCGCGAGCCCTTGGTCTGCCCCGGTGGTACTGGTAACGAAAAAGGACGGATCGACTCGGTTCTGCGTTGATTACCGAAAATTGAACGCAGTCACCCTCGGCGACGCTTTTCCCATCCCACGCATCGACGACACCTTCGACAGTCTCGCAGGAGCGCGGTATTTTTCCACCCTCGATCTGGCGTCCGGCTACTGGCAGGTGGAGATGACGGAGGAGGATCGGCCAAAAACAGCATTCACCACCCCGATGGGCCTGTTTGAGTTTCGAGTGTTGCCGTTCGGACTCACTAACGCGCCCGCGACGTTCCAGCGGTTGATGGAGTTGGTGATGCGGGGCTTGCAGTGGGAACAGTGCCTGATTTACTTGGACGATGTGATAGTGTTCAGTAGATCTTTGTCTGAGCATTGGTCCAGGCTTCGAGAGGTGTTCCAGCGACTGCGAGCGGCTCATCTCAAACTCAAGCCACGTAAGTGTTACATCGCACAACGCGAGGTGGGGTACCTCGGGCATCGCGTCAGCGAGGCAGGCGTGCACACCGATCCGGAGAAGGTACGCGCCGTAGTGGAGTGGCCACGGCCAAGAAATCTGACGGAGATCAGATCATTTTTGGGGCTCGCCACCTATTATCGTCGATTTGTAAAGGGATTCAGCGAGATTGCACGCCCCCTCACCCAACTCACCTCCCCTAAGCACCCCTATCAGTGGACGGGGGCCTGCCAGACGGCCTTCACCACTCTCAAAGACCACCTCACCCACGCCCCCACCCTCGCTTTCCCCGATTTTACCACCGATTTTATTTTGGACACCGATGCCTGCAGCAGCGGGCTGGGCGCGGTGTTGTCACAGGTACAGGATGGGACGGAACGAGTCATCGCGTACGCCAGCCGGACCTTGAGTGGGGCCGAGCTGAACTATTGCGTGACCCGCCAAGAGTTGTACGCCGTGATTTTCGCATGCAAACAGTTCCGGCCGTATTTGTACGGCAGGAGATGTCGCGTACGCACTGACCATTATGCTCTGCAGTTTCTTCTTACATTCAAGGAGCCGCGGGGGCAGATGGCCCGGTGGTTGGCGCAGTTGCAGGAGTACAACCTGCAAATCGAGTATCGGGCTGGCCGGACGCATGCAAACGCGGACGCCTTGTCGAGGCGACCCACTGTGTACGCCGAGACGAGGGCGGAGGAGGCCTGCCCGTGTTTCACGGGGGGACGCTGCCGGCGGGCAACGGACCCCCGAGAGGCCGCGGCCACTGACCCCCCCCCAGCGAGAGAGAGTGCAGTGTGCGCCACAGAAACCCTCACAGGTGGCACTGAGGATCCCGTCGACCGCCCGGCAAGCGCGGGACCCGCGGCTCGGGACCTGATCGGACGGATCCAGGAGGACGTCGGCTGCGCCTTCCCGGGCCTAAACGACGAGCAGCTGAGACAGACCCAGCAGCGAGATCCGGATCTGGCGGCAGTGGAGGCGGCACTGCGGGAGGAAAAGAGCGCCCTACCAGGACCCTGGAGCAGTTTGTATGCCCGGTTGTGTGTAGAAAACGGGGTGGTGAGGGAACTGGCCGACGCTGGGCAGCCGGGGTCATCTGCGTTCCCGCCCATGTGCGACCCCAACTACTACGACTGGTACACGACCACCCGCTCGGGGGCCATGATGGGGAACGGCGCACCCGGGAGACTCTGCGTCGCCAGTATCTCTGGCCTAAATTGGCGCAAGATGTGGCCGCCTGGGTGCAGGGCTGCCGGGCCTGTCAGCAGTGTGGGCAAAAGCCGGCGAGGTACCAGGTACCCCTGAGGCCGTTCCGAGTCAGTCGGACGAATCAGTTGGTCGGAATCGACCTGCAGGGGCCCTTTCCACGATCCCACCGGGGCAACCGATATATTCTCGTAGCGGTGGAGTACTTCACCCGCTACCCCGTGGCGGTGGCTATCCCGGATAAAACAGCCCTCGTAGTGGCCCGGGCCTTCGTGGAAAACTACGTACTTAAGTGCGGGATCCCCGAACGAGTCATTACCGACCAGGGTAGTGAATTCGAGGCCGAACTATTTCAGGCGCTGTGCCGAGAGTTCGGGATCCAGAAGGACCGAACCACGGCGTATCACCCCCAGGCGAACGGGATGGTAGAGAGGATGAACCAGACTCTGGCCGGGAAGCTTAAACGCATGGTGGCCGCGAATCAACAGGACTGGGACGAACACCTTCCCTATGCCCTGTTCGCCTACACCACCGCCGTTCACACCTCTACAGGACAGACCCCATTCCTAATGATGTTTGGTCGCGAGTCTCGCCTGCCCGCAGATCTGCTGTTCGGTGTCCCTCCGCCGCAACGGGAGGAAGGGAGCTACCCCGTGGAGCACTTGCTGGAGACCCTGCGAGGGGCCAGGGGCCGAGCCTACCCGCACGGAGAGGCCGCGCACCAGCGGCAAGAGCAGGGCGCCCGACCCCGTATGGAGCCCCCCTTCTACACTGCGGGCTCCGAGGTGTGGCTGTACACTCCCCGCGTCGGTGCCGGACAGGTGGGGAAGCTGACCACCTACTGGCGAGGACCCTGGATTGTGAGACGGCAGATCTCACCATGGACGGTGCTGATTCAGGGAGGAGAGAGGGGCCGGGAGATGGTGGTCAACATCCGCCGACTGAAGCCGTGGCGAGCAGCCCCCGAGGGGGGGAGCCCCGCCGTCCAAGTACCCCGAAACCCCGGGGTCCCCCCACCCCCCGTGCCCGGGGGCCTCGCGCAGTATATGGGCCCCACGGAGCCCTGGGCTCCGAGGGGCCCCGGGCGGGGCCGGGGGCGACGAGGACGGCGACCCTTAAACCCCACCGCCTCTGAGTTTGTTCCCCAGCCCGCAGGTGCCAGAGGCCGAGGGGAGCCGTTGGAATGGAGGAGGAGACCACCGCCGGAGCCCCAGGAGACGGAGCCGCCACCCCCGAGGCCAGCCACAAGGGCCGGGCGAATCCCGCGGACCCCGCGGCGATACCTCGTGGGGGCAACCCAGGCGAGGTGCTCCAGTCAACCCGGGACGGGGACTGGCACCCCGGGGGGCTATGTGGTGCCACAACGACGGAGCCGCTCTGCCGAGCCAGGGAGCCGCCCGGCTTCCACCACTGCACTGCCCCCCATCACCCCCCCACATAAGCACGCACCCGCACCCACGTAGGGCCTTGTGGTCGGGTCACCTACCCTGAGTTTTCACCCGAGGGCCCCCTCGGGGGGTTACCCCACGGTTTCTCAGGGCCAGGGAATTGGACAGGACCCTTCCCAGGCTAAGTAACACTGCGGTGCCGTGGGCGGATTTGAGATCGCACGACCACGGCGAGCTCAGAGAGCCCCGCAGTTAGAAACGCATACAAACACAAACACGGGTCAGCAAGGCAGATAGCTAGGATCAGGACCCGGGGCTGCTGCTTAGCAAAAAGATCAAAGGCCGGCGGGATCGCAAAAGGGCGGGAAATCCTAGGCTCAGGATTGGTCGAGAGACCAAGGCGGTCGGGACGGGGGCGCCTAGCTTCGATGTGGATAGTTTAAAAGAAAACGCAGGGGCAGTAGGGGACTCTCTTCTTCTGGAGTAGTGACACGGGGTCAACGACGAGGGAGTCATCGGGCGAGCCGCAGGATCGTCTGCAGGACGACCTGAGCGCCGCAAGGTCACCTAGGACTACAGACGGTATCGTATTACGCGCCTTACAACACCTCAGAGCGGAGAGTAGGATCCGTAGGAGAAGGTTAGTTCGGGGTAAGGACGAGTAGGAAAGCGGTGTAACAGAGAGTGCAGCATAGAATAGGGCTGCACGCCACTAGAGAGTGGGTTGGAAGCGCCTTGCTGGCTCGTACACACACACGGGTGGCTCGGTGAGTTAACAAGGGTTAATAAAATCTCGAGCGTAGTAACAAAACCGTGTTGTTGGGTGTTTTTAAACGTGGTATTGGCGTGCACTGCATTCGCGGGTGTGTGGTCGTTGTATGCGTAAAGGCCGTGGTCTCTGTACGATGGTGCGGGTACGGAGGTGTGTGTGTTAACGCCCGGGGAGAGCACTTTTGTGTGTTGGCGTGCCTACGCAGCCGTGTGAGAGGAGAATCGTCCTTGCACGATACTTGTGTTGACGTGCACGCGCGAGTGCGGGAGGGGACGAGTCGTCGTGTCGGCGTGCACCCCGCTCGCGTGTGCGAAACCGCGGTGCGCAGTGGAGCTGTTAGCTTTGTGCGAGCTTGCGTGTGCTCGAGCGCGTAATCAGCTGCGCATTGTTGTACGGTTTATCTCGCGCGCACGGCGGTGGCAACTTGAGTCGTTGTGTCGGCGCGTGCCCCGCTTGCGTGTGCTCGTGTGATCCCGTGTTATAAGTGTGAACGCGTGTGGTACGGGGTATGCGTAAGCTCTCGTCGTGCGAAATCGGCGTACCCCAGGTGCGCGATCGTAACGTGAGCGGCCAGCGCGGCGCAGAGCGGCGCAAGAGTGAGTGCCGTGCAGAGCTGTGTGTGTGGGAGTGCGCATACGTTCGTTACGTGTCGGATACGGATGCGCATTGGTAACGTGCCGCACAGGGCTATACTGCGAGCACGGCGTTTGATTGATGATGTGCGCACGTATGCTCGCAGCGTGGGAGCGCGGCGCGAGGCTGTAAATAGTAGGGGTGTCGCGTTCGAATGCCGGCGAAACCGTAGCGGGTAATAGGGAGGTGGGGTAACGTAAACGAATAGGGGGATGCAGGCGGGAGGGACCCCGGGGGCCAACGGCCCCCACACATTCAAGGATGGAAAGGGCTGCTAATCGTACCAAATTCTGTCCGAGAATTTCTTGTCAGTTTACAGGATTATTGGCGTAACTTTTTTTCTTCCCAATAGCGTACGTGTCTTTTTTTTCTCGTCGCAAATCACCTGGTGTGTCATCGATGGTGTGGAGAGGCGATGACGCAGTCGCGGCAACGCTTTTTTACGTGTCGCGTTGCGAATGTGACGTGGCGCTGAGTAGCCGAAACTCTCCAGCGTGCGTGTGTGGCTGCATACGCGTCTGCCAATAATACTGTGCGCGCACAACACGTTCGATTTGTACCGGGTGGGGGGGGGGTGCCAGTTTAAAAGTAGTTGGTGATACGATTTTGATTATACTATATACTGTATCGCTAAATCCCGTGTTTGCACAAATGTAGCGGTAGCGTTAGCGTTCAGTGGTGGGGCGGGGGGAGGCTTGCGAGAGGTGGTTGTGGTTCGGTGTAAAACGACGACGCGTACGCAAGTGTTCGGTAAGCGAACGACACCTTCGCCTTGACGGGCAAGATACGTGCAGTTGTATTATTTATCTCGTTTTGGTTTTAGCCTCTTTCTAAAAAAGTGATTTGTAAAAGTTGAATGTTTAAATTTGTTAATAAACATGTTTTGAGAAAATTTTGAGACGCCGCGAGACATTTGTCCGATATTACAGTCTTGAGCGGTCCCGTGTGTAGGTGCTGCCGTACGCTCGCCAACACTGGAGCAGCAAGTTGTCTCATTCCACATTGCTGTTGTGGGCACCGGTCTGCAAGGACATCCACTGTTGACTTCCCACCAGTTGATTTTGGTGATGAAATTATTGACGGTTATCTTCATTCTGAATTTGACGTTTTCATGACTGCAAGGATCCATACTCTTTGGTTCTTTCGGTAAAGTCACGTAGGTATAAAATATATTAAATCACGATGTTTCGGGCGCAACACAAGCGTCCGTCATCAGGTGGGACAACTACAGCAAAAAACAGTAGCTGAAATGGGCAAAATAGCTGCAAATATAACGAGATGTCTACGAGTGGACGGAAATCCTCGAGCACGGCAATGCAAATGTCATGATTAGAAACTGCAGTTCACTTGGGTGGATGTGGGAGACCAAAATAAGGTAATTGGCTTTACTATATATGGATATAAAGAATACGTTCACCGATTGGCTGACCTGATATTTTATCAGGTAAGGCCCATTAAGCTTCCACCGCTTTCAGTAGGCCTCGGCAAGATAAGGGAGTTTACCCTTTTTACCGGGTAAAAGGGTAAAGGTGTCGACATGCCAAGGGGTAAGGTAAAGGGTAGGGTAAAGGTAGCTCGGAAGAATTACCCGGTAGGGTAAAGGTAGCGCGAAGTATTACCCGGTAAATACGGTACCTTGTTTACCGCTAAAAGCTCCGTGGCGCAGTCCGTGGCCTCCATTTAATAAGTAATATTAAAAAAATACTTTATTTCAAACACGCTTTTATGAAATGTACTAGTACTGGCAGAACTCCGACTCCAGGAAGTGGCCCCGAAGCTTTCCATAACGTAAGGGACCGTGGCCAATTACAGCCAACGTCAGTTGACCATGGACAATGAGACCCAAGCCAAAACATAACATGTAAAAAATAATGTTTAAAAATATATATATATTTTAATGATAGAATATAGTATTGTCATCAGTATGACATAAGTATACCAAGTTTTCAGTCGATACCATATTGGAAAGTGGGTTAAAATTGAGTTACAAGATTTGAGGCTACAAGCGTGTAAAATTGGAATAAGCGAGAGTATTCTATATGAATAAAGCGCTCTACCCAGCATTTACCGTTATAAACCTTTTTCATGTGTAGTATCCCAGTAATTACCCTGTAATCGGGTAATTTTTATGGGGTAAAGGTAAAAAGTAGGGTAAAGGTAGGCTCGTTGCTTTTTACCTTTTACTTTACCTGCTAAAGGGTAAAAGGTAGGGTAAAGTGATTGTATTGTGGTAAGGTAAAAGGTAGGGTAAATGTCGGCTCGTTTTTACCTTACCTTGCCAAGGCCTAGCTTTCAGAAGCGACCTGGCTGCCACAAATGATAACTCAACGAAGTGGCTTATCGTCATGTGGAAATGTACAGCAAATATTCTAAACGCGTGACGTTGATTTAAATGTGGAGGGAAAAACTGGACCCGGAGTAAAATCCATGTGACCACGGAGAACATGCAAACTCCAAATATACAGGCATCGGGATCGAACTCGTGCACTTCCTGCTGCATACTCGGCGGAGAAGGTATCTCACCACCATGGGGTGGAGGAATTTTGTGATCCTCAACAAGGAACCTTGAGACAATGTCAAAACCCGTGAAGGGTTTTGCTTGTTTTGATATAATGCTGCTCCCAAAATGCACTTCCAAAAGGCTACTGATGGATTGTGTAAAAAAATATATTTTTCATGCACTTATATGGTCATGTCTTCTTTTATACGTTGAGAGACCACTTTGTCTTAATTTGGAACCAACAAAGGTCTCCGTAATATATAAAAATAAGAATAGGCTTTACCCTTCCTGGCAATAAAACAAGTGTTCAGATGTTGAAACACCAAATATATGGATTTCATAAAGAGCCGTTTCTGCATTAACACACGTACTTGTGGTGAAGATGTAAACAAAACATGGCCTGATAATTGCATTGTATTTGAAACTGATTAGTCTACACCTGAGACAACCTTCTTTATGGCCGAGTCTCACACAGTGTCAGACCAGAGCACTGTTCGCCTTTTGGCGTCCTCTGGTCTGATACTGGTGAGACTCGGCCCTACAGAAGACTGGTGAAGACCAGTTTCAAAGACTGCATCATTATCAGAGCATGTTTTCTTTGCATGTTCACCACAAGAATTGCGTATGGTTAATTCAGACATCATTCCTTGCCAAAGGTTTCTATTTTGTGTTTGAACATCTTAATGTGTTTTATTTCCAGAAAGGGTTAACCTATTATTATTTTTAAATCCTTTATATTAAGTTCGCGTGCTTGCTTGCTTGCTTGCGTGCTTGCTTGCTTGCGTGCTTGCTTGCTTAGGACCGTGCAAATCTTTCGGTCGTTTTTTAACCCACTTCCCGTGATCCAATCCAGCTGACATTTTCCACACAGACTCGTTGTGTGACAATTATTGTTCGTGAAAAAAAAAATCAAAAATTTTACACTGTTTAGGGAAAACAAATTAAATATTTAATTACCAATTGCTTAATGGTGGCAGACAATCATCTGACCCATAGGTGGCAGCCATCTCAAGCCAGAGGACGAGAGGACTCTAGCCGCCACGCATATAAAGGATTTATAGTGAAAAACTTTGTTTTTACGGGTTTACTTGTTTCATACTATTGTAGGGGTGTTAAAGAGAGGGCCCGTTATGCATGGCAGCCTATGGAAAACAAACACAGTGGGCGGGGCTACGTAAGTGCACGAGGAGGTGCCCTCTACGACGTCCGAGCCAGACACCCTGGGGGGGGCTGGTTCGAACGTTATGATCCCCCGGGGCCCCACCCCTCAGGGAGGGGTTGGGTATAAAAGGGGATGTTCAAAGGGCTCGAGTCAGTTATGTTTTAAGCTAAGGGAAGAAGACTGAAGACGTCTTAGATAGAGCCCTGGACTCCCCTAGTTCGATGTCCTTTTCAGGGCCGGACAGGACTGAGCCAGCGGCGTGGTCCCGAAAGCCAGAGCCGGTGCTCTTGTAAGAGCTGGTCTGGAACTCCGGGTACCGGGCCCGACTTACCAGTGTCGGGCCAGATAGCCTCCCCTAGCCCAGTAGTGGAGGACTCGGGGCTAGGACAGAGCTAGCTAGGGGTGTATTCCAAGTTATACGGGTGAGGGGGCCGATACCCCCTCGAGTGTTATATGCCCACTGTCGTATTGTGAAATAAATATACGTGTGCCTCAACCTCGGCGTCAAGCGTCTTCACCGGTACTTCAACTGGTGTCAGAAGTAATTCGAACATGGACACGCGGAAAACAGTGCGGGCAAAAGTACCGCAGGAGGAAGACACTGCCGAGATCGTCGAGCCCGAGACGGCTCCACAAGACATGGTGCAGCCGGGGCCTGACGCCTCCTTACCGGGGCATCGAAATGAAGAGGGGCCGCAGTCAGACGCGTTACGGCTGGCTCACGGGAGGCTGGCGGAGCTGCTGTATGCCGCTGCCGCCACGCTGGAGACCATCACGCGATTGGGGGCCGGTGATCCAACACGGGGCGAGGCGAGCCAACGACCAGGGCGCCTTCCCGCCATTTCGGAGCAGTCCGAATTTGAAATTCCCGCCATCGACGCTACAGCTGTTCAGGGCGTGGCCAGCCTGAACATCCGCTCCGACATCGCCGTCGCTGGAGCTGCAGCGTCATCACCGCCGGTGGGTGCGTCATCACAACCGCGACAGGCGATCCCATCGGCCGTTCGCACCGACGCACAGCCGAGTGGTGGTGACATCTGCCAGCGGGAGTCTACAACAACCGCTGCGCTTCATCAGAGACTGCCCCCGCTGAAGGAGTTCATCGGCGCGGAGGGAGACTGGGCCGGGTTTCGCCGACGTTTCCTCGCCCATCAGGAGATGGCGAAATGGTCCGATGAGGAGGCTCTCTGCGCGCTGCCGGCGCTCCTCGACGGCGACGCGCTCGCCGCACTCACATCGGCGCCGAGAGAGAAGCGGTCTACGTTACCGATGGCGCTACAGCTGCTGGGCGGGGTCTATGGACCATCAGCCGAATGCCGACAGCAATTCTACGACCGCAAGCGGGGTGAGAAGGAGTCGCCCCTAGCATACCGGACGAGCCTCCTGGCGATGGCTAAGTCGGCCTTCCCTCGTATGGACGACGACGGCGTGGATGCTATGGTCACGGAGAAAATCCTCCTCCTGGCAGACGACCTTGACATCGCTGTCGTCGCGCAGGAGGACGCGGAAATGACATCGCTCCAGGCGGCGCGGCTCCTCCACGCAAACCTCCTGTCGCTCCGGCGAAAAGCCAGCAGGGCATCGGCGGGGCGTGCGGTGGCTGCAGCCACCCTTCCGACGGAGGAGCTCTACGCCGTCGACCACCGACGGCAACAGGCGACGGGAGCACGGTCGGGCCGGGACGGGTCGGGCCGTTCCGACCATCCGTCACCTCCGACAGCGCTCCCGCGGTGTTTTAACTGCGGCGTCCGGGGCCACGTCGCCTCGGGGTGCCGCTCTCCTCGTCAGCGCGGGACGACACCTCAACGGGACGACGGGCCTCATCACAAGCTCCACCATCATAACCCGGCGAGTCGCGGCACCCCACATGTTTGGCCCACGCACACGCCCGTCACGCACTCAAACACCGCAACGAGAGGGGGGCCGATATCGCGCACCATCACACCATCACGCACCACTCTGGGTACTCATATCGAACCCGGCCAGTGGTCCGTGCTGGCCGATCGTGTGGTAGCCGCATCGTCGGGGTCGTCGGCTGTTGTGGGGCACATCGACGGGGTTGAAGTGCGCATCCTGGTCGATACGGGAGCATCGGCGACCATTATTTCGGAGTTAATATACAATATTCTCCCTGTCCAGAGCCGTCCTTTGATGCCTGTTAACGTACCATTCTATGCAGCTAACGGGGGCTTACTTGGCATCATCGGACAAATTCGGGCCCAAATTTGTGTTGGGGAAATTAAATTGTCTGGGCCGATTTTTGTTTCCTCCTCGCTGGCGGTTCCGTGCCTGCTGGGGACAGACTTCCTGGCCAAAATGCCGATTAGGATATTAATCGACCAGGGATGCATTGAGCTCCCGTCGGGCAGACGCATGGCGTTTTTTGCCATCACCCGTTACGACTCGGACGGCGTTCGCGACGGTGCCGGCATTCGTAGAGAGAACGGTGCGCGTCCCTCCGGGGGCACAAATGTTGATTCCCTTGAAACTTCGGCGACCCTTCGCTAAGGGTATTGTGGCCCAAGGGGTTCTGCTGGGGCCGTCTAGGGCCGGGGTTAGTGGACCTCATTTACTTCCGGCCCAGACCATAGTAAGAGGGGACGGTGAACCCTTCATCGCGGTCCTCAATGTGGGCTCGCAGACGGTGGTGGTCCCACAGGGAACCGTGCTTGCTCACGCAACGCCGGTGCCATGTGAGGAAACCGTCGCAAATCACGTCAGCGTTGTCCCTGCGCCGCGACCGCATTCGGACAGCGATGAAGGGTGGCTCGAGGCGCTTTGTGCGGGATCGACGGACCTGTCAGATTCAGAGCGTCAACAACTTAAAACACTACTGCGGGAATTTTCCGACGTTTTTAGTCGGAATAAATACGATTTGGGTTGTACTCACCTGCTGCGTCACCATATTGACACGGGTGACAGCGCGCCAATTCGCCAAAATCCGTTTCGGTTGAGTCCCGCCGAAAAGGACCATGTCAAATCGGCTATTGATGACATGTTGGCCGCCGACATCATTTCTCCTTCCACCAGCCCTTGGGGAGCGCCGATCGTCCTGGTTAAAAAGCAGGACGGATCGTTGCGGTTTTGCGTTGATTTTCGGCGCCTTAACAAAATTTCGGTTGCTGACGCATACCCGCTCCCTCGGATGGATGAATCGCTGGACGCCTTGGCGGGGGCGCGATTCTTTTCCACACTCGATTTACTTTCGGGATTCTGGCAGCTTCCTCTGGACGATGATTCAAAGCCTAAAACTGCTTTCCGTACACCGCACGGCCTGTTCCAATTCAACCGGTTGCCGATGGGCTTACACTCAGCGCCGGCAACTTTCCAGCGTTTGATGGAATTGGTTTTGGCTGGATTGCAATGGGAGTCGTGCCTCATTTATTTGGATGACGTTATCGTCTTTGCTAAAACTTTTGACGAACATCTCCAGAGGTTGCGGGCGGTTTTCCTAAAGATGCGGGCTGCTAATTTGAAATTCAAACCCCAAAAATGCCATTTGTTGCGCGATTCGGTGCGTTATTTGGGGCACATCGTGGGACGCTCAGGTATTGCTACCGATCCCGCCAAAACGCAATGTGTCAGCTCCTGGCCGACTCCCACCTCGGTGGGAGAGGTCAGGAGTTTCATTGGTTTCGCGTCGTATTACCGACGGTTCGTCGCTGATTTTGCGACAATTGCCAAACCCCTGCACGCTTTAACATCTAAAGGGGTTCGGTTCCACTGGGGTCAAGAGGAGGAGGCTGCTTTCTGCTCCCTTCGGGATGCCCCGGTAAAAGCCCCTCCCTTGGTTTACCCCGATTTTTCTAAGCCCTTTTTGCTCGACACCGATGCGAGCAACACGGGTATTGGGGGTGTGCTTTCCCAGGTGGTTGATGGCGTGGAACGGGTGGTCGCGTACGGTAGTCGGGTGTTGTCTCCTGCGGAGCAAAGATATTGTGTCACCCGTAGGGAACTGTTGGCAATTGTCTATTTCATCCAACAGTATCGCCCATATCTGTACGGTCGGCATTTCACCGTCCGCACAGATCATGCGGCACTACAGTATGCCCTGCGAGTTCAACAACCATCGGGACAGTTGTCTCGATGGTTGGAGATTCTCCAGGACTTTGATTTTGAAACCACCTACCGTAAGGGCGTTCGCCATACGAATGCGGACGCTCTGTCGCGCATGCCAACCACCTCCGAATGTGCATGCCTCCTGGGGTCGGGACGTTGCAGGCCTTCAGGAGACGCATCGGTTCCGGTCTTGGCAGCCACCGACGACGACGAACCATTAATTACCAATTCGATCGAACAACAGGGAAGAGATTCCCTGTTGGGGTTGCCCGTCACTGAATGGGGGCGCCTCCAGATGGAGGATACCTCCCTCCTCGGGTGGCGTCGTCGCGTCGGGGGTGCTGGGCGGGTGAAGGGTGATTCGGATGCATGGGAAATGGTGCAAGGTCTGCTGATGCATTGGGACGGGAAATCCCAGCGACATCGGCTGGTGGTCCCTTCTGGGTTGCGAGGCAGGGTGGTGTGGGCCGCGCATGAGCGCCTATTACACCTGGGGACCCAAAAGACTCTTGCACTACTACAACTTGATTTTTTTTGGCCTGGCATGACGAGGGATGTTGGGGATCTATTGGGATCATGCCCTCGGTGTGCGCAACGGAAACCGCCGGCGCGGGAGTCTAACCCGCCCTTGCAATCGATCAAAGTGTCCAGAATAAATGAACTTGTCGCGCTGGACATTTTGGGCCCATTTCCCACCACCCCCAGGGGCAATAGGTATTTGTTGACTGGTGTCGAGTATTTTACACGCTGGCCTATGGCCTGGCCCCTTGCCAACCAGTCAGCAGCAGCCATCGTGGAGGCCTTTGTTCAGGGATACGTCCTGGACAAAGGTGCTCCGGAGCGGCTGCTGACCGACCAGGGCAGAAATTTTTCCGGTAAATTACTCAAACAAGTCTGTGACCTCCTAGGCACGAAGAAAATTCGTACCTCCCCGTATCACCCGCAAACTGACGGGATGGTCGAGCGCCTGCATCGCACCATTACGTCAATGATGTCACAGCAGGTCTCGGACTCACAGACTGACTGGGACCTGCATATTCAAGGGGTCTTGGCGGCATACCGGATGGCACCCCATGCAGCTACGGGATTTTCCCCCTTTTACCTCATGTACGGTCGCGAACCCGACCCGCCTGTTCGCGCCCAGCTGCAGATCCCCGAGCCGCAAGGGAAAACTAAATTGGCTGACCACGTCAAATTTAATCTGGCCAAATTAACAGAGGCGCGGGATGCTGCAATGCTAAACTCGGACCTCCGTCAAAAGGCGAATGAGCGCCTCAGGCTGGGTCGGGCGCACATGATACAGTGGAAGCCGGGGGACAAGGCATGGCTGCACTGTCCCCAAGTGCCACTGGCTACCTCCTCTAAGCTCGTGCGGCCGTGGCGGGGCCCTGTGGAGGTGGTCCAAGTTTTGCGACCACAGTGCGTGCGCATTAAATGGGGGAAGCGGCGATGGTTCGTGCACCCCTCTAGGTTAAAACCCTTCGTTGCGGTACACAAACCCACTTCACACATGCGTGGCCAAACGTGTGGGGGGTCGACCGACTCATTGGGTCCGTCTCCGTCGTTCTCACCTAATGCCTTGCCGGCCGTGCCACCTCCAGGTGCATCAGGACTGACGGGCTCACGCCCGACCACCCCTCCTGGGGATACCGACGGTCGCGCGGCATCGGATGAGGACTCACTCCGGGACGGACAATTGCCACCTGACGGTCCGCCACCCGAGGTTACCCCGTGTGAGGGGCCCGCGGCAAGGACGCGCGCAAAAATGCGCAGACTGTTATGAGGCCGGAAGATGTGTACATAGGTTGTGTTCATCGTGTGTTGTGTGGGTGGTGTGTTCCCTGCCCATTGAATGTACATATGTTGGGTTCATTGTGTGTTGTGTGGGTGGTGTGTTCCCTGCCCATTGAAATGTACATACGTTGGGTTCACCTGGTGTTGTGTGTATGGTGGGTTCCCTGCAAATTGTATATAGGTTGTTTTTTTTACGGAATTCGTATTTATTCAAGGGGGGTGCGTCGGGTTGTTTTCTCTTCTTGCTGTTGCATTTTGTTGTGTTCTTGTTGCTGTTCTTGTTATTGTTGAAAAATAGTGAGGCACACGCGCGGTCAAGGTGTAAATGCACTTTTATTGTCATTTTTGTATGTTGGCAGCCGGGACGGCTGCAAGCTATGCGGGGGGGGGGGGGGGGGGGGGGTGGGGGTGTTAAAGAGAGGGCCCGTTATGCATGGCAGCCTATGGAAAACAAACACAGTGGGCGGGGCTACGTAAGTGCACGAGGAGGTGCCCTCTACGACGTCCCAACCAGACACCCTGGGGGGGGCTGGTTCGAACGTTATGATCCCCCGGGGCCCCACCCCTCAGGGAGGGGTTGGGTATAAAAGGAGATGTTCAAAGGGCTCGAGTCAGTTATGTTTTAAGCTAAGGGAAGAAGACTGAAGACGTCTTAGATAGAGCCCTGGACTCCCCTAGTTCGATGTCCTTTTCAGGGCCGGACAGGACTGAGCCAGCGGCGTGGTCCCGAAAGCCAGAGCCGGTGCTCTTGTAAGAGCTGGTCTGGAACTCCGGGTACCGGGCCCGACTTACCAGTGTCGGGCCAGATAGCCTCCCCTAGCCCAGTAGTGGAGGACTCGGGGCTAGGACAGAGCTAGCTAGGGGTGTATTCCAAGTTATACGGGTGAGGGGGCCGATACCCCCTCGAGTGTTATATGCCCACTGTCGTATTGTGAAATAAATATACGTGTGCCTCAACCTCGGCGTCAAGCGTCTTCACCGGTACTTCACTATTGTAAGGACAGTGCAGTCAACCTCCGGTCTGAGTGGACTAGTGGCCACGGGAGGTAATGACACGGGAGTCGGCCTGCAGGGCGAATCGACTCGTGGCCACGGAAATTATCGAG